>NW_003852452.1:5012164-5036790 GCF_000181295.1 Otolemur garnettii
AAAATGATTGTTATAGATAGCTAATTATGTAAAGATAGAGGATTTTTGAGACTTACCCACGCTATGAGTCCTAGGTATAAAATTTCTTCCAGAAAACTTGTTACTAAAAAACATTTTCTGTTTTGGATAAGGAAGGTGAGTGATGTTCTTATATATGCCACTTGAAAGGGGGGCGTCTCTCCAATAACACAAATATAGGCTCCAAAACAAGTTTAACAGCTGCCTGTGCTCAGACATTATAGTTTCTGCACTGTAATATTAAACTTGGAGAGTTTATTTAATTTTTAATAATATAATTGTTATCATAATAAAGATGTTAGAAACAGCACTTCAAATTTATGTTTGTGTTCTAGAAGTTGATTCTCTAATGGTGACAAGAAGATTCAGTTTTGCTGAATATTGATTTTACCACATGGCACTTGGCCAAACTGTATATTGGTGCTATATATGGCAACTTATGTAAATTTATTATTCCTTTATAAACAGAACCATGATGTGCATACTGGCTAAACCATTTTTTTGTTATTAGGTTGATTATCTTTGCTGTCCAATTCAGCTGTCTTAAAATAGTCCAGTAGAAAGTATGATTTTCAGATTTGGATTATAAAAACTGCATAGTTAAAGATTTTGACAGATCGTTACTACTCAAAAAATTAACTACTATTTGTTGAATACCTATCATGTGTCACACATTGAGCTAGTTACCTTTAAGAATCGCTCTGTGAAAAAGGTGGTTTTCATGTTATACTAATTTCACAGATCAGAAAACTGAGACTCGCAGAGATGGGATGTTGAATTTATTTATTTATTTATTATTTTTACCCTTTCCCACCATTGAACATTGAATGTAAGCCCAAGTCTATTTTTACTTCATTTTTAAGGTTCTTTTCACTTTTAAGGTTGTTTTTCAAAATTGAGTAAAGGGGGGGATCTTAAAGACCTCAAGTGTTGACTTTAATTATTTTTATTATATTATTTAAAACTACACACAAATATTAGATGAGGGAAAACTGCTATTGTGTCTCTCATATGATAACAAAAGCAAAGAAAATTAATAAATCAAAACCAAATTGGAAGATACATCCACAACGTGACTGCAACAGGTAATGTTGTTTTGCTGAAACTAAATTGTCGATGTTGAATTGAACAGTGGAAGGACGCGTTGTGGGTTTTATTCTACTTGTCTACGTGGCTTTTTTGCTTTCCCCCATGATGGATCTTCTCACTCACTGCTGTTATCATTGCAATTAGTTTTTCTTTTTAACGTCTGACTATCATTTATCATTTTGTTCTGCCCATGATTTTAATAGCATCCTGCAAAGACAAGTATGAAAATAATTTTTAGAAATTTTAATATTGTAGCTATGCTAAATTATGCTAATGTTAATGACCTGTCTTAAGTTGGAATATGTACCCTACAGACTCCTGCTCTAGGATAATGAGTTGTCCACTAGAGTGCATTTTCCCTTGAGTTCAACGATTTAAACCATGCTTAATGGAATGATTCAATGTTCCCACCTCTTTCCTCTGTTCAAATTGCTGGGAAACCTTTGCTTGTGTAAGTAACCATGATGTCCTTTGGCTTGCTGTTAACCCAGTCATAAACAGAAATTCAAAGGAGGGCGACACGAAAATCATACGCCACCACCCAGCCATTAGACAGTTATTCTGATGATTCACGACATGCTTATTTTTAATTGTTTTAGATTAACAGCAACAAATATGCACAAAAGTTCTAAAAAATTCTGTTTTGAACTGCCAGACTCCTGAGAAAACAAACATGGACGCACACCTAGGTTCTTTAACTTCTCTTGTTGCATCTTCGGGCAACTCATTGCCATATTAAAGGCTCTGAGAAATTCCAGTTAACTTTATTTTGCTGTTTAAATTAGAATGCATTCTGGCAAACGCCAATCTAAACGACAGTACACCAGGTACTAGACTCCATACAGCTAGAGAGAGCCACCTTGCTTCAAAGACAAGTCATCTCAAAATATTGATGGGCAATTTGCTTTTAGCTCAGACTTTTTTAAACTTCCTTTTTTCTTTTCCCCACAGATCAGTTTTCAAAGGCCTAGAGAAATCAGTTGTCTGTTTCTGTGATACTAAGTACATAGTAATATTATCTATCTTCAATTTAATTTTGAAGACAGGAATTTTATTTTTTATTTTGAATATGGCCACAGTGCCTAGCCCAGTATCTTACCTGTTGTAAACACTCCCTAAAGCTTTGATATTTGACTGGTGATGCAATTTTTCTAAACCCCAGTTGTAATCCCCAGTTGTAATTTTGTTGGTAATATCTACGTCTGTAGGGACAGAAGCACATGAATGCAAATGACAAAGCCATAGTATTGTCCAGAATCTCTAGCACTGTTGCTGTTGAATAAATACGAACAAATATTTATGGTAAATGCATGAATAAGTACATGTTAAAACACTTTTATTTACGAATACAATAAACAGGATTGGCAAGAACATGGGATGTATTTTTAGCTTGTGTTTTCCCTTCTTGTGGGACTGGATGGTTTGATGCTTCATGTTTTAAAAAGGTGTTTTCATCTCCTTTGGGATTTTTATGAGGTCTTTTCAGTTGGGAAAAACTGCTACCTCCCGTGGCACAGGTCTGTAGAAGCTGGTTGTGGATTTTGGCCCAGGGGATGAGGGCGTTATTGTGTATTTCTATAATTTTTCAGGGATATGTAACTTGCCTGTAAAAATATGCCTGTGGGTTGAATCTTGGCAGTTAACATTTTAGTAAGAGAATATATTTAGTAATATCTGAATGTCTAAAAGAGTAACACATAGGTAAGCTATTTTTAAGACCAGGGTGACAAAAAACACTGGTTGTTATTGCCACCTTTTGAATGTGTTTGGCTATAACTAAATATCAACTTTCAAATTTATTTTTTAAAAAACATTTAAGAAGCAAGGTTTTGGGTTAGCCCTGCATTGCCTCACCTCATCGTGAAAAATAAATAACTCAAATCCTTCATTTGGAAAATTGGTGACTCTCAGTCAGACTTTTTGAGGATCTGACCTCTTTGGGTATAAGGCGTTTCCATTACCTTGGCAGCACTGACATAGGTCAATACAGACTGACTTTGGGTCTTAGGCTCAAACTTTGATTTGATCCCAGTATTTAAATTAGAATGCATGGCCAACTGCGGTGGTTCGTGACTGAAATTCTAGCACTCTGGGAGGTCGAGGCAGGTGGATTGCAGTGATCTGGCGTTCTCATTATGGTCTCTCTTTTTCATTAATTCAGTTAGTTTATCAACATGTATAGAGAGTGTTTAGCATTGCTAACTTTGTCTTGAAAGTATACAATGAGAGCATCAAAAAGTGGACGGCATTATTTTTGTCTAACAGGTGAATGTAACTTAGAAATAAAGATGAAACAAACAAAAGTAAACATCATTGTAATGTCTTTTATTGTTGTTGTTGCAATTTGTCCAGCTGGGTTCGCACCCACCACCCTTGATATATGGAGCAGGCGCCCTCCTCACTGAGCCACAGGCACCACCCCTCACTGTAATGTCTTTTAGAGGTTTCGTCATTAATAGCTTATGAAAGGGGACACAAATAAATTGACCCACAAACTTAAAAAAAACGAAATGAGTAAATAGTCAACATTTGGAAGGTAACATGGTGTAGCGGAAACCTCATGCTTTGACTCCAAGCTCTACAATTATTCCCTATCCTTTTTCAGCCTTAATGCTTTCATTTGCAAAATATGAATAATTATAGTTATGGGGTTGTTGTAAGAATTAAACAAATACACATGCTTTGCAAATGGGGACTATATAATAAATATTATTTTCATGGCCAATCTCCACTGGAGTTCCACAGCCAGTAAGGGCTAATAGTGGCACTCAACAAGAAAAAAGTTGGATCACCCAGAGTAGCCAAAAAAGGCCTTGTCCTTGCAGAGCTATAACCCCAGTGAGAGTAGATTGTAGACAATTGAGTGCAGAAGGGAAAGATAATTATATGAGCCAAAGCTTGGTTTAGAAAGGAAACTTTCTCTGACCTTACTTAGGCCCTAAAGCCCCTAGGTTCTAAAGCCACATGGGAGAATCTTAAATCCAAAATCTGCATTTTCATGCTTACTGGTATAGCATATTGCCCTTAACACGAAGTTTGAGTTTATGTTAAGATATGGTTGTCATGACTAAAATTTCTTTTGTCTTACTATAAGAAAGAGCTGAGGGGAGACCTGCTGAAAGACTAAAAAAGGAAAATAGTCCGACTGCACTAAAATTCATCTGTTCCTGGCCATATTTTCATGTTTTTTTGGAAAAGACACTGGTTTACTCTCCAATCACATAGAAAGTTGAGCACTAGGCTTTATCGCAGACATTATCTCATCTCATCCTGACAGCAATGTCGGGAAGCGTGCGATCCTCATTGTAAGTGTGATGCAACAGGCTGAGGGAGCCTGCAGAGCCTGGATTAGGGCCTGGGTTTCACTTGCCTTTAGCCACAGCATGTTACACCTCCCATACATATCACAAACGGTGATTTTCTACAGCTGTTCTTAAATTTCAAACAGGTAACTGAGGGAGGGGGACATACGTGGGGGACAGCGGTGCTCTTGTGGTGGAGGTGGGTGTATATATGGCCTGTAAACCATGGGACTGCAAAGGAGACTGGGTAAGGAGGTGACCGCAGACCCTCAGGCAACCAAACACACTCTGAGATGATTGTCCAAGGGGGTGTTTTTTGTTTTTATTTTTTTTTGAGACAGAGTCCCATTCTGTTGCCCTAGCTAATGTGCCATGGCATTATAGTTCATAGCAACCTCAAACTCTTGGGCTCAAGAGATCCTCTTGCCTCAGCCTCTGGAGGAGCTGGGAGAATAGGTGCTCAATACAACACATGGTGAGGTTTTCCTATTTTTAGTAGAGATGAGGTCTTGCTCTTGCTCAGGCTGGTCTTGAGCTCCTGAACTAAAGTAATCCACTCATCTTGGCCTCCCAGAGTGCTAGGATTGTAGGCATGAGCCACCACGCTCATCCCCCTCAAAAGAATTTTGAGAACAGATAATAGAATTAGTTGAGCCCAATTTTTAAATCCTACGTTACTTTATTACAAAAGGAATATATGTTTATTGCACAAACCTTGGAAAATGTAAGCATTTTTTGACATGATTAATGGATATAGAGCAGAGGTATCTATGTCTTACTTGGTGTGGGGGCCACTCTCCTTTCCACAGTTTTTGACCCCAGGCCCCTGGGCTTGAGCAATCCTCTTGCCTCCTGAGTAGTTGGGAACTATAGGCGCCTACCACAATGCCCAGCTATTTTTAGAGATGGGATCTTGCTCTTTCTCAGGCTGGTCTCAAAGTCCTGAGTTCAAGCAATCCACTTGCCTTGGCCTCCCAGAGTGCTAGGATTACAGGTATGAGCCACTCCACTGGCTTTATGGAATTTTTAAATAACAAAAGTAGACTTTGTTTGACATTTAGGTCATTTTCTACTAAAAATAATAGTGTGATGAAATTCTTGTGGTTGAATTCTTTTGCATATCTCTGAATGTTTCCTCAGGATAGATTTTTACAAGGGGATTTGAAAGGTATCAGTTTGATGATCTTAGAACTTATGATGAAATAATCGAATGAATCATGAGATACAGCCAGAATGTAATGGGTTATTAATTTAGCCTATAAGAGTTGAGTAGTGCTGAAACTTAAAAGAATGTTAAAATAATTCAGGAGTTTGACTAAACAAACATTTAAATATCTCAAAAATCAAAAAAATATAAAAGGCAATCAAATGAGGCAACTTCAAGATTGGGTGTTACAAATCCTACTATGGTTTGATAATTAGGTAATAAAATGACTGAAATCTAAGGTCTTTGACTAAGTGTTTCATATAATGAAATTTCCTTTGAAAGCTAGATCCAGGGCTCAGTCTAGCAGTATGCTCGTCATAAACAATAATCCAGTATTGTCATAGCCTGTATACAAAGCTTTAGCAAATTGAAAGGGCAATGCAAAAGTTATATGAGGTGGTGCCTGTGGCTCGGTGGCTGGGGCACTGGCCCCATATATTGAGGGTGGTGGGTTTGAACCTGGCCCCAGCCAAACTGTAACAAAAAAATAGCCAGGCGTTGTGGTGGGCACCTGTAGTCCAGCTACTCGGGAGGCTGAGACAAGAGAATAGCCTAAGCCCAGGAGTTGGAGGTTGCTGTGAGCTGTGTGATGCCATGGCACTCTATCAAGGGTGATAAAGTGAGACTCTGTCTCTACAAAAACAGACAAACAACAACAACAAAAACAAAAGTTATATGGAGAGATAATCCTCCAAACTGTGAAGGATGACATAATTACTTCCTTGATGATGAAGCATCTTCCCTTAGTTCTATAAAGACTTAGTAAGTTTTTCATAGGATTAACATATTTCATGATACAAATATGTTAATACTGTATGCTCAGAATGTTTGTTCCTTTTGATGCTTATAATTGTGCATATTATAGTTAACAGATCAGTTAACAGATACCATTGATAACATTTCTGAAATGCTTAATGGATTTAGACTTGTCATTTATGTTGAAATCTTATTGAGTTGAGATATATACACACATACATATATATGTATACACACACGTACGTACAGTAAAACCTCCCTAGTTGACCACCTCCCTACATCGACCATCTCCTGAACATCACCTAATTTTCATAGATTGGACATGCACCACGTGTACTCAATGGAAGACTGTCCTCTATACATTCATCAGCTCTGTAAGTTGTACCTTGACCACTTGGACTATGACATATACTATTAATTTATTCTTTATAACTTGACCAGTTGAATCCACGCTACACCAAGAGGTAGAAGGTGTGGGCTTTTCTCCTTAGTTGTATTATTTTTTCTTTAGTATAAGTTCTTTTTCCATGTTTTATTGGTTATTTATTTGTTATTTACAGGTTGGATTAGGCCTAAGTCCTATTGTTAACCACATGTTGTGGAAGATTTTTTCAACGTGTAGGTACATCCTACAATTACTGAAAAATCTTATAGTTAATTGAGACACAATGGCCCAAAGGAAAGAATGCAAAGAACTGACATTGCAGGAAAAGGTTGATCTTCCACATTTTCCATAAAGTAGCAGCCCAAGAAAGATGGCAGAACATTTTGGTGTTAGCAAGACCACAGTCAGCAATATCCGACATGTAAACATGAGAACTTGGAGGGATATGGTAAGGAAAGTGGATACTTACAGCAGAGAAGGAGAAAACCTTCCCTCAGTGAAGTCAATGAAGCCACACTAAGCTAGTTCCAACAACTGAGGGCAGTTAATGCTCAAGAAGTTCCTAAAAAAATCACACAAGAGTTCCCAGTGGTGGATTTTCAAGCATCAAGTTGGCTTGAGCAATTTAAACTGTGACAAGATCTCCCAGAAAGTCTTGTGTGGTGAATTCAATGAAGTTCCAGTAGAAATTGTGGAAGAGTTCACCAAAAAGTTCCAGACTCTGCCAGGAGCTTCAAAGCTAATGGCATTTCTAATGCTGATGTGTTCAGACTTTTCTTTACACAGAGGCCTGACAGGAGTCTCATTATGAAGGGTGACAAGTATAAGAGCAGAAAACTTTCCCAAGAATGTTTCACAGTTCTGCTTTGCACTAGCTCAACCAGAGAAAAACTAAAACCCTGGTGATTGGTAAATTGGCAAAGTGCACTTAGGAACCTGAAGACTGGAGACCTCCCTGTAACTTGGAGATCAAACAAATATACACAGAGCCCTATTTGAGAAGTGGATAAGGGGTATTGACTGGGGAATGAAGAAGAAACCATCTCTTCTACAGACAGCAAACGATTGTCCTGGCCACCTGCAAGTGATCATCTCAGAAATGTGACACTGAAATTTCTGCTTCAAAACACAACCTCAAAAATTCAACTTTTGACCAAGGCATCATCAAAAGATTTAAAGTACACTCCTGAGCCCAGCTTTTGCAGTGGGTCATTACTAAAATACAAACCTGCAGTCCACCTGTGGAAGCAACTTCATCCTCTGCATCAGTTAGGGCTCTGGATGTGTATTCTGGACTGGTTCTGCTTAGAATAAAGTTCAGCCAGAAATGATACAGAAGTGTTTCAAGAAAGTTGGTTTGTCATAAGCCAAGACTGTCTCGTTCCATCAGACAGTCCATCTCCTATGGCAGAATTTGAAGGAGAGAGATTTTGAAGGTTTTGTTGCAATGAATTATGAGGGGGCAACTTGTAATAATCTGACTCAGAAGCAATTTTCCAAGTGATATCGACTAAAGTACAGACTAATGTAAAAGTGCAAGAAGCAGCCGATGAATGGAAAAAGCAAGTGAGGATGACACAGAAATTGCAGAGACTCCAAAAGAAGAGGATGTCAGGCATCTGATAATGCAGTTGAAGTCATCTGCTGTAGAAAAGTGCCCAGGTGTGCTGAGTGAGGGCCAGTGTTGAGAGTGCTTTCTCCACTTACATTTGTAGTAAGAATAAGAAGCAGATCAAGATTGACTCTTTTTTCAGAAAGAATGATTAAACCATGAGAAAACAGTAAATGTATTGATTGTGTATGATACTGTATGTATGATTTTACTGTGTTTTGATTCTATATGATGTTGTATGATATTCTCTAATAAAAGCTCTACAAGAAACTAAAGTACATGTACATTATCAATAGAGTAGGCCTAGTTCCTTATATTGACCAGCTCTGTATGTTGACTAGTTTGTTATGGTCCCTTGGGTGGTCAACTTAGAGAAGTCCTACTGTTTTAAATATGTAAATAGGCTGGGTGTGGTGGCTCATGCCTGTATAGCACTTAGGAGGCTGAAGCAGGAGGACTGCCTGAACCCAGCAGTTTCAGGCTGTAGTGAGCTATGTTCAAGCCACTGCACTCCACCTTGGGTGACAGAGTGTGACCTTGTCTGAAAAAATAAATAATAAATAAATAAATTTGTAAATAGAGCTTAAGGTGTTCAAAAGAGTCCATTTATCTGTAAATGAGGTCAAACATTAATTTATGGTCCTTAAATATGATTGGTAATATTTATGGACTTTGAGTAATATTAATAAGTTGAATTTAATATCTTATTAAAGAACCACTATTTAGAACTTGTAAGTTTAATTTGGAAGTTCTGAATAATCTTTTTCACACACAAAATCCTCTTTCCCAGACACCTCCCCCCAATTTGCTTTTAACACAGGATTAATACAAATGCATTAACCTAGGCTTTTGATAACTACTGAGTTGTTTATGTTTGAAATTTTGAGTTCTCCATCCATGATCATGAACAGTTATTCCAATTATACATTTAAAAATTTTCTAATCTCTGTCTCTCTTTCTCTCTCTTTATTTTACTGAATTTTGAATAATCTAGGTCTAAGGCACACACTATGACAATATTTATGAGCTGATTGGCATAATAGAGTTATAATTATTTAAAGATATGTAGGAGAAAACAGAGGGTTGTATAATTTTCTTCAGTGAGGATATAAATGCATGCTTCTGATACTCAGGAGCATTCAAAAAATTGTACTGATTGTAAAGTTTTTTTTATATTATTACAGGGAAAAAAAGAATTGAGATGACTTTATCAGATAACCACAAAACTAATTAGAATTTTGTGAAATAGGTTAGGGTGCTGAGGCAGGCAGGTTAGAACCCGGCCCAGGCCTGCTAAACAACAATGACAACTACAACAACAACAACAACAACAACAACAAAAATAGCTGGGCATTGTGGAGGGCACCTGTAGTCCCAGGTACTTGGGAGGCTGAGGCAAGAGAATCGCTTAAGTCCAAGAGTTGGAGGTTAAAAAAAAAAGCTTCTGCACTGTCAAGAATACAGTAAGTAAAGCAAATAGCCCTCCAAATGAGAGAGAATATTTTCAGGTTATGTTTCCAACAAGGCCTAATAACCAGAATCCACACAGAACTCAAACTAATAAGAAAAGAACAAGTGATCCCACTTCACTGTGGGCAAGAGATACGAGCAGAAGCTTCTCCAAAGAAGACATGCACATGGTCTATAGACACATGAAAAAATGCTCATCAGGTGGCACCTGTGGCTCAGCGAGTAGGGTGCCAGCCCCATATACCAAAGGTGGTGGGTTCGAACCCAGCCCAGGCCAAACTGTAACAACAACAACAAAAATAGCCAGGTTGTGGCAGGCACCTGTAGTCCCAGCTACTTGGGAGGTTAAGGCAAGAGCATCGGCTAAGCCCAAGAGCTGGAGGTTGCTGTGAGCTGTGACACCACGGCAATTACCTGACAAAGTTGAGACTCTGTCTCTAATAATAATAATGCTCATCATCTTTAATCATCAGAGAAAAGCAAACAAAACCACTTTGAGATATCATCTCACTCCAGTAAGAGTAGCCCACATCATAAAATCCCAAAACTACAGGTGTTGGTGTAGATGTGGAGAAAGGGAACACTTGTGCACTGCTGGTGGGAATGCAAGCTAGTACGTTCCTTTTGGAAAGAAGTTTGGAGAATACTCAGGGATCTAAAAATAGACCTGCCATTTGATCCTGCAATTCCTCTACTAGGTGTATATCCAAAAGACCAAAAATCACCTGGCAACAAAGATATTTGCATCAGATTGTTTACTGCAGCTCAATTCACAATTGCCAAGTCATGGAAGAAGCCCACGTGCCCATCAACCCATGATTGGATCAACAAATTGTGGCATATGTATACCATGGAATACTATGTAGCATTAGAAAAAGATGGAGACTTTATCTTTTTTATGTTTACATGGATGGAGCTGGAAAATATTCTTCTTAGTAAAGTATCTCAGGAATGGAAAAAAAAATCCAGTGTACTCAGTACTATTATGAAACCAATTTATAATCACTCACACTTTCATATGAAAGATGAATCACAACTATATCCCAGGATAGAGGAGGGAAGGGGTGGAGAGTTGGAGGGGAAGAGGATGGTTTGATTAAGGGGGGGTAAAGGCTGGTTCCACACCTATGGAACATATTGCAAGGGCACAAGTCAAATCTATCAAGTATAGAACACAAATGTCTTAACACATTGATTAAGTAAATGAGGGGAAAGCTATGTTAATTAGTAGGATGTAAGCACTCCAATTTGTACAAAAAAGCAACACATTGAATCCCACAAAGGCATAAATGTATGCATGATCTATGTATATATGACTTCATAAAAGGAAAAATAATTGTGAAATAGGCCTGATAGGAGAAGTCTTAAAGATCTGGGGTATTTAAACTGGAAAAAGCTGAGGTGAAGTGTCTAAACAAAGTGAGTTGAGTAAAATTGGCCTATAAATATTGGTTGGAGTTCTTCCAATAACACCACCCCCATACCCACACTTTGAAGCAAATAAAGCTAGTTCTTCAGCTGGCCTATTAAGTGCAGAATTTATGGATTTCCAAATATAGGAAGAGATATCCTATGAATCACATGCTAAACAAACATTTCTTTCCCTTAGAGAGAGTGCAAAGAAAGAATTCGCTCAAATTACAGCAAGAAAATTATAGGTAGACAAAAATTTTAGATCTAAGATGACATTGTACAAATAATATACTGCATTATCCTTTCTCTGCAACGGGAAACTAAAATGCATAGAAAACATTCTTTCTTGATTAGTAGAAAGGAATGCAAAAATGTTGAGAAAATCACAGGGCGAAGGCGACGTGAAGGAGAGGGATTGATTGGGCTTAGTCAAATCCTAGCAAAAGGTTAAAGAGGTCAGACTCAGCCATTTAATTCTTCCTTCTTCCCCTTGTCCCATTCATATCCCGGGAAACTAACCTCTCAGGATTCTCACTTTCATAGTCCCTGGCTCTGAATCCCACTGGTCTAACTCCAAACCATCTAACCAGCTTCTCCCATCCCTCAGGATTTTGTTTTTGATTAGATAAAAACTGCTCATCAGAGTAATTAGTACTTATTAAGGTGTTAAGGCATAGCCCCTGGCTAATGTTATCCTCGCTCAAATCCAGGGTCTGTCATATTTGCTTTATAATCAGATTTCCTGAATACTGATAACTTTACTCAGAGAAATGCTTTTAACAGTAGAGTTCTCTAGAACGTCTTTAGGACAGGATGGGAGAGAGCAGATTTTTTTCCTTCACCAAAACTTTTTATTAAAAATATAAATAACTCTCATTACAAAGTTTATGTGAGGCTAAGGCGCCAGCCACATACACCTGAGCGGGCAGGTTCAAATCCAGGCTGGGCCGGCCAAACAACAATGATGGCTGCAACCAAAAAAGGGCATTGTGGTAGGTGCCTGTAGTCCCAGCTACTTGGGAGGCTGAGGCAGGAGAATTGCTTGAGCCCAGGAGTTTGAGGTTGCTGTGAGCTGTGACACCACAACACTCTACCCAGGATGACAGCTGAAAGCTCTGTTTCAAAAAAAACCAAAAATTAAAATGAAAACAAAATTTATGTGAACCTATTTACTGCTCTGAGAGCTATTTTCAACAGTAGATACTTCAACATTCATCACTATTCACACCACCCAGCTCCTGGGCCCCATGAGCCAGCACGTGGCAGCCGTGAACATCACCCGTTAACCATCAACTCAGCTTCCTGATAGGCCACTTGTTTAGTTCTTACAGGAAAAGCAAGTCACCAATGACAACATTTCTGCTGCTCCCTAGCTGCCCTCCTGTTTCCTGGTCCAGGAGACACACAGTTCCAACCCCAGCAGCCTTTCCCCTTCAGACAGAGCAGATTTTTGAGGGATCTAAACACCTACATATATTCACTTATTCAACAAGGAATCAGGAAGCACCTTCTGCGTTAATGACACTGTTCTAGGCAGGAGGACAACAGAGAAGGGTAAGATGTGCCATGTCCCTTTCTAAAGAGACTGCACTCTAGTTGGCTCTGGGGGACACCCTGTAATTTCCTACATGGCAAGTTCTACAAAGAAACAGCAACCATCTGATGGGCTAGATTGGCAGAGCTGGGATGGGTGATCGTGGCTACTTTTTCTAGATCAGGCAGTCTGGGAACTCCTCTCTGAGGAGGTGATACTTGAGCTGAGAATCTGAATAATTTGGAGCTTGCTAGGTAAGGATTTGGAAGTGGACAGTGTTCTAGGAAAACCTTTAAATAAGGTTGGATGGCCTTGGCCTGCATTCAGACAAAGTATACCAGTAATCCACATGGAATTCATCTTGGTCTCTTTGCTTCTCTAAAGGCTCCTGAAAAGGAAATTCAGACCAAATTGGACATCCTTCATGATCTTTCTCTTCTTAGATTTCAGGCTTCTAAAGCAATTAGAACAGATACACTCTGCTGATAGAAGGACCTATCATTTTTTTCATTAATTCTGTGAAATTTATTCCACAAACATACAATGCGCCAGTGAGCCAAACAGACACAAATCCACATCTACATGGAACTTTGTTTGTTAGTGGGATAGAGATGCAATAAAGAAATACCTTCCTTCAAGTCTACTATGCACAACTTTCCGCATTACAACATCTCCGAAACTCTGAAATTGTAACGTGACTTAGTACCATCTTACATTTGTAATTGGCAGCTATTTTTCTTGTGTTACAAAAATAACGTTGCACCTTAGTTTTGATGAGTTTTATTGCTAATAAGAAAAATAAGTACACGGTTACAAGTTCTAACAATTAAGTTTGTAAACTCTCCTGGAAAAAGTGCCACCTACATCATTGCTGACTATTACTATGGTCACCTGCTAAGGACTCCTCTTGGGAAGCTGTGCACCAACACCAGCACCAAGTCCACCCTTCAAAGCAACTGAAGGGTGGAACTTGGAACTCTTTTTCTGGAATGACTATCAGAGCTGTGGTCATTCAAGGTCTGACAACTAAGTTTGCAAACTTGCCACCATGTGCTTATGTTGGCAGCACCGTACAAACAATTTGGAAAGGTTTCCTACCTTTGGCGTCTCAGTGTCTCAGAGCTGTGTTCATTCAATGTGGTATTTGGCTGAGAGGAGTTCATTATTGTTGTGTGTTTTTGTGTCCCATATGATGACGGCTCTGATGGTCATTCTGGAAAAAGAGAAAAAGCAAACAATAGAAAAGTAAAGCAAGAAGAGGAGGAGAGGTTCAGCGCCTGTGGCTCAAGTGGCTAAGGCGCTAGCCACATACCCCTAAGGTGGCGGGTTCAAATCCAGCCGGGCCCACCAAACAACAACGATGGCTGCAACCAAAAATAGCCAGGTGTTGTGGTGGGTGCCTGTGGTCCCAGCTACTTGGGAGGCAGAGGCAGGAGACTCACTTGAGCCCAGGAGTTGAAGGTTACTGTGAGCTGTGATACCACAGCACTCTACCCAGGGGAATAGCTTGAGGCTCTGTCTCAAAAAAAATAAAAAAATAAAAAAAAATCTAAAAATGAAAAAAAAGAAGAGGAGGAGAATAGAAAGTGCTGGTGATTTGGGGGCGGGGGGGTAGGAAGGAAGTTGTGATTTAAGGAAGGAAGGCCTCATTGAAAGAAAATGCTCCAGGTAGAGCACTGCATGTACCAAGGTCCTGAGGCAGGAGCTTGGCGGGTGTGCTGATCGAGCAGCAAGGAAGGCCAGGTGCCTGAAGCAGAGGGAGAGGCCAGAGAGCAGTGAGAGATGAAGTCGAAGAGGAACAAAGTCTCAGATTGTGGTTGGCTTTACAGCTGATTTGCCACTGTTGGAGAAGAAGCTGATTTGAGAAAATATCAAGAACCCAACCAAGGACCTGGTTTAGAGATGTGGAGGGGTCAGTTAACCTGAGCCTGAACCTCAAGGGAAGTCCAAGTTGGAGATGTAAATTTAGCAAATGTATGTAGCCATATTATGTAGAAACCTGAGATATAGTGTATATAAAGAATCCCAAGGACTGAGCCCTGCAAAGTAATCCAGCCTTTTATTGTGACCTACACAGGCCAACTTGGCCTCAAAGATAATTTGCTTACCAACTCTCTGTTAGCAACTGCACCCACAGACTTAAATTCTTCTTGATCCATTCTGCTTAATTTCAAAAGCCCTATGAGATACAGCCAAGGATACCCAGTGTTTATTATAGCGGATGTTATGACATGGGGTCATTCTTTGAGGAGTAGTGTTTTGATCTATTTCATCTTCTCTAGATATCTCCCAGCTCAGGACTGAGCACAGTTTTCCTCTGGATTCCTCCTCATCCAGATATTTTCCATTCCTTGAGAGGTTACAAACAATAGTACTGATTTCCTTACCCCATCGTATGGGTATTTAATAGCTATTTTGTGCAATTATTGTAATGATCAATTCAAATGAAATAAAGTTCTTAGCATAGCACTTGGGGCATACTATAAAAATTCATAAATATTCATTTCTTTAGTCCTTTTTAAAATAATTATCTTTATAGTGAAGACTTCATTCCTTTTTCTAAAGATAGTCTTGAAGACTTTTAAAAAAATCTATTGGACCAGAGTACAACGGTGTATTCCAGAAAATCACCCAATGGTACCTGCAATTATAAAAGAATCTTCAAAGACATTCCAAGATTATCTTGAAATCACATAAAAAAATTTAAATGCAAAATCCTCTCTTTCTTTGTAATGGACATGGAAATATTATACTGCTTTGTATCATTGCAACAGGTTTTATAGGTAGCTTCAATTGTAGCAATAATACGATTAGCTATTTATAGTAATTTTGCACACTGGTAACAAAAATCTAGGCATCTTAATGGATGCAATTTTTTTTTTAAGGATTTAACCTGTCCCAGGTAATGAACTAGCTACTAGAAATCCATGGGTGAATGAGACACCATTTGTGCTTCGAAGAATAGAGTGGATGGAGTGTGACAAATTTGTTGTGAGGGTAAGTTGACTCCTCTGGGAGAATAAGCGTATTATAATTTTGTTTTTACACATCTTAAACAAATGCACCACAATTTTTCCTAACATATTCCATAACCTATTAGAGATTTAATTTATTGGGGATCTAATTCTGATATTATAATTCCACTTTAGGTGAAGCAAATGATTTTATTCATTTTGTTTTTGTTGTTGTTTTTGTTTTTTGAGACAGAGTCTCACTCTGTTGCCCTGAGTAGAGTGCAGTGGTGTCATAGCTCACAGCAACCTCAAATTCCTGGGTTCAAGTGATCCTATTGCCTCAGCCTCTCAAGTAGCTGGGACTACAAGCACCCGCCACAAGGCCAGGCTTTTTCTTTTTTTTTTGTTAATAGAGATGGGGTTGCACTCTTGCTTGGCTAGTCTAGACCTCCTGAGCCCAAGGGATTCTCCTGCTGCGGTCTCCCAAGATTGCTAGGGTCACAGGAATGAGCTGCTGTACCTTTTTAAACATAGCTTTGAAACAGAATACTTCATTAGCATCATTAAAGCATCCTTTTTTCCTTTCTACAAAGAAGTGTGAAGATAAATGCCTGATCCTGACCCAAGTGTGGCTAGCCACAATAAGAGCAGGTATGACAGTCATTTTGTAAGTCAAACCTGAATCACAGTTTCAATCAGTAAGTTATCTCTCTGCAGATCTTTTTGTAAAGGTGAGAGAGTTATAAAGGTTTTAGCTAAAGAACACCAGTCCTATTCTCCTCCAGGAAAATCAAATCTCATAAAAGCATTTTTTTGCTTCTTTGTTTTTATTTTTTTTGTTTTGTTTGTTTTTGAGACAAGGTCTCACTCCATTGCCCCGTGTGGAGTGCGGTGGCATCATCATAGCTCACTGCAACCTCAAACTCCTGGACCCGTTATCCTCCTGCCTCAGCTTCCTGAGTAGCTGGGACTGTAGGCATGCTCCAACACACCCTGCAAACTAACTTCCTTTCTCTCTCTCTCTCTTTTTTTTTTTTTTTGGTAGAGAGAGGGTCTTCTTGCTCAGTTGGTCTTGAACTCTTGATCTCAAGAATTACTCCCACCTCAGGCTCTTAAAATGCTAGGATTACAGATGTGAGTCACTGTACTCAGTCTCGTAAAAGCATTTTGATTTTCTCCCTAGCATATTTACATTCAGCGCCTCCTGGAATAAAAGCAAACTCTCTAACCGGACAGAGTTCATGTGTGTGATAACCTCTTAACCCATTTCACAGTAGTTATTTTCTTTTGAATTTGAGGGTAGATCACCAGCTTCCTTCCACATTTACTGAGTGCTTATATATCTGGGTTCTCAGTGGTGATAATGTTTACCTTTAAAACCTCACCCCTTTCCTTCTGGACGTTATGAATTCTCCTTAATCCATCATTAACCACAGAAGTCCCCATGATCTTTCGTGGAAATTTACCAACTGATGCTCACTAAGTCAAAAGAAAACCTGTAAATAAAATTCAGTAAAACCCGTGAACCACTAAGACATTATCAATATTAAGTGGAAAGCAATTGACTTCAAAATTCCTTGCTTATTCACTAGTAAGTAACCTTAGAAAACATCCTTGAAAAGGCTGATAGTTTAGAGTTTTGAAAACATTAATTAAGTCAGTAAGTTTGGATTAGGTGCACAGCTTTTGAGGAAGATATTTTATGTGTTTTCTAAAAAGTTATTTTCTGGTTTTTTAAAGTTAGAAATACAACTTCCATTTTAATGGAAAAGGATTCTTACCATGTTTGCCTAAAATAAAGCAACATTTATTTTAAAGCTAAGCTTATAGTGCAAGTACTAAATCATTGTTTATAATCCCCAATGAAAAATACCACTTTATCATTCAAATTCATGCCCTCTTGCTTGGTAGATCAGTGTCTTGCGTACCACACGGAGCGGAGCGTGTGGGATACTTGTGAGTACTTATACTGATAGGTGTTTTCAAGTGACTTTGAGATTTGTAGAAAAGGATGTATGCTTACAATTTTGTTAATGAAGATGAAGCACATGCTAATTAAGCCAATTAATGAAGGAAGGACCTAGGTCCCTGAACTCAAAAAATGAGCTGTATTATATGTCTTTCTTTACATCTCTCTCTCTCTGATTGGTTGAGTTCTTAAGAGTCTAGAGATGGGGACCCTGTCATACTCATCTTCATGGTCAAAGCATTAAGTGTGCAGCGACCTGACAGATAGGGAAAGCTCCATGAATAATTCTTGAATGCTCTCTCAGTCCCTAAAAGCAATTACAGTATGGACAAGTAAGGGCAGGAATGAAGATTAAAAATAAACTGATAACTCGGGTCCGATATTTAAGACATTTATATGGGTAGAAGTTCACATAGCCCTCCAGGGCGGTAACACATTTTACAAGCAAACTGGTCTGAAAGTAGACATTTTTCTTTTTAGGCTATTTTTATTTTGTTGTTGTTATTTCCAGTATCTGCAATTAAATAAACCGAATTGCCACATGTAACAATTTTCAGCGCTTATTGTCTATTTAAAGCCAAAGATAGCAAGACTCCCAGAATACTGGGTTCCTGTAATGACTTAATTTCTTTCCTCTCAACAGCTGCGTGTCTGTGTATGTGGGAGAGAGAGAATGTGTGTGTGTGTGTGTGTGTGTGTGTATGCTTCTTTACATCATTACTTATCTATTTAAAGGGGGAAAATTCTGAGAAAAATCACAGGAAGACAGAATTTAGCCTGCTCTGGAAAACTAAAAATATGAAATAAAAAATGAACCAGTTTTGTAAACCATCTCTTATCTCACTTTCCAAACACTAAATCTATCTGCAAAATTTAAAAATTTTAACTTAAAGGATGTCTTTCCCTAAAAATATATAATACAAAGAGAACATATAATGAAGTCATATAATTAATGTAAAGCCTTTTGCACTTAGCAGAGTTCCAGGGTCCACATTAATGCATATGGGCTAACATCATTCAGAATGTCTCTCTGTAAAATGTTGGACTCATTCTATCCTTTATGCTCAAAGGATGATCTTGGGTGTGAGAAAGAGAAAAATATTTTTTAATGAGCTCCTTTTCCAGCTGTCTTCTATTTGTTAATCAATTAAAGTCCATAACAATTTATTGCAGGCGTCCTCAAACTATGGCCCACGGGCCACATGCATCCTGCCTAGGACTTTTATCCGGCCTGCTGGGTGTTTTTGCCGCCAGCTGCCTGTCCTGCTTAGCAGCTGACTCTACCCAGGGCCCACAGTCCAGCCCTCCAGTGGTCTGAGGGACAGTGAACTGGCCCCTATTTAAAAAGTTTGAGGACCCCTGATTTATTGTGTGCTTAGTAAGTATTCCCTGCACTAGTGGATTACAAGAATGAATGAAACTAGGCTGATCTTAGTGAGCAAAAGGGGCATTATTGGCCTATCTGTCAGAGGCACACAGCAGACTGAGGGAGCCATGTTGCCTGCCTGAAGAAGTGGGGGGCTTCACAGAAGTGGTTTTTTCAGCTGGATCTGGGAGATGGCCTTGGTTTGTGGGGAGAAGTAGGAAAGAGTATGTTATAGTCTGAATATCTGTACCCTCCTACGACTAAATTCATATGTTGAAATTCTAAACCCTAAAGTATGAAGAGGTGGGGCTTTGAGGAGCCAGTTAGGTCATGAAGGTGGAGCCCCCATGAATGGGATTAGTGCCCTTATAAAAGATCCCCAATGGAACTGCATTGCCCCTTCCACAGGATGAGGACATAGCAAGAAGGCACCATCAGAGATCAGAAAAACAGGCCTTACGATACACTGAATCTGCTAGCACCTTATTCTTGGACTTCCCAGCCTCTAGAACGGCAAGAAATAAATGGTGGTTGTTTATAAGGTACCGAGTGTGTGGTGTTTTGCTATTGCAGACTGAACTAAGACAATACAGGTTGGAAGAGAGGACTTTCATTTTAGGCAGTGTGGAACCACTGAAATGAAGGCATGAGGCAGCTAAAGGGCTTTCTATGTTTGGGAAGCTGGGAGGCATTTAGAAGGGACAGAGAAGAGTAGGTAAACAACATATGGATTGTGAAGGTTCCTAACAAGGAGTGTGGGTTTATTCTTTAGACTTAAGAAGCCTGCTTTTCAAACTGCTGTGCATGTACTCACTCAGAGGCATTTGAGGCTTTAGCATAAACATAGTGCAGCTTCCTAGAGTACCAATTTACCATGGAGATTGGGAGGGGGGTAAGAAACATCACTTTCATATAAAAATAAATGTGTATATGTTACAGAGAGCAAAATTTTAGGTTTGATACCATTGCTTACAGCATTGCCCAAAACTCTCAGAGATTTTCTTTCCCTCCATCTCTTCTGCCATTAGGTATCTTTAAATAAAATGTGGAAGCACTGGGAAGTCTTCCTTAGCTGTTGCAGAGCTGGGACCTGGGTGTGGTCAACTGTTCCTAACCAAAGATGATCACCTTCAGACTGACTTCTCTCCTTCCCGAAGAAAACCCACTTGGTCAGTATTAGGTATATCCCATCCTTGGTCCCTCTTTGGGTTTGCATTTGAATAGGTATTTAAACTTTAAGAGAAAGGACACTAATTAGAACAGCCTTTATTAAGACTACTATGTGCCATGTATACAATGCATGGCTAATTTTGACATTGAATCCTCACTATCCTGGCAGAGATCATGTTCATTTTACATATGAGAAAACTGAGACATAAAGTCTCATAAGTTTGAAATGCTAGAATTTGAAATCCAGGGCTATCTGACCCCAAAGCTCATTTTCTAAGTTCCTATCTTAATGAAACTCTCTTTGGGGAAAAAATATTCCGATTTAGTGGACCATTTCTGGGCTCCTTTTGAGTCCCGATCATACTTGTACATGGTGACCTCTAAATCCACAGAGACAATAGTACATATAAGCTTGGCCACCAGGTACTTGTGGAATCTCCACCTGATCACCATCCCTCTTCAAAGATCATAGGACCCAAAATCCACACTGGGGTAGGGTTGTAAAATTCACACACTTTGTGTGGGGGTGGAGCACCAACTATCTGCTCCAGCTCCCAAATATGAGGAGTGCAATGCACATGTTAGCCTGACATCTTGTATGGGGGGAACTAAAGCCAAAGAAAAGAGCTAAGGTAAACAATCTCAGTGAGCAGGTGGTTAAGACCACTGCTTCCCCACAGAACTGGGGGCAGGCCTTGGTTGAGGATATTACAGAAACTTACAAACCACTTTACAAAACAGACATTTTTAGAATCTCATTGGCTTTTCCATATTTGAGTGAAAAAAATGTTAGTAATTGAAGGGCAAGATATTAATACATGTGAAATAAATGGATAGAGTCCAGGCATGTAGCTCTATTCTGTTGTAAGGGTCACTTGTGAAGTTCATTAACTGTAGATTCTGGGTCCTACCCTCTCCTAGTACCTCACAGATTTTACCGAAGGATACCTAATGGCAGAAGAGATTTTGATTTAGTACTTTCAGTACTCACAAAGTTGCATCGTTAACAAGCAACCAGGAGATTCTGAGCAGATCACACTTGCGAGAAATGCCATTCTGAACTATGAGAAACTAGTAAATTCTAAATTATGAGGAACTAAAAGACAATGTTATTCAAAAACTTGATCAAGAACTAGGAGCAGAACTCCTATGGAGCAGAACTAGAAAGAGCAAGAATGTCTGCTGCTGCCCCCTGGACACCACTCACACAAATCAGAGTGGGCCGGGCTTGCTTCTCACGCCTTCCTGTCTCCCAGCTGTGTCTGGGAACACCCCAGGGTCCTGTGCTTTAGGGTCTGTGTTCCCAGGTTGAGAAATCCCGGCCCAACCTGTTGAGGTAGTTTGGGAACCTACCTCATTGCCCAGGTATTTGCTGTCTTCTCAGGATAAGAAACTGTATCCCGAAGGGAGTTGGCCAGTTTCAGGAACTCCTTAGAGAGATTCATTAGCTCCAAAAGGTCTTGAGTGGAGGAAGAAGATGTCATATTTGATGAGCAGCTATAGCTCTAGGCAAGATATGAGGGTAACCTTTTCTTGTACATAATCTCACTTAATTTTATTCAAGCCTCACAATTACCTTGCATTTTAAAGTTGGAGGTCAGAGAGCTTAAGCAACTTACCCAACGTCATGCAGCTAGTCTGTTTGACATTCAAGCCTCAAATGCCTCACGTCCAAGTGGGTGACATGGCCAGGCACAATGGCTCATGCCTATAATCCTAGCACTCTGGGAGGCTGAGGCAGGTGGATAGTCTGAGCTCAGGAGTTCAGGACCAGTCTGAGGAAGAGCAAGACCCTTTCTCTACAAGAAATAGAAAAAACCTAGCCAGGTCTTGTGGCAGGTGCCTATAGTCCCAGCTTGGACTGGGAGGCTGACACAAGAAGATCTCTTGAGCGGAAGAGTTTGAGGTTGCTGTGAGCTACGATGCCACAGCACTCTACCCAGGAGAACAGTGTGAAACTTTGTCTCAACGCCCCATAACCCCCCAAAACAACAACACAACAACAAGGGGGTTACATCAGACACTCTGAGCAAGATCTCACAGGCGTAAGAAAATAATTCTTAAACATTGTGGCCTCTCTGAAGCCAATATGACACTGGAGTGGACAAATCAGACATTAGAGAAGTTACGGAATGATGATGCTATAAGTTTCGACTAATTTTTTTTAATGTTTGGACAGAAACATGTTAAAGGACAACTTGCATCCACAATGTCTAAAATAGAAAATACGGCAGAGGGAAGGAAGAAGTGTTTATGCAACTAGTTTCTAAATAAAACTGTGCAATCAGTGACATCAGCAGCTTAATTAAGAAGAAATGATGAGAAAGGGGGCCACATTTCCAATCAAGAGCAGCACTATTCAAGATCTGTTTCACGGCTCCACGTTCTTTAATAGCAAAAAAGAAAAAAATTACACAACTGTCATAATGGCTTATTTATAGCCCTTAATGTACTAGGAAGGATTTGTTCCATGTTGTTTCAGTTCAAATCGTAATTCTATAAAAAATGTTGTTAGATAACCAATGAAGAGACATTAAATATGGATGTCACCAAAATGCTTCCCGACTGAGTCATCTAATGTTGCCACCCTAGGCCCTGTCACATCACACTGTTTTGACTTAATCAGAACACTTGGTACTACCTGAAATTATCTTAATTTACATATTTCCTTGTTTCTTAACTGTATTTTCCAGTAGACTATAATCTCCTTGAGAGCCATCTGGTTCACTACTGTATATCCAGTACCAACCTAATGGAGCTTGGCACGAATTTGCCCAAGAAATGAATAAGAAATCTTTAATGGCATAAAGAAGAAAAATGAAAAAACGAAAGAAAGAAAGTCACAACACTTGCATAGGAATTTTGAAAAATTGTATCTGTCAAAATTTATGTTTTGGATTTGGTAGAAGAAGACTAGTAACTGCATCTCTCTATTTGGATTTTTTAGTTACTCTCCTCTGTTTTTTAAAAGAGTGCCCTGAAAGATAAATATTGTGTATAAAATACAAATATGTTATATTTATATTTAAAACATCATAAAAGCCAAGATACACGGTGTGCTCATTATGTGACAGACAGATATCATTAACTCATTTAATCCTGAAATATTACCAGGAGTTAAAGCAGTATTCTTTTTTTTTTTTTTTGAGACAGAGCCTCAAGCTGTCCCCCTGGGTAGAGTGCCATGGCTTCACTGCTCACAGCAACCTCCAACTTCTGGGCTCAAGTGGAGTCTCCTGCCTCAGCCTCCCAAGTAGCTGGGACCACAGGTGCCCGCCACAACGCCCGGCCATTTTTTGGCTGCAGCCATTATTGTTGTTTGGCGGCCCGGGCTGGATTCGAACCCGCCACCTTAGGTGCACATGGCTGGCGCCTTAGCGGCTTGAGCCACAGGTGCCGAGCCTAAAGCAATATTCTTATCTTCTACATTTTTATAGATGATGAAAGTGAAGCAAAGGGGGCGGGGATAAGGTAAATTATGCTTTCTAAGAGAGAAAGAGGTGGGACTGGGATTCAAACCTGAGGCTTTCGACTTTAGAGCCTGGAGTCTCAAGCACTGTGTGCTTCTCTAGATGGGTTTTGCTTTTCTTTGTGCAAACACAGCAGGACTCGTTATACACTTAGAACATGTCTTTTTTAAATTCTATGATGATTCCGGCATTTTACTAGACCTCTAATTTTGTAAATCTGGTGCAAACACTGGTCTGAAAAGTAGATGTGACCCAACAGACTGTGTATTAGTCACAAAGGGGAAAATAGTAACTTTACAGGAGAGGAACAAGACTGCTCCTTAACCAGGTGACCAGAATTAAACTGCCAGTGGGAGAAGATGGATACCACATGTCTACAAAAGGGCTACCTTGAGAAGGACATGTCCTCTATCCAGTGATGCCTGAGTCTCATCATGAGGACACATCAACAAGCCCACGTGGAAGAAGACTGCATGAAACAACCATCTATACAAACAACCCCCCAAAAGCACCCAACTCAATGTTATGAAAAACAACAACAGAGAAACTGTTTCAGATTAAAGAAAGACGAGAAATGGCAACTAAATGCAACGCGTGGACCTCAACTGATCCTGTAGTGAAGAAGGAAAATATTATAAAGTTTATTGTTCAGGAAATTGACAAAATTAGAACATGGACTTGATAGTAGATTAAAATATTCCAGCAATATAGGATTTCCTTAATTTGGTAACTGTACTGTGATTACATGAAGAATATTCCTATTCTTAGGAAACACATTGAAAAGTAAAGGGGGCTCGGCGTCTGTGGCTCAAGTGGCTAAGGCGCCAGCCACATACACCTAAGGTGGTGGGTTCAAATCCAGCCCAGGCCACCAAACAACAAAGACGGCTGCAACCAAAAAATAGCCAGGC
>NW_003852452.1:5036927-5041952 GCF_000181295.1 Otolemur garnettii
TCAAAAAAAAAAAAAAAAAAAGAAAAGAAAAGAAAAGAAAGAAAAGTAAAGGAAAAACAGGTAAGACATATGTTATCTACTCTGAAATGGTTCAAAACTAATGAGAAGCAATTTTTTTTTTTTTTTTGGAGACAGGGTCTCAAGCTGTCGTCCTGGGTAGAGTGCTGTGGTGTCACAGCTCACAGCAACCTCAAACTCTTGGGCTGTGATTCTCTTGCCTCAGCCTCCTAGTAGCTGGGACTACAGGCACCCACCACAACACCAGTTATTTTTTTGTTGCAGTTGTCATTGTTGTTTTAGCTGGCCTAGGCCGGGCTTGAGCCCACCAGCCTGGATATATGTGGCTGGCACCCTACACTGAGCTATGGGTGCCGCCAGGAGAAGCAATTTTTAAAAATAGGTGAATCTGTATAAAGCAAGTATGGGAGTCCTCTGAAATATTCTTGCAAGGTTCCTGTAAATTTGAAATGATTTTAAAATTAAAGATGAAATTTTCAAAAAGGTAAAAGAGTAGATACAGGCAGGTGCAATGGCTCATGCCTGTAATCCTAGTCCTTTGGGAGGCTGAGACAGTACCATTACTTGAGGCCAGGAGTTTAAGAGCAGCCTGGGCAACACAATGAGGATCCCAACTATATATAGAGAGAGCCGGGTGTGGTGGCTAAGGTGTATAGTAGAGTATATAGCTATATATAGTATAGCTACTCAGGAGGCTGAGGCAGGAAGATCCTTGAACCTGGGAGCTTGAGTTTACAGTGAGCTACCATCAGGCCACTGTACTCCAGCCTGGACAACACAGCAAAACTCTGTCTCTTTAAGAGAGAAAAAAAAAAGGGAGATAAAATTTTTTGGAAAAAGTAAAGATCTTTCAAAGAACCATTGGGTTGATTACTTGATAATTTGATATAATTGATTGACATAGACTATGTTTCAAGAAAGAGAACGTGGTTCAATAGTCTTTCCAAATTAGGAAACTGGTCTAGTTACAGGACAGGTTTAAGCTGTTGGTTGTGTCATCATAATTCAGTCGTGGGAATCGCAATAGTAGTCGTTAACTATCCCACTTCTTATCAGCACTCTAATTCTCACCAGTTGAGCAGCTACATTTTATGTTTGCCTACTATCCTGTATTCCTTAAAGATTCTCCCGACTTAAGCAACCAGATATCTTGCTGTGAGCAGAGAGAGATCCTGAGCAATCTGGGGGGGAGGCTAACAAACCAGGCAGTGTTAGGGCTGGGTGAGATCTATGGGATTTTATTAGATTTCAGGTTTTATAAGTAAAGATGTTGATTTAAGTAATTTGCCAAAATTACGACATATTGTTCTAAAAAAAGGCAAAATAAAGATCGGAAGATAAAGCATAGTACATAAGCAGCAGTAGAATGCGTATGTATATTTGTTACATTTTTATATAATAATCATTACTCCGAGATTTTGGCTTACGTTAGTATTTAGTATATGGCACATATTGGTTCCTAAAGTTTATCATAGTTCGTGAAGCAAGAGTTTGTTTCTTACTTGCTACTCTAATTTTTAAAAAGTCCTAGTTTTGATAGAGTCCTTATTTTTTTTAAAAAAATACAATTTCGGTGAGGGGCAATTTTAACTGAATGTCCAAGAGCTTCCCCTAGAACAGTGGCTCTCAACCTTCCTACTGCTGCAACCCTTTAATATGGTTCCTGTGGGTCATGACCCACAGGCTGAGAACCTCTGGCCTAGAATCTAAGATCACAGACTCTAGCAGGGGCGTCCAACCATTTTTTTTGTCCTCTGCTGCACACTGAAAGAATAAGAGTTGTCCCACGCCACACAATAGAGACACAAACGCTAACCAAAGGTGATTAATAACAACAACAACAAAAAGGGTCTGTGCATACTGTTTGGGATAGCTGAGACAACAGATAAGCAAAAAAAAAAAAAAAAGTCCTCACAAAATCAGTGTGTGGCCTATGGGCCACATGTCGAACACCCCAGCTCTACAGTTTTAAGACACTTAATTTGATATAATGGTGATTATTGATAAATAGAATTTAAAAATCTTTCTCCTTGCATAGTCACAAGTGGCAAAAGAATGGCACCACGTCATTAAAGTGCATTTTTAAAATCATCTTCACGTTGATTTACGTCAGTGACTCCAGCCACCTGAATGAGGAATCTTGCTGTTGTACAGCAAATCCATAAGGCGAAACTTCAACCCATAAGGTAAATTTGAATTCTACTCTAATTTATACACCTAGAATTAGGAAGTTACCTTTTCCAGAGCCTTGAAGATTGAGTAAGGCACTAACGTGACTTATGACTAATGCGGATAGATGGAGGAAAGGCAGGGGTTCCTCTGAGAACTTAGGAACTCGGAAAATAAGATCACTTTCCTACCCTCAAGGACAGATGATATTAGTGATGCTTAAGAGGAACCCCACAGAGGGCTGGCAGTAGTGAATACAGGGAAAATGGACAAAACTAACTCTCATCAAGGTAGGTAGAGTATTATGTAAGGAAGGCATAAATGGATGTTATAATAATTAAGAAAGACTACGTAAGAATTGTGTACACAATGAATAAAAACAGACTTTTTACAAAAGCAGGTGACGCCTTGAAAAGGGGAGTCCAAAGGTGGCACCACAGACAGCAAGAGTTGGTGCTGTGTGCACGGGGCGGAGGTGGGGCCGGAGCCTCGCCCGGCCTGCATGGAATACCCCTCCAGACTGGCTTCCTTCCTCCTTTCGCTTCTTCTCAATGAATTAGATTCTGTCTCATTTGTCAGCTGCATCTCGCACTTTAAATGAAGACTCTGTGGCGCGTTTAACACACTAGACCCCTTGTTTCCGTCGGGTCAAGGCAGACTCTGCAAAGCTGGAGACCAGTTTCTGGAAAGCCATGATTATGCCTGGGAGCTGCTAGATTAAAGGAGCTGCACTCCACAAGCCCTCCCTCCATGAGAGCTCTCTCTTGTAACCCCTAGACTATCATCCTTGTGAAAGGTATCATTCTGCTAATTAACCATAATTAATTTTACAACCCAAGCTCCACATCCTATTGGTTTTAATGTTAGTTCAAAATACAAACCTGTAGCAGCTAAAACATTCTATCAACAGCCTGCTCAGCAGTATCTTCTCGTGTCTCTGCCCCCTGCCTTCTCAAAGCTGCCCAGACAGGCCTAAAGCCGGACAAAAAGGTTAAGGGCCCGGGGTGAGAGGTGAGGGCTGAGGGCGCCATTCAGAGTAAGCTCTGCTTTTCCAGGTTTAGGCCAAAGACCCCCGAAGTGTTTGGAAGACCACCAGGCAGCGGAGAATGAACAAGACAACAGACGGAAGGGAGCCAGAACTTTCACCTTTCCCCACCAAGGGAAGGATACCTCCCAGGACTGCCTGAAACCCTGATTCCAGGAATGCTCTACCAACCTTTCATTTCCCTAATCTCTCTATCTTTACAGTTTGCTCTTTAAACCATATGATCACCCAGGGGCTAAGGCGACCTCCTGGCAGAATACTATGAATACAATTGAACTAACATCTACTGAATGCTGTCCACCTGCGTGACTCGGTGCTTCACTGAATCACCTCATGCAATTCGCATGAGGCGAATGGTTATGAAATATATCTTTAGTTATTATTGTCAAGAAATATATAAATATGTATTTTTAATATACACGAATATATATTTAAGGTTAGATGAGGAAAGTGAGGTTTATGAAGGATAAATAACACAGGTCAAAAGTCACACAGCCTGTGGGTAGAATGGGGTTGACATTTAAATCTTCTCTGTTCTTTCCCACCACACCACAGTACAAGAGGCAGCCAGCTGGGTACACTCCTAGCCGGCTGGTGGCCATGTTACCTCAGACCCGGGCCATTTTCTGAGAAGCTTGCCTTAGGTGTGGAAAAGTTCCTCTGGAATTACAGGGATGAATCACTTACAGAGATGGGCCTTCAGTGTGTTATTATCATTATTATTTTCCTTGGCCAAGCAGGACAAACACAATTTTGCATAAATTACTCTCTTCAGTTTTCATTTTCGTATTGATTTCCACCTTTTTAGTGCTTTTATACTTAATGCCATCTCATGCTAAGCACTCAAAACAGATACAGTCCATCCACATCCTTTCAAATGTTCACAATTCTGAATACCATTCAGCACTTTTAAAATTTCAGTTCCCTTCGCAGGAAAGCACGTCATTGACAAAAAGACTGCAGTGTCCCAGAAGAGCAAACAGAATTCTTGGGGAAGAACTCAAAAGTTCAGGAGAACACAGACCACATTTTGTATGTTCCCTGCAAACGTTCTGGAACAAGCTGGTTCAATAAATACTAAATAATATAGCAATTGAACTTACTTACATTTTATACCTTAACTGTATGGATTTCATTTTTATAATAGTACAAAGAAGATGATGAAACTGCTACTTACAGATTGTGTTTATAAGATACAGCAGCTTCCCTTCCCCCTCGCCCCCTCTCCAGGGCATACTTAAAACATGAATAAGTATTACTATCATTACTCTTTTTTTTTTTTTGAGACAGAGTCTCACTATGTTGCCCTTGATAGAGTGCTGTGCCATCACAGCTCACAGCAACCTCCAACTCTTGGGCTTAAGTAATGTGACCAGATGTCCCGCTTTTGGTGGGACAGTCCCAATTTTTAACAGTTTGTCCCGTGTCCTGCAGCATTTTAAAAAGTCCCGATTTTTGGAAAGAATGCACAACAAGCTAGGGAACAGTGGGAGAACAGGAAGGGAATATACGGTTTTTGGCTACCATGTGGCTATTTCGCCAGGATATGAGTTTTATATTATTTTTGTTAATTTTATAATGTTAAACTTTAATAACAAATAATTGTTGAGAACTGATTATCGAAAACTGCTTATCAAAGTTCGCATTGTTGATCAGTTGTTAGAATTTGACAAGAAATATGCCAAAGAATAAAACAATACCATACATACTTTTAAAAAATATATTGCATTTGTAAATTGTACTTATGTTGAAATTTAAAAAATATATTAACAATACTATTTTTGCGTTCTATG
>NW_003852452.1:5042658-5074595 GCF_000181295.1 Otolemur garnettii
GGCTCCTGTAGTCCCAGCTACTTGGGAGGCTGAGGCAAGAGAATCACTTAAGCCCAGGAGTTGGAGGTTGCTGTGAGCTGTGAGGCCATGGCACTCTACCAAGGGTGACAGCTTGAGGCTCTGTCTCAAAAAAAAAAAAATCTATATATATTTATTATAGATTGAATTGATTTTAATCTTATCAAAGTGCTAATTGTTATAAAATATATAAACAAAAATAGAATTTAATAAACACAACAATAGGGTAGATGTCCTACTTATAACGATTTATCTCAGTGACCATGTCAGAGCCAATTTCTCTCTCCTTTTCTAAGAACAATTTCTTTCCCTCCAGACCTTGCTTCCAGATAGGAACTTGCCTGTCCTTAACATGACTTCACATCTCTAGCCACAGGGAATGGTCAAGGAAGAGGGCACGTGAATCAGTTTGGGCAACAACAGTGCCCACGTTCTTGGCCATTGTAACTGGTGCTGGAATGGGCATGTGACTTAAGCCAGACCATCTGAATTCTTTTCCTGAGATTCTTGCTAACTCAAGATGGAGAGGAAGAATTTTCTTCTCAGATTCTGTGAAGATGTGAGAAGATAGGAGCCCAGAACCCGCCAGAAGTGGACATATCCCCACTAGGTGAAAGAAAGCAAGCCTACAGTATAGAGAGAAAGCTAAAACCTAGCAAGAAAAATAGCAGAGAGTTTTGATGACATTCCGATCCTTGATTCTAGATATTCCTTGGATCAGCTTCACCCATGTCCTTCTTACATTTGGATACATGATCTAACACATTTCCTTTATCTTTTATGCCAGTTCAAACAGAGTTTCTATCATTTATAGCCCCCAAAATATATATGATTAGGACAATTAGTATAAAGAGTTGAAAGCAAAATTTCCCTAACCTCTTCTTAAGAGCTACCAGTCTGGGATGATAGATATAAAACAGAAGCCTGGTTTGATCCATCTTAAACAACCGGGAGATTTATATGCTAAAAACTCCCAGCTTCAGCATGAGAAGTGCAGGACCTGATTCTGAGAACTCTGGGAGCCAGGGACTGATGACTGGCTCCATCTCATCTCCACTTGTCTCTGCATACTACTGGTTTTCCTCTATGGGGAATGAAATTGGCCACAAGCACCTCAAAACCATCTCTGTGAGTACAGAGGGAAGAGGTCTCCCTCCCACCCTTCCCTTAGCAGAAAACAGTAAGCAAAGCCCTCAGAAAACACTTTGATTAGCCTGGCTCAGGTCCTAGGCTAATCTCTGAACTAAGCACTGTGACCACGAGGTCTTGGGTGGCACAAGCGGCCAATTCCTACAGCTAAAGAAATAGAATTGAAAGACAGATGGCAGTTCCCATTTGGATCAACTGATAAAGATAGGAATTGGGACCATTTATCAGATAGAGAGGATTGCTGTTCATGAGAAAGGTTTGAAACAAATTCCCTCTGCTAACATTTGATGCCTGTCTTTCCAAAATATTTTCTAGTGTGAGAAAACTTAAACATATCAGGAAATCCCAATGAACCTGCTTAAGCTACATGCATTTCAGTATTTGAAACAAAGCTGAGCTACAATCTAGATTTCTCTGTTTGGAATAGGTGGTATTCTGCTTCCTTATAGGACAAAGGGAGAACCAGAATTTCCCAAAGAAAGCTGGAGGTACAGGCAAGGCCCTGGGGATTGGGGTGGAAGGTCAGGCCTAACCTTTGACAGATGACACGATTCTGAAAAGATGTGGTGGAGATACCCTCCCAGTAAAATTCTGAGATGACTCTGTCACACTCTTTAATATACATTCCCAGCACAGTTCTGGGAATGCAGCATATTCCCAATAAACAGAGGATTAATATGCTTGGAATCTAAAATAGATGTGCGTTTTCATCAGGTTTTTGCTATTCATTGAGGGGTACTTTTATATTCGAAAAATATAAATATATATCTGAAAGAATTTTTATATTTGAAAAGAAATGAATGCCTTTGCAGGTTGGTTATATTTAACAATTATTTGCAGGGTATGAGCTATGGTAGCCAGTCTCTGAGAAGCCGCCCGTGATTGTCCTTTGTGTCATATCCAAGTCTTTCCCCACATTGAACCATAGCTGCCGTGAGGGACCAGTAAAGTGGGACAGATGGTCTTTGAAGCTACGTGATTTCTTTGCAGCTGTGCCTTTTCTGCTTGTCTTATTCACTCCGGTGGGAAGCAGATGCCACGTTATGGAGATTCGAGCAACTCTCTGGAGAGGCGCACAGAGAGAGAAGCTGCAGCCCCACCTATCCCTCCTCCAACTTGCCAACCGAGTGAGCCGGCCACAGCTCAGCAGAAGCCTTTACCTGTTGTCAACCTCAGGAGACATGTGAGTGACTCTCATGAGCAGACCAAGCCTGAACTGCCCATTCAAGCCATTCCCCAATTCCTGGCCCACTGTTACTGTGAGAAGGAATCAGTGCTGTTATTTTAAACGGCCGAATTGAGGGGATTATTTGTTACACAGCAATACATAACGAATATAGAAGCTAACAAGAAAAATACATTTAGCAAACGGATCTGAGCAACGTGAACAGCAGCCTTTCTTCTGAAATGCTAAGTCAGCTTGAAGGTGCCAAATTAGACTGCAGGACCACAAATGAAAACATATTTTTGTCTCTTTCTTCCTGTTGAGTACGCTATTCTGAGAAGTGCATATCTCTAAGGCGCTCTTTTTCTAATAATTAGCCTTTTGTCTTCAGCCAATGAGATCTTTGTTGCAAACAAAAACTAGAAACGCTATTTTCTTTACCAGCAGTAAAAATTCAGGCAAATACAAATAGCAGGGAGGCAGCATCTCCCCACCCCACCCAATGGGTTTTCCTTTAGACTAAACAGACGTAAACCTTCAACAACACAGTTAACAAAAGGGCTCCTGTTTCTATATTTTAAAACTTTTGTTATTTACTTTCACTAAGTAACTTGTCGAGAAAATGCGCGGTCCCGAAATATTTTTAGTTATGTAAACTCCCTGTTAATTGCTAAAGGAAAGGGTTTTTGGAACCACTTAGGCTAATATTTGCTTTCCTGAGCACCAACTGTCCTTGAGCTCCGTGTTCAAAGGATTCAAAGAAAGACCTTTAAAATTGTAATGGAAGAAAAAAGGGAAAGATCTATTTAAAAAACAAACCAACCCATTTTTAGAAAAATTAAAGTTGAAGGTGTGTACTCTCCGAAGGGTAACAATGAATTGTCCTAAGTTAATGTCTAAAATAAAAGAATTTAACATGAAGTCAATAGGAAAATACGGCCCCCTTTTAGCTATAGGGTTACAAAAAAATCCTATCAAGTTAAAAATCTTTGTCCTTTAGAAAGTAGATTAGTGACTGCCTGGGGCTGGGGGTGGGAGGGCTGGGTAGAAGGTTTCTTTTAGGAGTGAGGAAAATGTTATAAAATTGAATTATGATGGCTGCCCAGTTTTGTAAATAGACTAAAAGAGTGGAATTGGACAATTTAAATGAAATGCATGGTAATTAAATTATATCTCAATGAAACTGTTTTCAAAAATTATAATTGACAACCCTGAAAATACTCAGCAAAGAATTAGTAACATGCAAGCAAACAAAAACAGCAAAAGAAAGGTTCTGTTTCAAATATTGTTTTCTTCCCTCTTCTAAGTAGTTACCCATAGAGAGCTAAAGTTGAAATTAAATTTTAAGACACCCTACTTGTACATTTGAAAAATTCTCACAAGAAATACAGCTGAGAGGTTCTTTTAAGCCCGAAGATTAGCACCCTGTGCTCAGACAATAAATTTGATAGACTTTGAACTGGCTGCCAGAACTGAAGAGGTAATAGCTACTATTGTTTGCAGTTACTATCAAGGCAAATCTAGAATGCAAAACTGAAACTCTTACCAGTGGAAAAGGCATGCTTCTCATGCAACCACAAATACAGCTTTATGACATTTTAAATTTTAATTCTTTCAAAAAGTTACAAGGAAATAGTTTCCTTATAGATTATCTTAAGTAGACAACATTTGCTATAAAATATACAACTTGATTTTGTTGTTGAGTTTTTACTGTTTTGTTTTGTTTTACTTCTGGCCATCTAGTAAAAAAAAGAATCTGTTACCCTGAACCCCATAAATGCATAATGTACACAGTTATGATTTAATAAAAAAGTAATTAAATATACAAAATAATCTGTTAACTAGAATTTGTTGACTGCCTGTCATATATTAAAAATGATTGAGAAGGGAGAAAGGTTAGTTCTTAAGTAAAAGGACAAAGATAATTAAAGACACCCTACCTACAACTCCAAATTAATAAAAAATATATATTAAATATCTCAGACTCAAATTGTAAGGTAATCAAATTGAAAGGGAATCCAATGTAATATTTATAACAAATGAGGCCAGACACAAAAGACGGCACTCCGTGTTTCCATTTGTGCCGTGTTCTGGAAAAAGCAAAAGGGTAAGGACAGAAAACAGATCAGTGTTTGTGAGGGGCTACCGGCACCGACTGTAAAGACGCACGAGGAACTTTCTGGGTGATGGAGAGGTTCTGTTATCTTGTGATTGTCTTTATGGGACTTTGCACATGTGTCAGAACTCATTGAACTGTACACTAGAAGCGGGAGAATTTTAATGTAAATTACACCTCAAAATCTGGTATGCATAGAGAGGGTGCCCCAAAATGTATACACATATTAAGAAAGGAAAAAACTGCATGAAAATTGTAGATCTTGAGTCACACTTTTCTTCTGCAATTAAAATAGATACAAGATAACAAATGTTACTGGCACATATTATACACTTTTTTTTTTTTTTTTAAAGGACAGAATCTCACTTTGTCACCCTTCGTAGAGGGCTGTGGTGTCATAGCACACAGCGACTTCAAACTCTCGGGCTCAAGTGATCCTCTTGCTCCAGCCTTCTGAGTAGCTGAGACTACAGGGGCTCGCCACAACGCTTGGCTATTTTTAGAGATGGGGGTGGCACTCTTGCTCAGGCTGGTCTTGAACCCGTGAGCTCAGGCAATCCACCCACGTTGGCCTCCCGGAATGCTAGGATTATAGGTGTGAGCCACCACGCCTGGTTTACTACACTTTTAATATAGTTTTTCTCTTTCTTAAAATGTGTACACATTTTTGGCACCTGTATAAATAAATATATGCATATAAATATATTACAGGTATAATTAATAGATTTAGCTATTCAGAGCGAAGAGTGTATTGTTAGACTGAACTATGTGATGCTAAAAGCACATTGTGCCATCAAACAAAAATTGTATGTATTGGAATTTCATGACTAGCAAAAGTATTTCATCTTCATTATAGAAAACTTGATGAGAAAAATGTCCCAAAACAAAGACTCCCACCACCAGAGGAAACACGGGTGGGATCTTTTTGAGTCCATCTTTATTTTTTTCAGTGCCACCATGTGTGTGATTCTTGTGCGCTTTTGCAAAGATTTTTTTTCATAAACACACACACAAAACAGATACATGTATATATGTACGAATTAACTCATTTCATTGAAAATGTTTCCAGGAGGAGCTTTTCAGAGGTTATTTCTTCATGTGTAAAAATCAGGATTCATTTACTTTATTGGGTCATTATTAAGATGAAATGAGATAAAGTAAGTGTGTAAAAGTGGCTTACAGTAAGCATTGGATCCGCACTAGATAAACATTAGTTATTATTCATCTTTTTAGATCCTGAGAAATTGCATTATAACATGGGTGGTCTGCTGCCTCTGCAAATATAAAGAAGAATTTACAGCAAGGAGTCTGACTCTAAAAATCAAACGTATTGGGGACAATGAGTTGGAGAGGAAACTCACAGTGGCAGGGCTGGCCTTGTTTTTATTACCATGTTGAACAGCTATCCAGAGAAGACATAAAGTCGTCCCCACCTTAAAGGCAGGCAATTTCTCACATCTGGTGGATGATGGTGTTGCCAAAGACATGCCCCACCTGCAGTGTGCTGGCACTTCCCTCAAGAAATTCTATAATGTGAATTAAAAACAGTCTTTACAACTAAAAGACCGTCTTTATACAAGGCCATCCATCCCTCATTGTGCTGTCCATTTGATGGGGGAATTTGATGAGAGAGGCCCTGGGTTATTTATGAGACAGGGAAATATGCCACTGGTGAAGAAGAGAGGGTGAAAGCTTTGGCGAAACTGCCTTGGTCCTACAGAATCGATGTCTACCAGGGGAGGGGGCCAGGTCAACTATTTAGTAAACCTCCCTGGCCCAGTCTGGGCAAACATTTTAATTCTTTAGGGTTAAAATTAGTTCCTGCAATGCAGGAATGATCAAATGCTTCATAGGGTACTTACCTGCATCACTCACTTTATGATTAAATACTTACAATATCCACTTGTAATTGCTCTATTGCTTTTATTACTACAACTACTTAAAAGCTGTAGTTTATTTATGGCCTATCACATTCTAGCTATTCTATCTATCCATATCTATATTGATATTTGTGTATATCCACCACAGACACATACGTACTGCAATGCTATGCATCTGAGAAATAAAACAATTTGAACCCAAATATTTTTAATTGGAAAGACTGTTTCTATTTCTCATTATAGTGTAAGTTTCTTGAGGGAAGGGGCAATGTGCTATGTCTGATTTTGTTTGTGTTATTTTGCAGTTTCTACTGTACCTATAATGCGCATAGCAGATGCTCATCTATTTTTGCATAAAACAGAAACGATTTGTTAACACTCATCAGAGGAAGTTATACATGGTCTGACCATTACGTTTGTGAACTCAGGCTAGAGAAAGTGCTCCCTATGTCATTGCTGAATATCACTATAGTCACCTTGGAAGTACTCCCTTTAGGAGGCTCTGCACCAATGCCAGCACCTAGTGCACCCTTTAAAGCAATTTTGGAAGTCTTTCTGGAATAATCAGCAGAGCTGTCATTGTATGAGGACTGAAATTAAGTTCACAAACTTGCTACCAGGCACTGACGTTGGCAGCACCCCACAAACAACTCAGTATGGTTTTTTCTTTTATCTTGCCTTTTCCTTTCTTTTTCTTTTTTCTCTTTTTCCTTCCTTCCAACCCTTCCTCCCTCCATCCCTCCCTCCCTTCCTTCCTCTTTCTCTTTCTTTCTTTTTTTTTTTTTTTTGAGACAGAGTTTTACCCTGTGACCCTTTGCGGTACCTTTGTAGGGTACCCTGGCATCATAGCTCACAGCAACCTCAAACTCCTGGGCTCATGAGATCTTTTTGCCTCAGCCTTCTGAGTAGCTGGGACTACAGGCACCCCCACCCCCCAACAATACCCGGCTAGTTTTTTCTATTTTTAGTAAAGACAGATCGCACTCTTGCTCAGGCTGGTCTCAAACTCCTGAACTCAAGCAATCCCCCCACCTCAGCCTTCCAGAGTGTTAGGATTACAAGCGTGAGCCACTGTGCCTGGCATTCGGTAGGTTCCATAACCTTGGTCTATCAGTGTTTCGCGGCTATGGTTCACGTTGATGTGTGAGGGTCGTTCATTATTGTTGTGTGTTTTTGTGTGCCATACAGTGACAGCTCTAATGGCCATTCCAGAGGAAGAGTTCCAAAACTGCTTTGAAGGGTGGACTACGTGCTGGTGCAGGTACGTAGCTTCTCAAGGGAGCACTTCAAAGGTGACCGCAGTGATGTCCAGCCACGAGGTAGGTAGCATGTTTCCTACAATGAATTCTCGAACTTAATTGTCAGACCTTGTATGTTCTTATAATATTCAATCCTATATCAAAATATCTTTGGAGGCATATTTATATTAAGAATTACCCTTGCAAATGGTGGTTATTTTATTCTTTTTTTTTTTTTAAATGACAAATGCAGAGGTATTTCCACTTACCACTGCTAGACTGGGGAGGTGTGATTTGTTTAAATTCCAATGAATTTAAGATGACATTCGATTGCGACTGTGATGACTTTTATAGACCTGCGTTCAACATCTTTTCCAATGTGCCTACCTGTACTGCAGAGGCTGGAAAGTCTCTTCGACTGCTTGCAGCTGAGTCTCAGCATTGATTCAGCATCAGCCAAGGAGAGGCATTTGTGTGAGAGTAAATTCTATTTCAGTTGCCTCTGTCGGAAAGCACAGTTGTGGAGGTGTCGGGCTTTTCTGGGACAGCATTAGTAGAGCGCCCTCCCTGTCTGGTCACTAGCATCATGGGCGCTGGAGGCAGGAGGTGGGCAGGCATTTGCTGGTAGGCACTGGAATGAGTATGAAGTGGTTCTGAAGCTGTGACAGTAGCTTCCTGATCGTGGCAGTGGTAACGTAGTTCTAGAGTCTGCAGCTTCCTGGCTACAGAAGAGGCAATAGTGACCTTGGTGGCCCAGTTCTGAGAAATGGCTTTGTGAATTGTCCTTACAGCTTGACCTCAAGTCTGTTTCTTCAGCCATTTCCATGCTCTTAAGCCATTTAATACCTCAGAATAAATCCTTTCCTGCTTACACTAGCTTGAGTAGATTTTCTGCAAATGAACTCTGACCAATGCAGAAATAAAATGAAGGATAGTTATCCATTAACAAAAATTAAATGGACGGAGGCACAATGCTGTCAATCAATACAATAATCAGAATGACTCACGAGCCTCTCCGTGAGAGGAATGGATTCCCACTGTAAGTTTAGATGGACGTTATTTGTAATCTAATGGACTCCAAAGAGAAAGTCAACTATTGCATGCAAATAGAACACAGCTCGAAATAAGAAAGTATTCATCAGGACCTGTAAATGTATGACATTTTCATAAATTTAGCACTATTATTTAAAGGTGATAGGAGATATGATTAAACAGAAGTGAAAAGGTGGGAAATAAGCGATTGAATCCCATAAAAACTCATATTTTTGAATAGAGACTTTTCTAAGACATGCTAATTATATGAAATCCTACTGATTTTATTTGGTTATGAGAGGCCTTAAACAAAGACAGTGGTACTTGAAACTCCCCCCCAAAGGGGCCACCCTCAAGGACGAGTAGGGAAAGTGCTAGAGAATCCTGGATTAAAAGGGATCTCTCCGTGAGAAGTTCTGAGTGGGAGTCTAAAATTACCCACAGGATGTGTGTAAAGTTTTACTTTGGGACCATATAATTAACTGATGCTAAGACAACTTCTTGCTAAGGATTTTGAACTTTTAGAAGAAAAAAAATAGCCAAAATGTAAAACTTGATGATGATCTATTTTTAAGGAGATTTTCCTTGAATGGTAGGAATAGACTCCATAGCAACTTTCGTAATGCTTTAACTTAAAATAGCTAAAAGGAAGCCTTACAGTACTTTCTAGGTGTCTAGCAGAAGTCATCGTGAATGTGTCAGCAGTGTAGAAGTGCTATTTTAAAAGAGCTGACATGATCCACCAGTATATTAACTGAAACATGACACGTAAAAACCATGAAGTAATTTTCCCAATATATGTAGGGTTGGTCAAACCCATGTTAGAAACTCACATCCAGTCTGAGGTTTCATATTTTTAAAAGAATGTGGGGAAACTAGAAAGGGCACAGAGCATAGCACAACGAATGATTAAAGATCTAGAAAACAGGGCATAAAAATTCTAAGAGAACTGGTTTTATTTAGCCCTACGAAGGCTAAATGGTCTTAATATGTAACAGCATTCTTGGCTACAAAAATAAAAGAGACAAATTACACCTAGAATTCCTAACCACCCAGACAGCAACAGCATAAAATTAAATAAATAGGCACATAAAGTTTGTGACAACAATCACTTAAGTAAGAATTGGTTTTTATCTTTTGATTCTAAAATAGCCAGCTGGATCAGCTGAGACAATCTCCACAATGTAGAAACACCAGGAAAATGGGACTCTGGCTGAATGATAGTTATGGATTGAGGAACTAATATTTAAATATTTCATTAAAGGAAGAAATACCTATTATTTTTATTATTTATAACATGGAACCCATTAAATGATAATTATTATTATTTATAACGTGGAAAACCATTAGTGTGCCAGTTGTAGACATTTTTAGAAGCAGAATAACTCACTCACACATGCATCCAGCTAGCTCTCCTGGCAAGTTGAAGCACGTTTTATGAGTATGGGTATAGGACATACTTAACGTGTCCTGACAGATTTAAATCTCCAGTAGTAACCCTCATGAAAGCTAGGCTTCGTGCCAATAGGAAGCAAACAAACTCGATTCTTGCTGAGTCCCTCTCCACGTTCTGGGAGGCATCTGCCTTGCCATAGTCTCAGTGTTTTAAGAATACTCTTGGTCATCAAGCTGGCTTCTAAGGAAAACAAAGCTAGGATAGGTCAAAACAGCAGAAGACAGTTGTCAAATGCCACTCACTACTTTTGAAAATTTCCCAGAATATTTGATAATTAAATGAGGGCCCTCAGTTGCCAAAAAAAAAAAAAAAAAAAAGGATGACTGATTGCCAGAACAATGCCTTATGCCCAGGGCCTTCCTACTGACCACTTAGGTCAAAAGACTCACCTAGTGGTTTTCTACCCAAAAGAAAGTGAGATTCAGATTTCTTAAGGGAAGGTGTAGAGGGAGTTAGGAGGGAAGAGAGGAGTGGTTTGCTAGACAGGCTCTGGCAGTCGGTTTTCTGGAATTATACATTACCTTGATGCTTTAATTCTGCCTCTTGAAGAGGCTTAGAATTTTACAAAAAAGAGCTATGAAAAAGTGGTATGAGGGCAGGTGTGGTGGCTCATGCTTATAATCCTAGCACTCTGGGAAGCCAAGGCAGTGGACTGCTTGAGCTCAAGAGTTCGAGACCAGCCTGAGCAAGAGTGAGATCCCATCTCTAAAAATAGCTGGGCATTGTAACAGGCACCTGTTAATCCCAGCTACTCGGGAGGCTGAGGCAAGAGGATCGCTTGAACCCAAGAGTTTGAGGTTACTGTGAGCTATGACACTAGGGCACTCTACCCAGGGCAACAAAGGGAGACTCTGTCTCAAAATCAAAAAAAAAAAAAAAAAAAAGAATAAAATAAAAATAAATACATAAAATTTCATTTAAGGAAAAAAAGTGTGGTATGAGGAAATGTCTTCTTAGTCCAAATGAAGGACACAGTGCATAATCATCCAATGATCTTGAAATACTTCCAGGATTCTGCTTGGATAAGCAGGCAAGATGAGAGGTTCATATGTTTCCTGAAGTGGAAATCTGTGTAACTTGTTTGCTGCCCGCCTGTAGGCCTTGCTCCAGGCAGCTGCTTTCTCCCCACCCCACCCCACCCCTATTCCATGGGATCTGACAGGACTGTCAATCAGAGAATCACACTCCTGGGCACAGTGGTTCGTCCTGGATGTCTGTGTTTCCATGCTGGACCTTGGAGGTCAGCATGGCTTTTGGGAAGTAGAGGGCATCTCTCTTTCTGGACCACCAGCCAGCAAGGCCATGTAAACCTGGTATGGTGTAAGGCCACATTCTTTGGCCCCAGGAGAAAGCCTTTAAGAGAATGAAACCAATACAGAACACAGCCAAGAGGTGGAGAGTGACACAGAATCTTGATAGCCACATTTGAGTCCTATCCAGCAATGGTGAAAACAAACCAACACTCGGAGAGTTTATTTAAGGGAGAAAATAAGCTTCTGCTATTTTGTATTAACTACGTTGACTGAGGTTTCTGTTGCTTGCCACCAAGAGTTCTGACTATTAAATACCATTTTACAAATTGGAAAACAAAAGCACAATGATTAAAACCTTTATGAACAAGAAGTGAGAGTACTTGCCAAACACTTGTATGTGAACACAATTATACTATTATAGTTCTATTTTTTTGGAGTTGGTGAGAGGTTTTACCTCTAAGGTCCAGCATGGACACAGGGAAGAAGGGCATGGTCTTTGATCAGTTCAGTACTCCAGCACCAGCTGATGCATAGTGGCTGTGAGGTTTAGGTGGAAAGGGGGAACAGGAACACTAAACTTTACTAAGGTATTAGTTTGCTCATCTGTAAAATAGAAAAAAGAACAGTCCCTACCCAGCCAGGTATAGTGGCTCATATCTGTAATCCTCGTACTTTGGGAGGCCAAGTTAGAAGGATCTTTTGAGCACAAGAGTTTGAGACCAACCTAAGCAAGAGCAAGACCCTGTCTCTACCAAAAAATAAAAAAAAAGTGAACCAGGCATTGTAGTGGGCACATGTAGTTTGAGCTACTTGGGAGGCTAAGGCAGGAGGATCACTTGAGCCCTGGAATTTGAGGTTGCTGTGAGCAAGGCTGACACCACAGTACTATAACCTGGGGCACCAGAGTGAGACTGTCCAAAAAAAAAAAAAACTAGTCCCTACCTCATAAAACTATTGTAAGAATTAAATCAGAGTGTGTAATTAGTTGTCACAAACTCTGTGAATGTGCAATGGATGGCACTGAGTAAGGACTCAACAAAGTCCTCCTAGAGATTGCAAACATGAGTGTTATAAACAAGACCTGGGGGGAGATAAAATTTCTGGAGGACAAACTGCATTTTCAAACACTGAGTTTTTCTCCCTTACACTAACAGATACTTCTAGTTAAAAAATGGTTCAGGACATTTATTAAAACTGTTCCTTGGCCCGGCACTCTGGGAGGCCGTGGTGGGTAGATTGCTTGAGCTCACAAGTTTGAGACCAGTCTGAGCAAAGGTGAGATCCCATTCCTACTAAAAACAGAAAAACTGAGGCAAGAGGATCCTTTGAGCCCAAGTTTGAGATTGCTGTGAGCTATGATGGCACTCTACTTAGGGTGACAGCCTGAGACTCTGTCTCAAAAAAATAAAAACAACAAAAACAACAACAAAAATAACCCTATTCCTTGAGGATAAATTCTACCTTCGATCTTAAGTATACAAAAGTATACACCCTTACATAGCAATGAGGGAGACTTTAAAATGTTAGTAATTCGGATTATATTCTTTATCTCCCACCCCCATTCTGATTTGCTAATCTCAGGTTCTGCCACTACCATCCAACCCTAATCCAAGGAAGATTTCAAGGAAGACTTAATCTACTTCTTCTTTATCCTCATTCCTTATTCATTTGCCTAGTTATGCCCAGAACTATTTTCTTGCACTCCTCTGCTTTGCTCTTCTTGCAAAAGGCTACACTTCCAGGCTCCTTGGCCAACTAGCTTCTTATTAGGTTCACTGAATTAGACACAAACAGGACGGGGAGGGAGAAATCCAGGGTCCTGTTGCCCTCTCTTTGGTTCAGGTGACTTCTCCCATAGTCAGGGCACCTGTCTCCTGGTCCTGCTCTCTCTAGATACCCACGGCTCCTCGGACTCCAGCATCACCACCTGAGCCTTTGGACCCTCTAGACTTTGGGGTAGTAACCTTGCTCTCCCTTATTCTTGGGTTCCCTGTTTCTTATGTGCCTTGGTTTTTCTAACATCTTTTTTAAAAAAAAGTTCCCCATAATTAAATTTGTTCTATTAAACCTGTTGGCATGGCTTCTGTTTTCCTGATCAGACACTGACTCACAAGCGCTCTCTATATTCAATGAGCGACTGAGCCTTGCCAATTTTTAACTCTATCTTTCTCTTTATGTCTTTCTCACTGCCCTGCAGCAGGCCAGCAACTCTTAACCTGGACTAATCTAATATCCCCAATTTGTGTCTCTTGATCTTCAATCTGGCTCCCCTTAGAAACCTACTCCATATTGCCGCCAGAGTGAGCTTTCTAAAACAGTCACCTTATTGTGACCTTGCCACTAACCTACTTAAAAACCCTTCAGTAGCTCTTTATCTGATACAAGAGCTAAGCTCCTTAGCATGACAGGAGTTTTTTACAACCTGCCAGCTTCATCTCTGGTTCGCAGGGTTCTAGTAACACCAAACTGCTTCTAACATTGGCTCACACACCCACTCACACAAGCATCCTGCTGTTCCACTCTCTGATCTCTGGCTCGCTCTTTCCTTCTTACCTATGGGCTTCTGGCCGACAAACACACCTTCAAAACTCAGCTCTGAAAACCCACATGAGGCTTCCTCTGAGAGGGCGCAGCTACTGTGTTTGACTAAAATTCCTTATGTCTGAGTCTCTTTCACCTACAGGGAGAGCCTCAAGAGCCCCGACAGTGCCTTCCTCATTTGTCTAAGCTTCTGTACTTTCCATCAAGCAACGTTGGTGGCAGGGAACGGAACCATATCCCCGTATGTCCTGGTAGTCCATATTAGGAACCAGTGAGTCACCCTGAACTTCCTTCTCCTTTTCTCCCACATCCAATTGGTCATCACGTCTTATTTTACCTCAGAAATTTCTCTGGTATCCGCACCTCTTTCTCTCACCCCGTGGCTACTGCCAGAATCTTCTAAGTCGGTGTTTCTAATCTTTCTCTGACCGTGACTCATGGTAAGAAATGTATTTTTGCATTGTGATACAAGAAATGCATTATGCAGTTGCAATGTTTAATGGTCGCTTTTATATAAGATGCAAATAATTTGCAAAATGCGACCAAGAATGAATTCACTCAAGATTTAAATCTGATGACTAATCATCCATTTTTCCCTGACTTATTTTCCAGGTAATAAACCCTTGTACTCAAGGGCTTCAATTTTGTCATACTTTGTATCCAAAATGATGGTGCCTATGTTGAAAGCTAATGTTTCGGCAAATACGCCAGATTTTATGTTAATCTTGTTTATTTTGACTATTATTTATATCTCTTCTAGAAGTGAATTAATTATACATTCAAACTGCCCAGAAAGTTGATGCATAGCACTTAAGTACATAAAGTAAAAGAGCCACAAAACAACATTTTTTGGTTGACCAGCCAAATCATTTTAAGATCCACTGATGGATCATGTCCCACAGTTTGAAAACCACTGTTCTAGGCTCTCGTGATCACTTGCCTGAATTATTACAATTACTTCCCGACTTGTTTCCTCATTGCCAGTCTGGCTTCTGTGCAGCTACCTTTCTAGAAGAGGATGGATCTAACCATGTCATTCTCCTCCCATTAAAACAAATCTGTAAAATAAAATCCACTTCTTAGCCTGACATCTGAGGTTCTCCAGAATCAGCCCCAGTTTAACTTTCACCCTTACCACCACCCACTGGCACTGTTCTCTCCACCCCACCACGCCCCCTTTCCTTTTCTCTCTTGTTGACTCTCCCATCTCCACCTTGCTCTGTTCCCTTTATTTGACATGCCCTGGCCCTCCTACAGGTCTATTAATGCTATTTTACTTTTTAAGGCTCAACTATCAGTGTCATTATTTTCTTACATCTTCTCCACCTTCCCTCTCATCTCCTAGCATTTAGCCGATTAACTGCTCCCTCGTCCTGTTCCTATTTGACAATTCTGGCGTTTATTATGGTTGCTTTATATGCATTTTAATAGGTGTCTGGGTTATCTTTCTGAACGTGAGCCTCTTGGGGGCTGAGTCTTGGCACTATTAAAAAGATAGACTACAAAAGAGTTTGGAACAGAAATTGGCAGGATGGATAAATATAAATCCCTTTTCCTCTTCATTCACCTTTGTGTCCTGTCATCTACCAACCACATCACACTCAATAAATGTATATTGATTTATAATCCGTAAGTCAATACCTTACAATTAACATTGTTTACTAACACCCTATATTTATATGGTACTTTACATCTCACAAGGTATTTGTATTCTGACAAACCATGGGATATATCGTAGGTAAGTAGGACAAATGGAATCTTGGTTCACCAAAGAGGAAGCCAAGAAAGGACCCAGAGAGCCTGTGCTATTGATCAAGGCCACAGAGTTAAACTCAAATCCAGACCTATCTCCAGATCTCACTGGATCTTGTTGTCTTTTGCGCAGGACTGTCCCAGGCCACTAATGCTTTGCAGTCACCCATTTGGCAGTAGTTCCTGTCCAGGCTCACGGGAGTGTCACGGTTCTAAGTAGGTCCCCCTTACACCTTCACCTCCCTAGTGTTGACTCTCCTTTCAGTCCCACTTCTTTGAAGACAGGAATGAAATTCCTTTTCTGCAGATAGCTCCCGTTAGGAAAGGATTTTGGTAGGCATATTTCTCCTTTAAGAAAACAACAAATAGGGCAGTGCCTGTGGCTCAGTGGGTAGGGCACTGGCCCCATATACTGAGGGTGGTCGGCCCCGGCCAGCTAAAATGGTAGTGACGAATGCAACAAAAAAATAGCCAGGTGGGCGACAGCTGTGGCTCCAGGAGTAGGGTGCTGGCCCCATATACTGGAGGTGGTGGGTTCAAACCCAGCCCCAGCCAAAAATTGCAAAAATAAAAATAAAAAACAAACAAACAAACAAAAAACAGCCAGGCATTGTGGCAGGCACCTGTAGTCCCAGCTACCCGGGAGGTTGAGGCAAGAGAACTGCCTAAGCCCAAAAGTGGGGGGTTGCTATGAGCTGTGACAACATAGCACTCTACCGAGGGTCACAAAATGAGACTCTGTCTCAAAAAAAAAACCAAACAAATAAGCAGACCATTTACTGTTAAGAAACAATAAGTGAGAGGCAGTTTGCTTAGTTTGCTTACTAACAGAGTGCCAATCAAAAATCAGGCCCAGGTTTCACATGGTGTTTTTGTTTTGCTTTGTTTAAATAAAAACACAGCTATAGTGACACAGCAGGGCTAGGAACCTCCCCTAAATCTCATCGTTTCACTGACTTGAAGGATGAGGATGACAAGAACGACAGGCCAAAGCATCAAAGGATAACTCCTAAGCTCCTTGTTAACATGTGGAGAGAAAAACAGTCAGTCCAGATCTACCCGATGCCTATTGTGCCTGGGCGTTCATATGTTGTCTAATCCCCACCTCCTTGATCAATCATATGGGTACTTTCTGGGTGCTCTCTGCTATGTGCCGCACTCCAGGGAAACAGTCACAGGCAGGACAGGTGCAATCCCTTTCCTCTGGGAGCTGCCCATATAGTGCGCCAGCCTGCAGCCTTGCTGCTATCCTAACAGAGCTCAAGGGGTACAGCAGTCTCAGTACCAGGGGCTCACTACACAGAGATTTGCAGCTCATGACACACCAACGCAGACTGGGAGTGATGAGGGGTGGATGAGGTTTTGGCTGCAGGTTGATAAAGTACTGCAAATGATTCTGATGTATCCCCCTTCCACATGAATAAGGGCATAAATTCAGAAAAGTTAAAAGACATAGCACAAGTGCACTGGTGCTGTAAAGGGGAAGCAGTGTTTGGATCCAGCTGGAGGAGCACCTCCATGGAGTTGGTGGAGGTCAGGGACAGCTTTCTGGTGGAAGGGACAATGACAACTGAAAGTATCAGGAGCTGTATAGTCAGAGAAGGGCATGGGGATGGAATGAATTGGTAATGGCAGCACTCTAGGAAGAGCCTATGCTAAAGCTTAGAGAAACAATAGGAGAATTTGGGATTACAGGAAATGAAAAACATTAAGAGAGGCTGAAGGGTGGAGTGCAAGCAAAGGAAGCAGCTGGAGACCCAAAGGTGGGCTCCACCTGGAGGGGCTTTATAATCCCTGCCAGGCTTCATTCTGAGGGCCACTGAAGTGGAATTAGAGACTCAGCTGAACAGTGGAAGTTTTAGGAGCTAGAGATAGTAGATAGCTGATGTCCCGAACCATGTTTAGGAGTCAACCGTTAATTTGATGGGTTGGGTAAGGGAAAGAGGAATGATGGCCAGGCTTTGACTCGAACAACTAGGTGGAGATAGAAAGAGGCGGAGTTGCCCTTTAGTCAGAGATGGCTGGGGGACAGATATTGAGCTTGGAACACTTAAGCTTGAGGTGTCCAAGTGAGGTTGTTTCTGTATACTGTCAGAAACAGACCTAAGCTCAGGAAAGATGTGAGCAGAAGCAGGAAGCTGCGGATGTTATAGGGCTGTGGCATGGGTAGTCACCCAGGAAGAGTGTGCTGAGTGATAACAGATTGAGCTCAGGAAGGAACTCTTTTGTGAGACTTCAGCATTTAAAGGACTAGTGACAAGAGGAGGCAGCAGAGAACAGTCAGGAGTCAAACTGTTGGCTAAAAGGTGGCAGGTTAGCACCACTCTACAGATGAGGAAAACTGAGTCACAGCCTCCATAGCTTGTTACACAAGCCAGGATGGGGCACAGCTGTAATTGGGTCTGTTAGGCGTCTAGCTTTCAGATTACGCTTTGAATATATAGAATTGTGATTATACAAACTCATACAACCTCCTCCCCCCAAACAATTAATTCCTCATTTGAATTTTCCTTCCTAGACACTAATCACAGACAATCTTCCTACACCACAGAAAGTTTCCCTTCCCTGGCTGTCTCTCTTGTCTAGATACTAACGATTGGAGGATAAGTCACCACGGATAGACTCAACTAATCTTGAATTGCGTTATCCCCTAATTCTCAACCCTACCTCATCCCTAATTTACATGGGAATCACTCAGTCCCTTAGGTTCCCTGTATGTTTCAAGAGAAATGGATATTATTACCCATGGCCTGAACTAGGAGTGATGTAATGTTCATAAAGTTTAATCATTAAACGACTTCATAGGATAGTGTTGTAAAGGCGAGGCAAAAAGAAAATCAGTTTAAGTAACACAGATTTTCCTAAAGAGTCCCTCTTACAGTTCGGCACCTGTGGCTCAAGAGGGTAAGGTGCCAGCCACATACACCTAAGGTGGCAGGTTCAAATCCAGCCCAGGCCGCCAAAAACAAAAATAAAGGCTAAAAACGAAAAAAAAATAGCCAGGCGTTCGTTGTGGCGCCTGTGGTCCCAGCTACTTGGGAGGCTGAGGCAGGAGACTCACTTGAGCCCAGGAGTTGGAGATTGCTGTGAGCTGTGATAACATAGCACTCTACCCAGGGGGATAGCTTGAGGCTCTGTCTCAAAACAAAAAAAAAGTCCCTTTTACTTCAGGACACTAAAAACATGTCACCTGACACCCAATGTTTAATCAGGACTAGGTTTACTGAAGTTGACAGACAGCAGGAATGAATGAAGGTCTTCCTGGTGTAATATGAGCCTGGAACATCCCTAGACCAGTCATCTCCTCTCCCCACAGACACTGCACAAAGAGATTTTGGGATTAAGATTGCCTCTGGCCCAGCTGGTGGACACCTGGATTCTCAGGATGTTTTCTTATCTGTAAGATGGGATAACAGTACTCACCTCAGCCAGTTATTGTGACAATTAAAGAGATAATGACTGGCTTTGCAAAGAACAGTTAACAATCCTTAGCTAATATCACCACCCTTGTGTATGTGTTAAGCTTTGCCCATGGGTGGAATGGGGTTCCTAAGTTACCTAGTAATGATCTTGAACCTAGGAGGGAGGAGCTGAGCAGGTGAGGCTAGTGTCAAACATTTTCCAGTAAGTAAAATTTTCCAAAAGGTAAAACGTCCTAATTCACAATTTTCTTCTGTTTCACATTTGTCTTTCAAGAGATTTCTAAGATGCAGTAACAAGATTTCAGGAGACGGGTCCCTAGCAGGGAACAAGCTTCTTGTAATCACGTTCCTAATACTGAAAATGAGATCTCTGACAAGGTGCAGAGACAATGTCCAGCCCTGTACTGGGATTTCTTCCCATTCACCACCTGTTTTCATGGGGTTGCTGTGAACTCATACCAAACTAAGGGCTATCTTTAAAACGAATTGCTTGTGGCTCTTAAGCTTTCCGGGGAGGACATACTGCGACCTGGGGCTAGTGCCCAAGGAACTCCCCGGGCCACGCCAGCGCCCATCCCTTTGCCTAAAATCCTGCAACGCCTCGGCGGGGCAGCACGTAGTGCCCCAGCCCAGCAAAGCCTGTCCACGGAAAATAAATAAGGTTTAGGAAAGGAAGCCGGCCAGCCCTACAAATGCAACCGTTGCAATTTGGGTCTCTTCTCTCTTCTGACGTAATGCCAGTTTCCTGCTTTCGCACCGCAGTGTGCAGTTTTCTGGCTGGGGAGTCAGAAGATCAATCGACCGAACGCCAAGATAACCACGGCCATTACCGTGCAATTTATTTTCCACGAATACACCAACCAGCCCAATAACCCCGCCCCCCGATTCGACGGCTCTTGGCTTTTCAGGAGGCATTGTTCACCCCTCCCCCCAGGAAGGCCGCCTCTACGCACAGCCAGCACCAGGAAACGGCGTCGGCTGGTGGCTCTAGTGCAGGGCTGGGGTGGGGTCAGTTCAAACCTTCTGCCCCCAGCTTTTTGAGATTCCCAAATCTCTGGCTTTGTTTTAAGCAAAAGTATCGTCGGAGCTGCAGCGTGTCCAACCTCTTTCCAGAAACCGAGCAAGGACGTGGGTAAAAGCCACCGCGAAACGCGTATGGTCGCTCCCCCAAGCCCAACACCCCACAGGGCCGGGACGGACGGCGGCCGCCCAGCCACCTCACGCACACCGCGCTAACTGCAGCTCCGCTGCGCCGCTGCCACCGCCGCCGCCCAGCCGAGCCCGGGGAGACTCCCAAGGGCTCTTTAAATACGATCTATAAATACTACAGGCGCTCGGCGCGCGCGTCACCACACATCCGGCTTCTGATTGGCCGGCAGAAACTGGCTTATTTGCATAACCGAATTGCACAACCGGGCGGCGACCTCCGCCTGCGTTTGCGCCCGGCCGCCCCTCCCCCTCAGCTGGCACGCGGGGCCGCCGGAGGCGACCTCGGGTGGCGTTGGCGGCGTGCAGAATCGCTGGAACTCGGCAACATTTTAAGTCTCTAGCCAGGCTGCGGTCCTCCGGGACGCCAGTTCCCCCTCACAAGGATCGGGTTTGGCCAGTGCAGGGCCGGCAGGTTTAAACTGGGTCTTTTGATTTTTACAAAAAGGAACGAAAGTTTTAAAGGTGACACCCGAGCAAACGCTCCAGGGGATCGCAGAGGCTGAATTTAAACCACGTGAGACCTGGACAAGGCTAGCGTCTTGTCCAATGGCTTGCGACTTGCGGCGTTCAAAAAAGGCTTTTTGCATGATCACTAGTAGGACCTCGTTATCTTGAAAGCGAAACAAGGAGGGTTCCCAAAATGCAGATGTTTGATGCTTCCTGGCTTAAGCCGAAGTTAAAAAAACGCACCAGTTAGCCAATATGAAGCGGCAACGCGGAAACTTTCCCCATTACCGTTCTTAGGGTACAGTCTCTTGCAGCGATTGAAATGTCCAGATCCTGGACCTGATCCTGGCTGACTCACTCTGGGTAGGGACTGATGACGGCCAAGGTCAGAGGGAGAAAAGACCACGCTTTGGAACTAGGGAAGCTGTCCGACCTTGTGGAGTGTAGAGGCACGGCGGATTCTGGCGCCAGGGGTGCCATTGATCAAGGGGTGGAAATAAGCAAATACTGTTATATATTAATATTCGGTTGTTATAAAATCATTTGTCTCTTCAGGGCAGGACCGTTCCTTCCATTTGCGCCAAACATTGACTTTAGGATGGAGAACTCTTTGTTTTTGAGAGGGATAAGTAGGGTGACTTTTAATGATCTCGCTTTGTTTTATATAAAATGTCCTGCCTTTAAAACGTGCATGTCACATTCTAAGGCTCCAAGCCTTCCCCTCGCGATGTCCAGGATGACTGCCACAAGTATATATGTAAGAGACTGCTCATGTGCTATCAAAAAAGTTCTTATTAAATTATATTGCAAAAATGTTCTATTTTGGTGATCTTTCTCCCCGGCCCAAATAAAACTCAAAGCTCAAACAGACTCTTGTTATTTATTTAAAGACAATGCTTTAACTATTGTTTTAAGTTGGGTACTAATGAAAACCCTATCCTAAAAGCTTTTTGAAAGAATTTCGGATTTTAACAGAAGAGCTCCCCCTGCTGTCAAATGTTTAGTGGGCAACGCGCCTGAAACATCTATACTTGATGGACCCGTTCACTGTAAAGCTGGAAAGGTGAACTTTGAAGATTCTTCATTGAGACCATTTAAGGTCCTTTGTAATGGTAGCCATTTTAATCATTACTGACAAGCAAGTGTGATCATTCAGTCAAGGATCCTACCTTAAGTATCTTTCTCATGTTCATAGCAATATAGATGGACTTGTTTTACAGTCATTCCTTGCATTAATAGATACCAAGGTAAGAAAAAATATTGTAATCATAGAAATACTTTTCCAATAATTTTAGCACTTTATGTTTGAATTATCAAAATCGACTGATGATTAAAATTGACACAGACTGTGGTACATATAATGGTCTTACACAAGCCCTTCCCTTTTCAGCTTGTTTCCCTCAGCTTTAATCGGTGTTTCTACTTTCTCAGGCCAAGAATAAATGCACTTAAAATCACTACCATCCTGGTAATCATCTTATTTTTCTTTTCCTTTAAGATTTAGAGATGTTACACTCCTTTTGCTAATTCATTTCTTTGTGGTCCTTACTGATTTTTCTGTTGTCCTTTACTAATTTAAAAACAATTTTTAAAAAGTCCTAAGTTGAAAACTATACATCTTGGCTGTCACTTCCATTGCTTTTCAGAGCTACATTCAGAGGTTGGCCGCTGGCACAGCTTTAAGTCAGTAGAAGATAAGAGGATAACTGGTAAACCACAAACAAAGAGATAAAGGAGGTGTATTTCCACTGTAAATGGAAATAGGGGCATTTCAGCTGCATTTTCTCAATAAGCACTTTACTATGCTTTATAGAAACATACAGATAAGGATCACCAATTATTCTGTGGTTCTGTATTCTTTCTCAGTTGCAGAAGTGCAATGGAAATAAGAGCTGGTTATCATACAGGAAAATGTATTTGAAAAAAACTCCAACGCTCTCAGGGCTGGGGAGAGACTTTGTTCCTGTGTCAGCCTGAGGTACACAGGCCAGCACTCTTACAAAAGTGCTGAGTATTCAGAAGTGCTAAGTACTGCTGCTGCTCTATGAGTTGGGCCCTGTTACAGACCGAATTGTGTTCCCTGTCCTCCCACCCCACATTCCTATGTTGAAGTCCTTACTCCCTAGTATGTCTGAGTGTGACTGTGTTTGGGGATAGGGCCTTTTAAGAGCTAATTAAGGTTAATGAGAATATTAGGCTAGGCCCCAGTCCAGGATGGCTGGTGTCCTTACAAGAAGAGCTTAGGACAGAGACATGAGGATGCAAAGAGAAGGCAGCCATTTGCAAGAGGCTTGAGGAGGAACTAAGCCTGCTCACAGCTGATCTTGGACTTCTAGCCTATGAAAAGAATCAATTTCTGTTGTTTAAGTTACAAAGTCTTCATTATAGCAGTCCTGGTAAACTAACACAGCACCCCCCCCCGCCCTTTCCCAGTTATCTTTTTCATATGTCTGGTCACCACACCTTTAAGCCAGCTCTAAGCACTGGATGCTGTTGCCATCAGAATAAGCCTGGCAATGTGTCTGCCTGTTTTTCATTTATACAGTAGTAATTGCAAATTGTTCTATCTATGGAAGTTCATGTATCTACTTTGCATGTACTGTGGGTAAAAACTTCAAGGCTTAAGGACAGATGAGCTATATGACAAAAGGCTTAGGAGTTGGCCCAGATTCACTGCAGTTAGGTCTGCACACACCAAGGTCCTGCAGTGATTAGCGGATTAATCTGCAATGCTGGCTCCCCAGAAAAATTTTCTGTTTTCCCTGACTAAGGGATAGCCTCAGCTACCAATGAGCTTGCTTTTCTCTCTGACATGACATGAATATGGGAGTATGTGAGTTCACTTGGGTAAAAGCACGAAGTTCAAACTTGCTAAACTTGGGACTCTGGTTTTGTATACGTTGTTTATTGAGGAGCTTATCCATTCTGGTTAAAATTCAACACAATTTTTGTTTTTATAAAAATAAATCGACAACAAAATCCAGTGGACTATTATTTTTTACTCCTTCAAAGTTATGCTTCCTCATGTGAACATACCTTCCTTTAAGTAATTCCTTTGTATAGATCAGATAGCCTGAAGGACATTGTGGGTAGAAGAGTTACGAGTTAATTAGCACATATTTGGAACCATACCAAGGTCTTTTGTGCAGTTTACAAATGAGGTAACTGATCCTTAGAGCGGTAACATAACTTGCTCAAAGTGAGTACAGAGCTGGACTTCCAATGGAAGTCCGTATGACCTCAGGTCTAACCCTCAGCGAATAGAGAACAATATTACAAACATAAAACCAGAAATAAAAGCCATAGGCCTAAGACTAACCACTTTATATGGTACCTCAGAGCATCACTCCCCAAATTATATATCAAAAAAATGTTAGTTCCATGTGATATGTTTAAGTGGCACGAGGAAACAATAAAGCTTCCATGATCAAATAAATTTTGAAAAAAATGGGTTAAACCAATAATTTAAAACTATAGAACTGCATAATACTAGTGGGAGCCATTTATACTTGTAGTCATTGCACATTTATATAGTTATTACCACGATTTTCCAGGAGATGGCAAAAAAGTGTCTTGAGTAGGGGAATTTTCTGTTTTGCACAATGGTGCCATCTGGGTATTGCTGGAGCTGAAGATGGGAGGAGTATAAAACTCTTAACACAGCTGAATACTGTCCTGGTTCGTGCAGTGCCAAATAGAATCACTTTCTGGTGTTTTTAATTGAGAGTTGTTTGTATGAGGTAGATATAAAAATAGCTATTTTTTAGAGTTTTTAATGCCTTGAGCTATTACCCACCTAAAAGGTATGTTTGGAAAGTTAAATGATTTTCTTGCCAGTAAGGTAGTTCCCAAATATAATGGCATTGGAATAATAAGGTATAAGATTATAAATGAGATAAGAACAGGCAGTTGGTTCAAGGAAAAGCAGTTCAAATTTGTGTGCATGTGCTGATACATATGCACAAATATTTTAAGTTCTTGAAGAAAGAGACTTTCTCTTTGTCCTTGCTAAATGACGCTATCACAGGCATTCATGCATTTATTTAATTTTATTGAATTTTTTCTCTGTGCTAGGCATGATTCTGTTCCAGGCACGAGAGGTAAGAGTGAAAAAGTAGACTTCTGTCTTTATGGAGCTTACATTTCCCTGAGTAGAGATAGACAGTAAAGTATAAAGAGGAATGGGGAGAAGTAAGGCTGTGAAACAGATAATAGATGTTGAAGAAGTTGAGAGCCAGTAGATGGAGTTCTTAATGAAACCCAAACATTGTTGACCAGGAAGTGAACCCAGGCTGTGGTGGTAAAAGCACTGGATTTTAACTCCTGGACTATAAGGTGGGGGCAGCCAAAAGCATTTTTGACATGTGGCATGAGAGTCAATGCACTGGCAGGAGGGGAAAGGTCTGAAGCTTAAGAAGGTGATGTAATCATTGGTAATAAGGTGAAGTCATGACTTTAGGAGGAAGTGGAGGAAGACAAAAAGAGTATTTGAAAGGAGGTCAAGAAACCCAGAAGGCATGATACTAAATGGGACAGCACCTGGGGGCTGTAGTCTTTGAAAGTAGTGACAGTGAGCTCTGTGCTGCAATCTTCCCAGCAGTTTGAGAGATCACAGATGACAGCACAAGGACGGGTGGGACCGCATCAACCTGGACGGAATAACTTCACAGAACCTGGAGTGTTTTGTTTTTTTTTTCAGTTTTTGGCTGGGGCTGGGTTTGAACCCACCACCTCTGGCATATGGGGCCAGTACCCTACTCCTTTGAGCCACAGGTGCCACAGAACCTGGAGTGTTTTTTGTTTGTTTGTTTTTGAGATAGGGTGTCAAGCTCTTACCTTGGGTAGAGTGCTATGGCGTCATAGCCCACAGTGACCTCAAACTCTTTGGTTCAAGCGATTTTCCTGCCTCAGCCCCCCAAGCAGTTGGTACCACAGGCACCCACCACAAGGCCTGGCTATTTTTATTTTTGTTGTTGTTGTTGTTGCAGTTGTCATTGTTGTCTTACCTGGCCCCAGCTGGGTTGGAACCCACCAGCCTCACTGTATGTTTTTGGTGCCCAACCTACTGAGCTAGGGAAGCCACCCTGAACCTGGAGTTTTTGAGGGTGAAAAGAAAAGAAATGGTTTGGAAACGGCTATTTATTTATTTTCTCTCATCACCCTGAGTAGAGTGCCCCAGTATCATAACTTACAGCAATCTCGAATTCTTGGGCTCAAGATCCTCTTGCCTCAGCCTCCTGAGTAGCTGGGGAGGTACAGTACAGCCACCTGCCATGTCACCTGGCTAGTTTTTCTATTTTTAGTAGAGACAGGGTCTCACTCTACCTTAGGCCAGTTTGGAACTCCTGAACTCAGGCAATCCACCTGCCTTGACCTCCCAAAATGCTAGGATTACAGGTGTGAGCCACCAGCTTGGCCAAGAAATGGCCTGTTATGTAAATTAAGGTCAAAGGTGAAAAGAGGTAAGAATATAGCTGGAAGAAGGTGGAGCAGCCAGCTTTCAATTAGGCCAAGAATGTGATGGAAATGTCTCTTTTTTGAAGGAATGAATATTGAATTTTCACCTAGACAGTTATTTTGAATAATTTTTAACCTAATTCACCTTTTAAGTTAATTTAAGTTTGAAGTAATACATTCCAATTTCTTTTGTTCACATCTTCATTTTTCTTTGAATATATCCATAATGATAAAAGTTCTAAGTACTGGGTGAAGGACTCAACTACCACTTGAACTTTACCCTAGAAGTGAAAACAACATAACCTAAAAATAAATTTGTACCCTCATATTAATTTGAAATTTAACAAAGTCGTAAGTAGAAGAGATATTTCTGAGTTTAAAAGTATGAGATAAAGGGCAACAATTGCTTTTTGCTTTATATAGTTCAGTATTTTAAAATTTACTTTTAGTAGTATTTACTTGTGAGAGGTAAACAAAGCATACAGGGTGAACACAAAATTCATGTGTTAATGAATTTGACATTAACATTCAAGGTTACACATTTGAATAAATGTGTAAAATTTAAATGGTTACAACTATTTAAATTGCACATGAACTTTATGGCCACCCTGTATATCTTTATCATAAATATCTGAAAATCAGATCATTGACAAATTTAAATGCATATTCTGAACTATTTCCCTTAATTCCTGGGCTAGAACAATTTCAGAAAAGGAAAGAAGTCAGTATCTTTTTTTAGATTGTTCTGTCTCCCCACTCAAATAGGAGTTGGGATTAGATCTTCTCTTAACATCTGAGTTGTGGCCCTGTTCTCTCTGCAGAGCACTAAGTTTTCCCATGTCATTTCCATATTTACCCATATTAAGGAAATATGTAGAGAGATCTCTCTGCTTCCCATTTTCCAAGTATCTGACTCACTCACGCATTATGCCAATGAACTCTCAGGGCAAATAATTCAACAATACTTTAGCTGAATAGTGTCTCATGTTGAGTCATGCCTTATCAACTATAGATAAAAATAGGCCTATTAAATAAAAATAATAAAAATGAGCACTTAGAAGCCAATGACAGGGGTGGGTGGTGGAAGCAAGATGGCCGACTGAAGCCATCTTTCCACAGAGACTCCCATCCAGAAGGAAAGTTAAAGGACAGAAGTTTAGCAAGTAAACTAATGGTATGGAGCTCAGCCAAGAGAAAAGGTTGAAGAACACACATCAACCCTACTGAGGCGAGCTGTGACTCCAAAGATACAAACAATAGGTACAAAATCCATCGCCAGGCAGATGGGAGTTCCCTCCCCCATGAGAATAGCTTGCAGTATACTTTTCACAAACAAGTGAACAGAGTTTAAACATCCTCCCATTTTATCCCACAGAAGAGACCCTCTAAAAACTGAACCTCTTTCCCCTAGTAGGGTGCCATGGCATTCTCCTGCCAGGCATAAAAGTGTATGAAACTGTATATATTCTCTACCTACAATTCTGAACTCCCAGCATTCCCCCTCCACTCTCACCCTGAGGTCTGGAAACCTGTTCCCCATGGAGTCCAGATTCTCGGGCATTTTCTCGAGAGGTGTGGACAGGGCATGGGCTGTTGCAGGTCTGTGCTGATTTTGCAGCATGGGGGTAAGGAGAAGATGGTGGTCTGAAGGAACATACAGGAGAGGGAGAGGCAGTGCCCCATGGCACAGAGCTGCAGCAGCAGCAGTGGGCCTACACCCCTGGGGATATTTTGGAGAGACACTCCCTCTCTCTCTGGGTAACCAGAGAAAGCCAGGCATCTTATCCTGCAGCAGACACTGACAGAACAGATCTGGGATGCTTACCGCAGGCTCTGTGAGCAAAGGGTATGCCTGAGGTTGTCCTGCCTGGGTGGAGTGCAGCGGGGATGGAGAATAGCAGATGCACATACAGAGACAGCATACACCCAGGGCTGTATGAATGAATTCAATGAGTTCAAAGACAAAATGACCAAAGATTTTGACATATTGAGACAAGAATTTACAGCTCTCAAAGATCTGAGAAATATAGTGGCTGAGCCAGATGACTGCTTTAGTGAGCCTAAGAAACACCTGGCCCTCAGGGGATCATAGCTGAGACAAAGGCAGGCAGGCAGAGGCTGGAACTCAGAGCCAAGTGTGAACGCTAACTGCACCTGCCCCAACACAGATTGCAACAGAGACAGACACACCAGCCCCAGGCAGCAGCACAGACTGGGGCTGAGTCACAGTTTCTGTGAACTCAAACAATGCCTGGTCTGAAGGGGAATATAGCCAGGACAGAATCACAAATTCTGAGAAAATATAAGTGTCAGCAACATCAATCAGGGGTGGGGCTGGAACTGAGTGAACTGTCCCAGCTTCCATTAACCACCTGAGGTTGTCAGGCCTCAGCATCCCCTGCCAGATTGGGGCAGAGTGTGGAGGCCTAGCCGAGGAGACAAAGATCTCCCTGTGACTCAGGCAGGCACAAACCCCTGGTGCATCTCTTCATTGGAGGGAACTGGGTTATAGCCCTGTGGGGTTACCAGTGACTGGGTGTGACAGAGATGCAAGATGGGGAAGGAGGCATCAACCTTCCCAGACTAATTCATTTGCTTGGGTGGGGTGGGGGTCCTTCAGACTCCATGGAGCACCAGAACAAGTCATACTCAATCTGCTATCTAGTTGCCAGAGATCTTTAGAATTCTCCCACTTGAGACTGGGTGCTGACTGGGACAATTGATTTGGATCTCTCAGACTGGACCAATCCCAAGGACTATCCAAACTGGTACCCTGGGTGTGTGGTTGTGGGAAGGTTTGATTTTCCTTTTCTAGTTGTTGCCTATGGGGTATGGGGTGACTTAATTGCCGGTTTTTCCCCATAGCTGTGACTTCAACTCAGTAACTGATTCACTAGGGCAGGACAGAGACCAGGTGAAAACAAGACAGAGCCACTTAGCCCCACCACACCAAGTAAGTCCCCAGTGTCTCAGGCCATAACACTATATGAGTCCTTTGCAAAGCTCTAGGGGAAAAGGTACAGACACCAGTCACAGCTCTTGGGCAAAGGGCTGGTTAATCACTACTCTAGGAGTCCCTCAACCCAACTTCACCTCATCTGCTCATCTAGCCAAATGGTGTAAAATAATCATGGGGCAGATTCAGCAGAAAAACTCTAGTAACATGAATAACCAGAGTAGATCAACTCCCCCAAGGAACCATATGGCAGACACAACTGAAGATCCCATTCATAAACACATGGCTGAGATGTCAGAAATTGAATTCAGAATTTGGATTGCAAATAAGATTAATAGAATGGAGGTAAAGTTGGAATTATAAATTCAAGGAGCATTTCAAAAGTTGTCTCAAGAATTCAATGAATTGAAAGACAAAATCACCAAAGATTTTGACACATTGAGACAAGAATTTGCAGCCCTCAAAGATCTGAGAAACACAATAGAATCCCTCAGTAACAGAATGGAGCAAGCAGAAGAAAGGATTTCTGACATTGAAGACAAAGCTTTTGAATGCTCCCAAGTGCTCAAAGAGGAAGAGAAATGGAGAGCAAAAATGGATCATTCTCTCAGAGAGCTCTGGGATAATTCTAAAAAAACTAATATTCACCTTACAGGAATTCCTAAAGGTGACGAGGTGGCTTTGCAAGGCCCAGAGGCTCTTCTTCATGAAATTATGAAGGAGAACTTTCCAGACATGCCAAGAGATTCTGAAATTCAGATAGCAGACAGTTTCAGAACACGGGCACGACTCAAGCCATATAAGACATCTCCTAGGCACATCATAATTAACTTCACGGAAGTTAATATGAAGGAGAAAATTCTGAAGGCAGCCAGATGTAAGAAAACTATAACCTACAAGGGGAAGAATATTAGAATGACTGCAGACCTCTCTGCTGAAATCTTTCAAGCTAGAAGAGGGTGGTCATCGACTTTTACTCTCCTAAAACAAAATAACTTTTAACTCAGGATCTTAGCTCCAGCTAAACTGAGTTTCATTTATAGTGGAGAAATTAAATACATTAATGACATTCACATCTTGAAGAAATTTGCCATAACTAAACCAGGATATTCTCAGACCTATCCTCCATAATGACCAGTGCAATCCTCCACCACAAAAGTAAACTCACTCAGAAACTTTTGATCAAATTCCAACTTCCAAAGTGGTGAAAGTATTAAAAATGTCCACTGGACTTTTGAAAAACTCAATACCCAAAATTCAGCCAGGCTTATAAATATTCTCAATTAATGGGAATGGCTTAAATTCTCCTCTAAAGAGGCACAGGTTGGCTGAGTGGATACAAAAACTCAGGCCAGATATCTGCTGCATACAAGAATCTCATCTTACCATCTTACCTTAAAAGATAAATATAGACACAGGATGAAGGGATGGTCATCTATATTTCAGGAAAATGGAAATCAGAAAAAAACAGATGTTGGAATTTTATTCAAAGATACAATAGGCTTTAAATCAACAAAAGTAAGGAAAGATAAGTAAAGTCACTTCATATTTGTTAAGGGTAACACTCAACATGATGAGATTTCAATTATTAACATTTATACACCCAATCAGAATGTGCCTCCAGATATAAGAGAGACTCTAACTGACATGAGCAACTTGATTTCCTCCAACTCCATAATAGTCGGAGATTTTAACACAACTTTGGCAGTGTTGGACAGATCCTCCAATAAGAAGTTAAGCAAAGAAATTTTAGACTTAAACTTAACCATTCAACATTTAGATTTAACAGACATCTACAGAACATTTAATTCTAACAAAACTTAATACACATTCTTCTCATCAGCCCATGGAACATTCTCCAAAATTGACCACATCTTAGGTCACAAGTCTAACCTCAGCAAATTTAAAAGAATAGAAATTATTCCTTGCATCTTCTTGGACCATTATGGAATAAAAGTTGAACTCAGTAACAACAGGAATCTGCAGACTTATACAAAAACATGAAAGGTAAATGACCTTTTGCTGAATGATAGCTGGGTTATAGATGAGATTAACAAGAAAATTACCAAATTATTGGAACAAAACGATAATGAAGACACAAATTATCAGAACCTCTGGGATACTGCAAAGGCAGTCCTAAGAGGGAAATTTATAGCACTGCAAGCCTTCCTTAAGAGAACAGAAAGAGAGGAAGTTAACAACTTAATGGGACATCTTAAGCAACTGGAAAAGGAAGAACATTCCAATCCCAATCTCAGCAGAAGAAAAGAAATAACCAAAATTAAAGCAGAATTAAATTAAATTGAAAACAAAAGGATTATACAACAGATCAATAAATCAAAAAGTTGTTTTTTTGAAAAGGTCAATAAAATAAACCTTTGGCTAACCTAACCAGGAAAAAAAGAGTAAAATCTCTAATGTCATCAATCAGAAATGATAAAGACAAAATAACAACAGACTCCTCAGAAATTCAAAAAATCCTTAATGAATATTACAAGAAAACTTATTCTCAGAAATATGAAAATCTGAAGGAAATTGACTAATACTTGGAAGCACACCACCTTCCAAGACTTAGCCAGAATGAAGTGAAAATGTTGAACAGGCCTATATCAAGTTCTGAAATAGCATCAACTATACAAAATCTCCCTAAAAAGAAAAGCCCAGGACCAGGTGGCTTCATGTCAGAATTCTACCAAACCTTTAAAGGGGAACTAGTACCTATATTACTCAACCATTTCCAAAATATAGAAAAAGAAGGAATACTACTCAATACATTCTATGAAGCAAACATCACCTTGATCCCCAAACCAGGAAAAGACCCAACAAGAAAAGAAAATTATAGACCA
>NW_003852452.1:5076020-5090477 GCF_000181295.1 Otolemur garnettii
TTATAACAAAGATATTTGTACCAGAATGTTTATTGCAGCCCAATTCATAATTGCTAAGTCATGGAAGAAGCCCAAGTGCCCATCAACCCACAAATAGATTAATAAATTGTGGTGTATATACGCCATGAAATATTATGCAGACTTAAAGAAAGATGGAGACTTTACCTCCTTCATGTTTACATGGATGGAGCTTGAACATACTCTTCTTAGCAAAGTATCTCAAGAATGGAAGAAAAAGTATCCAGTGTACTCAGCCCATATGAAAGCTATAACCCAATTATAGCCCAAGAAGAAGGGGAAAGGGGGGGATGGGAGGATGGGTGGAGGGAGGGTAAGTGGTGGGACCACACCTAAGGTGCATCTTACAAGAGTATATGTGAAATTTACTAGGTGTAGAATATAAATGTCTTAACACAATAACTAAGAAAATGCTGTGAAGGCTATGTTAACCAGTTTGATGAAGATATTTCAAATTTTATATAAAAACAGCACATTGTACCCCATGATTGCATTAATGTACACAGCTATGATTTTAATTTAAAAAAATGAGCGCTTACTTTGCACAAGACACTGCTAAGAGCTAAACTTAGAATGCCTCATTTAATCCTTCTAACACCTCTTTGAGATAGGTGCTGTTTTAAACTAATTTACATTTGAAACTGAAACACTAAGAGAAGTAGCCTGAGGTCATGTAGCTAGGAAGTCCTGGTCCTGGGATGTGGAGCCAAATCAGCCACATTCATGAACCTCTGAGCTATAGCCTCTCTCTTTAGGTGATTCAGTAGATAGATATTTTAATTTTTGCTGTGTTTTGGGGCTGATTGCCACCAGAACTGGGATATTCTTATTTTTTTATTTTTTATTTTTTTTGAGACAGAGCCTCAAGTTGTCACCCTGGGCAGAGTGCCATGGCATCACAGCTCACAGCAACCTCCAACTCCTGGGCTCAAGTGAGTCTCCTGCCTCTGCCTCCTAAGTAGCTGGGACTACACGCACCCGCCACAATGCCTGGCTATTTTTTGGTTGCAGCCGTCATTGTTGTTTGGCAGGCCCAGGCTGGATTCGAACCCACCAGCGCAGGTGCATGTAGCTGGCACCTTAGCCACTTGAGCCACAGGCACCGAGCCATGGGATATTTATTTTTATAAGGCTTTAGGGAAATATCTTTAGGATGGGAGAACCCTCAAATCCCCATAAAAGATCATCTAAAAACCATTACAAAGTGATAACAATAAATGATGAAGCTTTATAGTATAGTGAGTACAGTTAAGGATTAACTAGATTAAGTTGTTTTATGGGCGTGGTTTGAATCTGGAAGCATTAGGAATAGTTGTAACTATAGTTGTATCTTTACCAAGGGGAAAAAAATAAAAAAGTTTATAACCCTCCCCACCCCAAGTATTTTGAGTAATATTAGGAGTGGCATATTCAGCCAGAATCTTTTTAAAGATGTGTTTATTAAAAGGATTATTTAAAGAGTTGGGGGTAGATAAGGAATTAAGGGGCCCAAGAAGGGATGTTGGATTATTCAGGAATAATCACAATGGGAAGCCATTACCTTCATGGATCTGAAGGGCAGGAGAAGACATGGTATTATTGGAGTTGGTGAGAGTGACGACCTTGGAAGTGGCCTCCAATAAGAGCTACAGCTGTCAATGGACCCAGACACTGTCAGAACCGTCAAGTGGGCATAACTGTGAGAACTCAGCACTTCAACCGGAAGCCAGAGGACAAGGGATGGAATTACCAGTAAGGGGCGTCCTATCCACAGGGGTCGCCCTCCTAAGCCACAGAGCAGGGTGGAGAATGAATCTGGGGGCAAACTGAGAAAAACAGCTATTATCTATCAAGCCCAGATACGTTTCAAGCCCAGATAAGTTTCCATCAGTTAGTAGGAACAACACTATATTCACTAAATGGCAATACCTTAGGAAACAGCTGAGATACAGAGTCCATTATTATTTTGGTATATAAATCACTCATTTATAGGTTGATTAGGATCTCATCTCCTTCCTTTCCTGTCTATAAAAAAATAGTTAAGAATTTTTTCTCTGATGCCTATTTTTAAACTTTTTATTTGGAAATAATTTAAAACTTGTTGAAAAGTTGCAAAATTAGGAGAAAGAGTTCATGTATACCCCTCCTTCCGCCTCCCTAATGTTGATAACTTATATAACCATAATGTAATGATCAGAACCAGGAAGCTACCGTTGTTACCACACCATCAATTACGCTTATTCATTTCATCAGTTTTCTTCCTAAAGCCCTTTTATTTGATTCTAGTATCCCACATTAAATTCATTTCTAGCTCTTATAGTCTGTGAAAGTTCCTCATTCTTTCATGGTCTTCAATGAACTTGACACCTCTGATGTATCAGCAATTATGTAGAAAGCCTCTTGATTGAATTTGTCTGTTGTTTTTTTCAAGATTAGATCGAACTTCTGCATTTTTAGCAAGTATGACCCAGAAGTAATGTGTTTTTTCTCTGTATATCATTTCAAGGGACACATAATTTGAGATCTTATTACTGGTGACTGTACTCTTGATCACTTGGTTAAGGTTGTGTCTTGGTTCCTCAAAATAATATTACTGTTTTTCCCTGGGTAGGTAAGTATCTTGAGGAAAATTATTCTCTTATTCTTGATTGCTTAGTAATGCTTTATAACAGAGGTAGGAAAGGAAACTTCCTGCCATGCAATATTCTTTTTTTTGAGACAAAGTCTTAAGCTGTTGCCCCGGGTAGAGTGCCATGGCGTCACAGCTTACAGCAACCTCAAACTCTTGGGCTTAAGTGAGTCTCTTGCCTCAGCCTCCCAACTAGCTGGGACTACAAGTGCCTGCCACAATGCCCAATTATTTTCTGGTTGTAGTTGTCATTATTGGTTGGCAGGCCCAGACTGGATTCAAACCTGCCAGCTCCAGAGTATGTGGCTGGTGCCCTAGCTGCTTGAGCTACAGGTGCCAAAGCCCTGCCATATAATATTCTATGTACTTCGATATTTACAATGTAGTCTGCGAGGCACAGTAATGTCAAGCTATTATTCCCATTTTGAAGAAGAGAGAACTACATCCTTTTATTATTTTTTTAAACTTTACACCATCTGGCCAAGGCTATAAAGCTAAGACTATGTTTTGCCATTTTTGAAGAACTATTGGATTGTCAGAAAGACCTGCAAATACAATCATATGATTTGTGACAAAAGGTTTTGAAATTCATATTTAATACTAGAGCATTGTTTCATTAGTTTTCACGTGCCTGCAATGTGCTAGGATTGATAGTCTTGAAAAGCAAGTGGTAGCTCACTCTGAAGTACTAACTTAAAACCATGGCACATTTCCAAAACTCCTGTAAGAGATCAAGTGGTTAATAAAACCTTCCATCAGATTATTCGAGTGTTATTTAATAGGCACTCTGTGGTTCAGGCAAAAATAATGGAGGAATATCCTTTGAAAATGTTGCGTCGTGATTTGGGGGGAGCAGCCCAAAGGTGATTTACTACAGATAAATAATGATAAATGAGTGACTGTAATGATGGCAGCAATTCTTGAGCTACTTAGGATAAGAATTTGTTGATTAAGTCATTGTGAATACCTTCTGAATGGATGTTAAATTTAAGTAAATGTGGAAAATGGCACATTATCTAAATTATATTTTTATTGGCATAGGTAATTGTGTAACATTGCCCCAAATGACGAAGGATCAAGAGTTAAATATGTGATTACTTAATAACTACCTATGATGAAAAGCCATTTTAAAATAAGTTAATCTAAGTGTTTGAATTGTGTTGTCCTATTATAAAAACAAGATTTAAGGCTTAGCGCCCATAGTACAGTGGTTACGGCACCAGCCACATACACCCAGGCTGGCAGGTTTGAACCTGGCCCAGGCCAGCTAAACAACAATGACAACTGCAACAAAAAAATAGCTGGGTGTTGTGGTGGGCACCTGTAGTCTGTACTTGGGAGGCTGAAGCAAAAGAATCACTTGAGCCCAAGAGTTGGAGGTTGTTGTGAGCTGTGACACCACAGCTCTCTACTGAGGGTGACATAGTGAGACTCTGTCTCAAAAAAAAAGATTTAAAACTAAAAGTAAAGATTTAATAAGTGATTTTTTTGTTTGTTTCTTTTATTTTCTTTCCTTTTTTTTTCTTTAGGAGCCAGGGTTTCACTCTGTCACTCAGGCTGGAGTGCAGTGGTATAATCATAGCTCTCTGCAGCCTCAAACTCCTGGACTCAAGTGATCCTCCTGCATCAGCCTCCAAAATAGCTGGGACTACTGGTACATGCCACCATGCCCAGCTGTTTTTATTTATTTTGTTATAAAGACAGGGTTTTGCTATGTTGCCCAAGTTGGTCTCAAAATCCTGGCCTCAAGTGATCTTCTTCCTCTGGCTTCAACCTCTCAAAGTGCTGGGATTACAGACATGAGCCAGTACATCTGGCTGTAAGTGAGATATTCTTTTAAAAGAGTTTAATACCCTACCCTCTTCACATCTGATTTCAATTCCCCAAACATTTTTACCTCTTTAGTTCTTACAGTATTTACTTCCATATATCTCAATAACCCTTGTACTATTATTTCGTGACTTTTAAACAAAAGTATTTAATATTACCTATTGACTTCCTACTAGGGAAGGTGAGAAATTGGCTCATTTACAGGCCCATGCCTCCCTGTATTTCCCCTTGCCTATCATATTCATTTCACTATAATTTTTGGTAAGAAGATATTCAATGTTTATGGTTTTAGGAGTACATAAAGGATTACTTGCAATTAAGCCACATGTGGATTATGATTCCATTTCCTTTTTTGAGTGACTTTTTGTTTTCTTTGAAGTTCTTAATTATCTTTGTTGTTTGCTTACTTTTTCTGTTATTAATCCTAAAACTCTAAAAGTGTCACACACCAGGGGCGACGTAACAATAGCTTTCTTTTTTCCTTTCCCGTCCCTTTTCTCTCCTTCCTTCTTCCCTCCCTCCCTTTTCCTCCCTTTCTTTCACTTTCTCTCTGTTCCTGTTTTTTTTTTTTTTTTTTAAAAATTGTTTATTTTGTTAAGACAGAGTCTCACTCTGAGGCCCATGGTAGAGTATCATGTGGTATAGTTTTATTTTCTTTTTTTTTTTTTTTTTTTTTTTTTTGCAGTTTTTGGCCGGGGATGGGTTTGAACCCGCCACCTCTGGCATATGGGGCTCGCGCCCTACTCCTTTAAGCCACAGGTGCCACCCTCTCTGTTCCTTTCTTTCTTAACACTCCTGGTTCCCTCTGACTCTAGTCCAGACTGGTGGCTTTCTTAGCCTGCTGTGCAATTCTCATCCTGGGATTCTCTCCTGCTTCCCTTCACTTCCATACTGAGATTCCTCACTGTTTATTGACTTGCTTGTATTTGCTGGAACACTTCCTTCAGTATCTTTTTGGAAAAAAGTAAATGAAAATGAAATCTCATTTAATTAAATCACAAATTTCACAAGTTTGAAAATTTTTTATTCCATTTTTTAAAATTGAATTTACTTGATAGTTTGGCTAGGTATAGAATTCTAGGAGGCAAATCATTTTTCCTCAGTGTTTTGAAGGCTCTTTTTGTTTATTGTTTTTTAACCTTTAAGCCACTGCTGAGAAGAATGATGACATTCTGATTTTTGATGCTAGATATGGCCTAGATTGTTTTCCGCACTGAAAGCTGTTAGGATATTCTCTTTATCCCAGTTTTACAAAATTTCAGAAATTATGGATTTTTCCCATCTACTATATAGATACTGGATAGGTTCTTTCAATATGGAAACACTTGTTAGGTCTAGAAAAATTTTTAAATTACTTATTATTTTAATCTTTCAATTTTCTCTTTCTGGGAATACTGTCAGTCATATGTCTGTCAGTACCTATAGGTCATTTTCCTTGGGCTGATCATTTTTCCAAAAAGGGCTTCTCCAGGAGTTAAAAAGCCAGCCAGGGTTTTGAGAACCCACTAAAGGAAAAAGGCCATGAGATTTCACCCTTCAGTGTGTGGACATTTATACCATCCATCAACCTAAAGTGGATGCCTCCAAGTTGTGTCTCCAATTCATCTGCACCAGAGAATAAGTTCCTCATCATACGAGCAGGAGAGAAAGTTAATCATCTGGCTGTCTAGGGTGCAAGACAGGGTATGGGACTTGCAGCCTTCCTACAGTCGATCTATTCCACTATTTGTGTTTCCACCCACAGCTCCATTTTCAGAGTTACCATGTACCTTCAATTCCTGAACTCTTCCAGGTCCTAAGGGCTTATTTCTTGCTGTTCTCAGTTTGTTAAGTCAGATATCATGTACTCATTTGTTTTCTATCTATATTTCCATTGTTCTTTCCTGTAGTGTTTTACCTTTTGAACCCTTTACTGTCACTTAAATATGATTTAAGGAGGGAATACAGGTTTTAAAAACTACATTTACTCTATCTTTAATTATTATAAGTCTATATATAATATTTTAAATGTGGATTATAAGAGATTATAAGAAATATTTTCAGGCACATAAAATTAAATAATTTGGACAAGAATCTTTGCACATATTATCTGATATTTTTCATATAAATATGCATCTTCTGGCCGAAAGACTGCATAGCTTTGCCATATAGATTTAACACTTAGTGTGTGTTGGTGGTAAGAATCACAAAAGGGAAAAGTTAAAAGTTATCACCTACACTCAAAGAAAAATTAATATATCATGTAAAACATGACAGTACAATTCCCACTTCCAGGAAGATGGAGTAGATGCACGTTTCCCTGTCCTTCCTATTAAGAACAACTAAAAACTCTGGATATTACATATAAAACAAACATTAGAAAACTTGGAAGGGTGGAGAGAAGAAAGCTGACTGGCTAGGAACCTTGGAACCTAGGAACAACATCCTGGTGACTCCATGGGTTTTCTTTTTGCCTTGTACATCCTAGACGTGGAGCTTAAAAATAACTACTTAGAAAACACTGGCATCAATAAAACAAACAAACAAAAAATCCCACAAAAGCCTGTTATCTCTAGCCAAAGGACTAGAAAGGAGGCAGCTTACAGAGAAAAAACCTTTTAGGCAATATTCCCTCTATACATAGCTAAACATCACAAGGAAAACTGTGGCCCTGGCTTTGCCCAGTAGACCAAAGACCAAGTCAGGGAGCCTAGCTTTCCAGGCTCAAGAAGCAGTCACTTTTATCGCTGGCTATCTGGTAACAAGGCACACACCCTCTGCTACGTCAGTGAATACCATGTGAGAAGTGTGGACACGAATCCCCACCAGGCAGTAAGAGGGCTACTATCCCTTACCACTGAATTGATGTCAAAGAAGGCCTATTAGAAAGTCAGAATTTTCACTCTCACCCAGCAGTAAAGAGACCACCCTACCATGGAGACCCAGGACGCTCAACTCTGCCCAGCAATAACAAGGAAAATATGATATCTCCAAATTTGTGGGACACAGTTTAAGCAGTGTTAGCACTAAAGGCATATGTTAGAAAAGGGAAAAAGTAGCGAATCAATAATTTAAGTTCTCACCTCAAGAATTTTGAAAAAGAGCAAAATAGACCCAAAGCAAGCAGAAGATAATGAAGGGCAGAAATCTGTGAAATTGAAAATGGAAAAGCAATAGGGAAAAATCAATAAAGCAAAGACCTGGTTCTTTGAAAAGGTAAATCAGTTTGACAAACCTCTAGCAAGACTAAGAAAAAGAAAAGATACAAGTTACCAATTAGCAGGGATAGAACAAGGGGATATCACTACAGACCCTGCAGACACCAAAAGGATGAGGGAATACCATGAACAAATCTACACATGTAAATTTGAAAACTTAGAAGAAATGGACCATTCCTCAAAAAACACAAACTACCACAACTCACCCCAAATAAAATAACTTGAAATCTGTAACACTTTTAAGAACATTTTTACTATTATTATTTAATTTTTTTATACATGTGTATATTAGGTTTCCACTTTTGCCTCTACAGAATTAAAAAGGCTAAATTTAAGGACAATAACAATATTTAACATAAAGACTGAGAACAAAAACTTCATAAAGAATGAATGAAGATAAATACATTCAGAAATCAGACAATTGCTGCAAAAAATATTAAGCAATAATAATAGTAATAATGCAAAGAAAGTAACATTCACATTGTCAGATAGAAGTATGTCTATTATAGAATACTTTGATCAGTTAACTTCTTATTATTTTGTAGACACATAATTTTTTTAACTTAAAATTTTTTTTTTAAATTTCAGGTTAACATGATAGTACAGATGATGAGGTTACATCATTTCCATTTGTTAGGTAATGTTCTAGTTGTGGTCCTCCCACAGGAGGTGTAGATGCGTAATTTTAAAATTCCCAATCCAGAAGTATCTAGGCCCAGGTAGTTTTAGTGGAGAACTTCATGAAATGTTTAAAGAAGAGTTAATACCAATTCTACATAATCTCTCCCCAAAAGTAGAAAAGGATATAATGCTTAATTCATTTTATGAAACTAGTATTACCCTGATCCCAAAATGACACAAAAATAATACACATACAAACATGAAAACCACAGATCAATCAATATCCCTCATGAATATAGATGCAAAAATCCTTAACAAAATATTAGCTAGTAGAATTCAGCATTCATAAAAAGAATTATACCCTGTGACTAGGTATGGTTTGTTCCAGGGATGCTAGGCTGGTTCAATATCCAAAAATCAATCAGTATAATCTATCATAATAATAGGTTAAAAAAAGAGACATCACATGACTATATCAATTGATTTAGTAAAAATATTGGACAAGGCCGGGCCTGGTGGCTCATACCTATAATCCTAGCACTCTGGGAGGCCGAGGCGGGTGGATTGCTTGAGCTCAGGAATTGGAGACCAGCCTGATCAAGAGTGAGACCCTGTTTCTAAAAATTGCCCAGCTCCTGTAGTCATAGCCACTCAGGAGGCTGAGACAAGAGAATCACTTGAGCCCAAAAGTTTGAGGTTGCTGTGAGCTATGATGCCATTGCACTCCACTGAAGGTGACAAAGTGAGACTCTGTCTCAAAAAAAAAAATCCACAAAAAGCTATGTAGAAATCATAATCTCTAATATCTCACCATGTGACCTTACTTGGGAAGAGGGTTTTCATATAGGTGATCAAGTTACAAAGGAGTCATTAGGGTGGCCCCTACTTAATCCAGTATGACTAGTGACCTAGAACAAGGTAGTTTGCACACAGAGACAGAAGTGCACAGGAAGAAGATGATGTGAAGACAGAGATTGGAGTGATGCATCTACAAGGAACACCACATATTTTTGGTGACAACCAGAAGCTAGGAAAAGGAAGGAAAGATTCCTCTGCTGTGGCGTCATAGCTCCCAGCAACCTCAAGTCTCAGAGGGAGCATGGCCCTGCAGTCACCTTGATTTTGGATGTTTGGTTTCCAGAACTGATGAGACTATTTTGGTTTAAAGCCATCAGGTTTGTGGTATTTTACAGCAGCTCTAGTATGCAAATAGACTGATGTTCCCAACTGTTACTATTACAGACTGCTGCAATGAACATTCTCATACATTATTTCTGTAGGTGGATGCAATGGATGAATCATAGTGTATGATAGTGTTAGTATGTACATGGTACGTGATATACTTCCAGATTATCCTGGTGGGTAATTTAACATGTGAAACAGGGAGAAATTTCATCTTTTATGGAGATTAGGACTGGAGTTGCTGGTGCCATGGGAAGCTACTTCCCCCTACAGCAGTTGTCTCACTGTGCAGGCATTGTAATCTCAGTTAGGTGTAAACGGGGTGTTACTTCTGCCAGTGCACCCTGACATCCCAGAGAAGAGCCATACCTCCGCCATCCTTTGGATTCGATGGCAAAGATAACTACAGAACCCATGCAGATTGCAGAGCTGGTCTCAGGCCAGTCATAGGTCCAATTTCAATCAAAGGTTGGTATTCTCTACCCTGAGCCTGACCTTCCTGTGCTCTTTCTCCTGGCCCTTCACAAATCTCTCCTCCTCACTCCTTTTCTTCCCTATCATAAGCTTGCCAAACTTATTTTCTGGAAGACTATAGTAAGAATCATTTACACAACTTTAAGTATTTAACCAAATATGCATCCCCCCCCCCATTTGCTGTTTTAAGCCTGGAATTTGAGGCATTAATGAGTAGACCAGGGAGTGTTTAGAAAAATGGCTAGTCCTGAGGTATGTAAAAATCAGACTGCAGAGGGCCCCTTGTGTCTACGGGCCTGGTCACCATGGTATTTCCTACTCCACCCTCTTTCTGAGTTCACAGGCTGTGCACACAATGTGCTTAGGGGTGATGGTCCAGTCTTCTGGGACCTATGCACTCTCCCCTTTCTTTCTTTCTTTCTTTCTTTTTTTTTTTTAGAGACAGAGTTTCACTTTATTGCCCTTGGTAGAGTGCTTTGGAGTCACAGCTCACAGCAACCTCCTACTCCTGGGCTTAGGCGATTCTCCTGCCTCAGCCTCCCAAGTGGCAGGGACTACAGGCACCTGGCTATTTTTTGTTGCAGTTTGGCCAGGGCCGGGTTTGAACCTGCCACCCTCTATATATGGGGCCGGCGCCCTACTCACTGAGCCACAGGTGCTGCCCAACTCTCCCCTTTCTTTCCCCAGCAAATATGTCAGGAAAGGGGAAGGAAGAAGGCAAGTGAGTTAACAGATGACCAACCGACTTCTCAAAGTCTATGTTCTCCCACCCTTTGACAATGCAGAAGGCAACCCACATAGCTTGGGCAGGGAAATATTAATAATCCTTGGACAGTAAACCATGACAAACTGTTGACGTCCAAACTGAGCTTCGAACAAGTTTTTAAACATTAGCCAAATATTTATATTTTATAACCCAAATTGGTTTTTGAAAATAAGATTCTCGTTTGTTATTAAACAAGTGACCTACCCCAAGGTCCTAGGACTCCAGCCACTGTTCCGATTATTGGAGTGTTTTGAATGGGAGGGTCGGCGTGGTATTATTTTTTCCCTTCTCCTTGCACACACCTCAGGAAGAAAAATACAAAAACACCCTTTTGACGACTCTCCTGAGAAGGACTGGGGAAGCTCATAATAGCCCTGAACAAGCAAAACCTTTATGTTTAGCAGAACGTGGGTATGGAGAGGAGAATGTTGAAAAAGACACAGAACATTGGGCTCTTCTTAGAGAGGAACCCTGTGTTTAGTGCCTCTGAAAGCTGTTTACCAAGGGAAAGGATGGTAGAGAATGTACCGTTAGAGGGGTCGTTTGAATCTCTAAATTTGACTTCAGTTTCTAGGGTGAACGACCTGTGTAAATAAAACTAAAATTACCCCCGGTGCTGTGTGCGATATTTTTTCTCCTCCTTTTTTCCCCGTGGTCAGCACTCCAGCTGGGTCAAGCTTGCCTGTAAAACACCAGGCATGTAAACAGGAGAGCGCTGTGGAATGGGTTTGGGCTTTTATAGACTCCCAGGTTCATCAACTCACAACACCTGCATGGAAAACAAGCTTTATTTAGGGAAAATCAATCTTCCTTTGGGGAAGCAAAATATGTTTTTGATATTTTGATACATGGCCTTTTTTGGAAAGACATCCATCCCCTGGAACATGAGACTTATTCACCTTGTTAGTCCTGTATTTCCAGCTATCTATGCTAAGTATTCTAACTTGGTGCCTTGTTGTTATTTCAGAATCAACCTATCTAAGGCCAAATCTATGAGTTTTCTTGCTCAGGTCCCTCTCTGAATTTATTCATTTATTGGGGAGAAAATTTATTGCTTAGGCACTGGGTTAGGGGTAGGACTCAAGGCAAATGAGACAGATAGCATCCCAGTCCTCATGGAGTGTGTATTGCAATAGGTGGGGTTAGGTCTTAAAGAATAATTACCTTAATTAACATGAATGTCAACAAGGAGATGCCCAGGTGCTATGAATAAGTTTAACTGGGGTGTGGAGCAGTGATCTGACCTAATCTGGAGAGACAGGAAAATTTCATGGAGAAGGTAGTGTTTGGGTTGAGCTCTCAAACCCTTACACCCCCATGAAGCAAGCTCTGTGGGATATGTCCAGGGGAAGAGCCTGTAGAAAGAATCTGAGTGGTGAGGAAATATGACATGTTTAAGGACCTCTAAAAACGCTGGGGTGGTGGGCGGTGCCTGTGGCTCAAGAAATAGGGCCCTGGCCCCATATACAGGGGGGGCGGGTTCAAGTCTGACCCTGGCCAAAACTGAAAAAAAAAAAAGCGGGGTAGCTAGATCAACCAAGGAGAGAATGGTGCAAAATTTAGTTTGGTGAGGTAGGCAAGGCTTAGAGCATAAAGGCCTTTGAGCCATCTGAGAGATTTTGAATTTTATTCTAAGAGTAATCGAAAGCTCTTGCCAGATTTGAAGCAGAAGAATGAGATACTATCAGATTTAACCTAGATTACATTAAGTACTTCTGGCTTCTGTGAGAGGAATGGAAGCCGACTCTGGTAGTTAGAATTTTTGTCCACCTAGCACGCTTTCCCTTCCTACCTCTCATCCCTCCAATGCTGGTGGGCAGAACCCCTCTGCATAGAACCCCTTCCATATGACTAGAGTGGAGCGGACTCTCCTTTATCCATCACAGGGGTGGGAACACAATCCAGCTCTAACCAGCCAGAGTTCCCTATTGTCCTGGCCTTAGTGTTTGGTTCAGGATTGGGGACATGGCCCCAGTTAGACGAATCAGTGCTTTCTCTGGGACTTCTACTTAAACTAATCCGGGGAAGAGCTATTCCCTGTGCCTCTGGAAGTTCTAGCTGTAAGGATCAGGTCAAATATGCAAGGAAAAGATCAATGATCTTTCCCATCATTTGGGGACAGCCATCTGAGAATAAAACCATCACAGAAGAAAGTAAATCTAAGAAAGGGAGAGAAAAATGATTCCTGAATAAATTAGGCAAGATCATAGATTTGGTCATGACTTCCTGACTTCTTCTTGGGTACATGAATGTACGTATTTCCTTATTTTAAAACAGTCATTTAGTTTGGATTGAATTTCCATCATTTCTAGTCTAAGAGTCCAGATCAACACTGGGGTAAGAGTAGATGCAGGAAGACCACTTTGATAGGCTATTTTCGTGGAACAGGTGAGAGAAGATGGTGGCTTGGACCAGTGTGGTCATGATAGAGATGGAGAGAATCCACCACATTTGAAATCTCTTTAGGACATACGGTTGGCTGGACTGGGTAATTGATTGGATTTGGGGATGAAGGAGAGAGCTATCGTCATCCAGCACACAAGAACATGCAACCATAATGAATGCCATCAGCCAGATGCCACCATACATTGATGAACACGGCTGTGAGACATACCAAAGTTATGAAATCTTACTGACTTGTGTGTATAGTGCTGTCAACCTAAGCTCACCGTGGTAAGTTCACAAACTTAGTTGTCAGACTGCGAACCACAACAGCTCTGATCATCATTCCAGAGAAAGAATTCCAAAATTGCTTTGAAGGGTGGAGTAGGCACCAGTGTAGGTGCACAACTTCCTAAGTACTTTGAAGACAACCAGGGGGATATTCAGCAGTGAGGTACGTAGCACCTTTCCAGGATGAGTTCATGAACTTCATTATCAGATCTCATGGCTGGAACTATACAATACGCACTTTTTTGTGTCTAGATTCTTTTGTTCAGCATAATGTTTCTGAGATTCATTTTACTGCTGTTATTGTATGGGCATACTGTGATTTGTTAACTCATTTTCCTGTTAATGAATATTTGAATTATTTCCAGTTTTGGGCTTTTAGCACTAAAGCCGCTCTGAACTTGTCACATGCAAGTTTTTGTGGGGACATACGTTTTTGTTTTTCTTGTGCAAATTCCTAAGAGTTGAATTGCTGAGTCATATAGTAAGAGTACGTTTGTTTAACTTTATAGGAAACTGCCAAATGATTTTCCAAAGTGGCTGTACCTCTAGCAAAGGTATGAGAGACCCAGTTGTTTCCACAGCCTTGTCAACCCTTGGTATTGTCTTTTTAATTTTAGCCATCTTAGCACACGTGTAGTGGTGTCTCATTGTAGTATAATTTGCATTTTCTTGATAGCTAATGATGCTGGGCCTTTTGTGAGAGGTTTATTTGCTATTTGTATACATTATTTGGAGAGGTGTCTGTTTAACCCTTTGTTCATTTTTATACTGCCTTTTAATTTTGAAATAATTATAGGCTCACAGTATGTTGCAAAAATAGTAATGGTAGGCTGGCTCACACCTGTAATCCTAGCACTTTGAGAGATGGAGGTGGGTGGACTGCCTGAGCTCACGGGTTCCAGACCAACCTGAGCAAGGATGAAACCCAGTCTCTAAAATATAGCCGGGTTCGGTGGCTCACACCTGTAATCTTAGCACACTGAGAGGCCAAGGTGAGTGGATAGCTTGAGCTCACGGGTTCTGCAGAGCAAAAATGCAAGACCCCGTCTCTACTAAAAATAGAAAAACTGAGGCAAGAGGATCACTTG
>NW_003852452.1:5090776-5097233 GCF_000181295.1 Otolemur garnettii
ACTCTACTGAGGGTGATAAAGTGAGGTTCTGTCTCAAAAAAAAATAGTTGGTAAGACAGAGTCCCATATGCCCTTTGCCTTGATGGCAACAGATAGCTGCAGTACAGGATCAAATTCAGGAAATTCACATCGGTGTTATTATTATCAGACTTCATTCAGTTCTCACCTTGATAAAATCTGCATTCGCTTTTTGTGGTATGTGGAGGCATGTGTATAACCCTGCATAATGTTATCCCATGCATAGATTTGTGTAACCCCAGTACAATCAAGATACAGACCTTTTCCATCATCCCCACACCCACCCTATCCATTGCTCCTGTGCTGAAACTACTCATCTATTCTCTGCCTCTAAGTTTTGTCAGTTTTAGAATATTATATAAATAGAATCATATAGTATGAAACCTTTGGAGGTTGGAATTTTTACTCAGCATGATTCCCTTGAGAGGCACTCAAGTTGTTGTGTCTGTGAATAGTTTGTTCCTTTTTATTGCTGTGTGGTATTCTGAACTATGATGGATACACCACAGTTTTCACATTCACCCACTCAAGGACATTTCAATTGTATTTAGCTTTTAGCTATTTATAAAGCTGCTAGAACATTCATTTACACGTTGTTGTGTGAATAAACACAGGATTTTATTTCTTTTGGATAAATGCCTGGGAATATGGGGTTATTTGTCTTTTTATATTGAGTAAGAGTTTTAAAATATATATTCTGAATGAACTTCCTTATGAAATACACAATTTGAAATTTTGTCTTCAATTCTTCGCATTATTTTTGACTTTCTTGATGGCATTCTTTACAACACAAAATTTTTAATTTTGATGAAGTTCAAATTATCTTTTTTTTTTGGAGACAGAGTCTCACTATGTCGCTCTTGGTAAAGGGCTGTGGTGTCACAGCTCACAGCAACCTCAAACTCTTGGGCTTGAGCAATTCTCTCGCCACAGCCTCCCGAGTAGCTGGGACTACAGGTGCCTACCACAACGCACAGTTATTTTTTGGTTGTAGTTGTCATTGTTGTTTGGCAGGCCTAGGCTGGGTTCGAACCCGCCAGCTCCAGTGTATATGGCTGGTGCCCTGCCGCTGAGCTACAGGCACCAAGCCCAAATTATCTTTATTTTTCCTTTGATTGTTTGTGCTTTAGGTGTCATATCTAAGAAACCATTACTTAATCTAATGTCACAAAGATATAAGTGTTTTCTTCTGAGAGTCTTATAGTTTAAACTCTTATGTTTAGATCTTTGATCCATTTTTGGTGAATTTTTTAATACAGTGCAAAGTATAGGTCCAACTTCACTCTTTTTAAAGTGAATCTCCAGTTTGCCCAGATCTTTGGTTAAGAAAATTATCTTTTCCCTACTGAATTTTCTTGGCACCCATGTCAAACCTTAATTTTCTACAAATGTATGGGTATACTTCTGGCAAAATTTTATTTCATTGATCTCTATTTCTATTGTTAGACCAGTACCAAACAGTCTTGATTCCTGTAGCTTTATAGTAAATTTGAAAACAGGAAGTATGAGTCCTTCAATTCTGCTCTTCTTCTTCAAGGTCATTAGGCTTTTCAAAGTCCCTTGCATTTCTGTATTAATTTTAAGATCAGCTTGTTAAATTCTACAAAAAAAGCCAGCTGGGATTTTGACAGGAATTGCATTGAATTTGTAGATCAATTTGGGGACTGTTGATATCTTAACAATGTTAAATCTGTAAATGTATAAACATAGATGTCTTTGCCTTTATTTAGGTCTTCTTTAATTTCTGTCAGCCATGTTTGGTAGTTTTTTGATATAAAGTCTTGCATTTTTTTTCTTTTTTGATTAACTTTTTTTCTATATTACATTTGCAAGCATCTTTTTTTCTTTTGTTTCTTTCTTGTTTTAGATTAATATGAGGGTGGGCTTGGTGCCTATAGCTCAGCAGCTAGGATGTTGACCTCATGCACTGGGGCTGGTGGGTTTGGACCCAGCCTGGGCCTGTCAAACAATAATGATAACTATAACAACAAAAAAATAGCCGAGTGTTGTGGTGGGTGCCTGTAGTCCCAGCTACTTGGGAGGCTGAGGCAAGAGAATCTCTTAAGCCCAAGAGATGGAGGCTGCTGTGAGCTGTGACACCACAGCACTCTACTTAGAGCGACAAAGTGAGAGTCTCAAAAAAAAAAAGGTAGATTAATATGGGTTACACATGATTGAGTTACATTGTTTGTGTTTATAAGGTAAAGTCCCAGTTGTAGCTGATGCAAGGATCTTTTGATAAATTTATTCCTGAGTATTTTGATACAATTGTAAGTGGAATTGTTTTCTTAATTTCATTATGATTGTTTATTCACAAAATATAGAAATTCACTTGGTCTTTTTATGTTAATCTAGTATCCTGCAACTTTCCTGAATTTACTTATTATATCTGATAGTATTTTAATGGATTGCTTAGGAGCTCTCAAGCCTCATGAGATCACTGAAATCAAATCCTTTCTATGGATATGTGCTTTATTCAATAAACTTAAGACTTATATTTGATTAGGTTTTAAAAATAATCTTTTTATTTTCAAATAATTCTAGGTTTACAGAAAACATTCAAAAATAGCACAGAGAATTCCTACATATCTGTCCGCAATTTTTCCCATTGTTAGTATGCTATATTTCCATGGGACTTTTGTCAAAACGAAGAAACCAGCATTGTTACATTGCTATTAATAAAACTTGCGACTTGATTTGGATTTCACTAGTTTTCCATTAATGTCTTCTTTCTGTTTCAGCATCCAATCCAGGATCCACCTCTGACATCGCATTTACTTGCTCATCTCCTTAGTTTCTTTTAGTCTGTGACAGCCTTACAGTCTTTCTTGTTTTTCATGAACTTGACAGTACTTTGTAGAATCTCCCCCATTCTATGCTTGTCTGATGTTTCTCTCATGATTAAACTGGGGTTATGGGTTTTGGGGATGAATATCCCAGAAGTGTTGTGCCCTCCTCATCACATCACATCACATCACATAAATCAGAGGTAGCCAATATCTACGTGACATCACTGGTGATGTTAACCTTCATCACCTGGATAAAGTGATGTTTGCCAGATTTCTTCACTGCAAAGCTACTACTTTTCTCTTTTTTTCTTTATTACTTAGAAATGAGTCACCAGTCTTGTCCAATGTATTAGTCAGGGGGCTAACTGGTTCAGAGAAACAAAACAACCAACAAGAAACATATGTGCACTCAAGCACACACACATGTAAATACATATAATACATATATATATGTGAAGAGACTTAGTACCAGTAATAGCTCACGTGAATTATGAAGGTTGGTAAGTCGCAAGATCTGTAGGGTGAGTCAGCAAGCAGGAAAGCATATGATGTTGTTCCAGTCCAACTCAAGACCCAGCAAGAGCCAACATTTCATTACAAGACTGAAGGCAGGAAAAAACTGAAGTTTCGGTTCAAAGGCAATCAGGCTGAGGAATTCTCTATTACTCAAAGGCCTTCAACTGATTGAATAAGGCCCACCTACGTTAGGGAGAATAATCTACTTTACTCAGTCTACTGATTTAAATATTAATCTTGTCCAAAAATAGCCTCATCATCTTGGTGCCTCACCAGCTTGGTGCCTGTAGCTCAGCAGCTAGGGTGCCAGCCATATGCACAGGAGTTGGCATGTTTGAACCCATTCTGGGCCTGCCAAACAACAATGACAACTACAACCAAAAAATAGCCGGGTGTTGTGGTGGGTGCCTGTAATCCCAGCTACTAGGGAGGCTGGGTCAAGAGAATCACTTAAGCCCAAGAGTTCGAGGTTGCTGTGAGCTATGACCCACAGCACTCTACCATGGGCGACAGAGTGAGACTTGGGATGGGTTTATTTTATGTGGTGACTGGGCCACAGGATTCAAACATTATTTGAATATGAACTACATCATATGCTTTGGCCTCCTGCTTGCTGACTCACCCTACAGATCTTGTGACTTACCAGCCTCAGTAAAACAAAACAAAACACAAAAATAACCTCACAGAAACATCCAAAATAATGTTTGAATCCTGTGGCCCAGTCACCACATAAAATAACCCATCAGCTCTACTCCTGGAGAAGGGAGTATCTATCTGTATTATTTAGAATTCCTCTGTAAGAAATATTTCTCTCTTTCCCCCATCAAATAAGTTTTTGTTCCTCTCAACCAACCAAACATGCCCCCAAATAGAAAGCCCAAGCACACTGAAGAGGATGAATATCCCTTCAGTATAATTTTATTTTAAATTCAAGTAACATACATATTTTCTATCCAGAGTGTTTTCTCACATCCTATAGAATCTAGCATCTTTTGTAGTTGACTCCTGGTGACCTGGATTCCTGCTGTGGTGTCTTGGTTCTCTCCATTTCATCAAGTCTTTACTGAAGGCCAACCATGTGCCAGGGTTGATGCTGAGCATTAAGAAATGTAGGCTGGATCTTACTTGACCATTTTCTCTGACCTTAGGCAGGTTGCTGAAAAATTCTTTAAGTGTCTTCATTTGTCAAAAGAATATGAGAATAATAATAGGTTCACAAGGTTGTGATAGGAACTAAATAAGATAATGTTTATGAGGAAAAGGGAGAGACTTTGTCTCTAAAAAATAGCCAGGCATTGTGGCATGCACCTGTAGTTCCAGCTAGTTGGGAGGCTGAGGCAGGAGGATGGCTTGAGCCCAAGAGTTTGAGGTTGCTGTGAATTATGATGATAGGGTACTCTATGGAGGGCAACAACGTGGGACTTGGTCTCAAAAAATAAAAATAAAATAAAAATGAAAAATGAGCAAAGGATCTGAAAGCACATGTAAAAAAAAAAAACACCAAATGCTAGTTATTGTTCTCAATAACAACTTACTGAGATAGGCAAGAATAGATATTCTCATCTCTCAGTTTTATAGCTTTGGAGACCAAAGGCCAAAATGATGAAGTTCCTTGCACAAAATCCACAGGCAGTTACGTGATGGGGCTCAGTTCAGAACACAGATCTTTGCGTTCTGTTATTTTCATACCACTGCACTGTGAGAATCTTATATACTCCTGTTTGTAAGAGTAGCCTTTCTATTTTTAAAAATATTCTAAAAAGACATAATGTGAGATAAGAAAAAATTATAAAACCTTTGCTTTGCTTGTATTCTGGTAGCATGGGGAGAACACATTTTTTCTGGATCTGTTTGGAAATGGATCATAGTTTTTGATTCTCACCTTTATCCCCCAGGCTTTCTTAGGGACACTTTGAGAGATTAGCTTTGGGATTCAGAAAAGCATAATGTCATTTTGTTTCTCAAATCCTCAGGGTATTAGAAGTTGTGGGCCTTATTTCCTAGTCTGCCCTTTCATTGTAGCTATTATTTTTTGATATATAATATTCATAATTCATTTTGTTGAAGAAGCGATTTCATTTAATGTCAATAAATATGTATGACTATTGGGAGGAACATGTCTAAGCTGTGAGTTTTGGCAAGAATTAGAGGGGATAGTTCAGGAAAATAGAATGTGGGAATTATGTGACTGACTTCTGTATAAACCTTAGAAGAAAATGGGGATCATCTTATGTTGAAATTCATCATGGAAACATTTTCAAAAGCATATTGGAAACAGATGATAAAATTAAAAGGATACAATTTATTTGATTTGGAAAATCATACTCCCTTGTGGGATATCTGGCTTCACAGACTTGGGAATTTTGGCTCTGTTCAAGACTCCCTGACTCATTGGGTGGCTTGAAAAAAGTGATTTAAATCCCCTACCCTTGTAAATTATAAAAATGGTAATTCATAATACTGTACTTGGGACTTGGATGTAATTACATTGATGGCAGGTGTCTATGCATGAGTACTATGTGCCAGACCATGCACTAAGCACTTTACTAGTTATAACTCTCCGTATACGGGAGTATTATTGTTTTAATTACAGAGATAAGAAAACTGGGATAGGAATTTTTCAGTGTATGATAATCACCTGTTGTTCTTTTTGTCTGGACCTGAATTTGCCTCATGGTATCCATCTCCCATGCTCAGCATAGACTCTGGTTCACAGCTGGCACTCAATAAATCTGATCTAATCAGTGCATTAGGAAGTTACCATGGGTAGGATGAAAGTATAAGAGGATGAAATGTAGAAAGAGCTGAAACTGCTTTAAATATTTAGGCAAGACAAGGACAAGAAAACTAAAAAAAGAGCCAGGCATGGCGGCTCATGCCTATAATCCTGGCACTCTGGAAGGCCGAAGCAGAAGGATCCCTTGAGCTCAGAAGTTGGAGACTAGCCCGAGCAAGGGCAAGACACCATCTCTACAAAAAAAAAATAGGAAAAATTAGCTGGGTGTGGTGGCACCCACCTATAGTCTCAGCTACTCAGAAGGCTGAGGCAGGAGGATCACTTGACCCCCGTTTGCCATGAGGTATAATGAAACCAGTGCACTCTAGCCAGTAGACAGAGCAAGACTCTCAAAAAA
>NW_003852452.1:5097881-5122052 GCF_000181295.1 Otolemur garnettii
TGGCAGGTGCCTATAGTCCCAGCTACTTGGGAGGCTGAGGCAAGAGGATCACCTGAACCCAAGAGTTTGAGGTTGCTGAGAGCTATGACCCCATGGCACTCTACCCAGGGTGACGGAGTGAGACTCTGTCTCAATAAATAAATAAATAATGAAAGAGCTATTTAGGACTAAGTTGATAGGTTCAAGAATATGTATATGAATAAATAAAATTTTCATTGAGTATTAGAGCTTTGAGCAATGATTTGAAGAAGAAATATGGCAAACAATAAGAGGATGATATAAGCTGTATTAGGATATTCTTGGCATGCATCCTGCCAGAAACCTACCCTGCACCTATGGCAGGCATTACAAATCAATAACAGAACTCTTCCTCAGTAAGCCTGAACTTGGCCTGGGAATCCTTTTCAACTCAATGCTCCTGGTTCCTACAAAATAGATTAGAATAGGCACACAAGTTGAAAACTGCCATTCCAATTTTACTGCATGGGACTTCTCAAGGTCAAATGGAGAAGAGAGATCATTGGGTGTGAGGAATAATAAAAACTTTGACATAATGTACATGCTATGATAGCCTTGAAAGTATTTTTTAAAAACACATTTTAATGAAAACACACTCTTAAAATGCACTTTTGTGGTAATTTTTCATTTTGATGTAATTTCAAACTTTCAGAGAGAGTGTGTGACAATGGTACAAAGAATTCCTTTACTTGTTTACCCAGATTCACCCATTGTACACATTTTTCTCCATGGCTATATCACTCCATCTATGCATTATGTCTGTCTGTCAGTTTGTAACCTACCTAAATACATACATATTTTTTTGAACCATTTGAGAAAAAAAATTGTAATATCATGCTTCTTTACTCTTTTATTAAAACCATAATTGTTGATAAAATTTAGAAATCTACCTGTAGTAAAATTGGCTCCTTTCAGGAAGGTGCATTTTAGCATACATCTAGAGTTACATAACCATCACCACAGTCAGGATACCAAATGACTCCACTATCACAAAACATTCCCTTGTGCTGCCCTTTATTGTCTCAAACCCTATCCTCACCTCCAAACTCTGTTAATCACTGCTTTTTCTGCAGATGCTGGCATGGATGTGGAGAACAGGGAACACTTTTACACTCTGCAAACTAATATGGGACTGCAAACTAATACAACCTTTTTGGAAGAAAGTATGGAGAATCCTCAAAGAACTCAGACTAGACCTCCCATTTGATCCTGCAATCCCATTACTGGGCATCTACCCAGAAGAAAAAAAATCATTTTATCATAAAGACATTTGCACTACACTGTTTATTGAAGCTCAATTTACAATTGCCAAAATGTGGAAATAACCTAAATGCCCATTACCCAGGAATGGATTAACAAGCTGTGGTATATGTATACCAGGGAATACTATTCAGCTGTACTATTCAGATGGAGACTTTACATCTTTTGTTTTAACCTGGATGGAGGTGGAGCACATTCTTCTTAGTAAAGCATCACAAGAAAGGAGAAGCAAGAATCCAATGTACTCAATTCTAACATGAAGGCAGTAGATAACCTAATACATGGAGGAGGGTAGGGGAATGAGGCGGCGGGCAGAAGGGAGGAAGCAGGAGAATGGGGGGTCACAGTGTATGGCACACCACTTGGGGGTGGGACACAAGTATAAGAGGGACTTCACCTAACAAATGCAATCAGCGTAATTTAACAATTTCCTCCTTTATATTTTCTTGACTCACTGTCATTCAGCCTTAGGTTTAATTTTCATGCCTTTGTGTGGGGACGAAAATTTTTGTTGCAGCTGAGTTCTACCTTTATTGCCTATGGTCTGAGAAGATGCAAGGTATAGTTTTAATTCTTTTAATTTTTTTTTTGAGGTTTGATTCATATTCCTAAGATATGATTTCTTTTGGAATATGTTCCAAGGGCTGTTGAGAAGAATGTATATTCCTTAGCTTTGGGATGGTACATTTTGTATGTCTATAAAGCCCATTTGTTCTAGGGTCCTGTGTAAGTCCCTTGTATTTTTGTTTAGTAGCAATTTTTGAAATTGAGCTTTAATAAACAGTCTAGTGCAACTGTCCCTATGATAAAATGATTTTTTTTTCTTCTGGGTAGGATCTGTCCAGAGAGGTGTTAAAGTCCCTAGCTATTATGGTGTTATGTGATATCATATTGCTCAGACCAATTAAGGTCTGTTTCATAAGTGTGGGAGCATTTCAGTCGGGTGCATATAGATTTAGAACTGAAATATCCTCTTGTTGCATTGTTCCCTTGACCAGAAGGAAGTGACCATCTTTGTCTTTCTTAATTTTAGCTGCTTTAAATCCACTTGTATCTGAAAATAAGATTGCGTGTGACTCCTCCTTCTGATTTCCATTTTCCTGAAATACTGTTTTCCATCCCTTTATCCTGAATCCAGATTTGTCCTTCAAGGTTAGGTGTGTTTCCTGGATATCGCATATGGATGGCTTGTGCTTTTTTATCCTATTGGCCTGCCTCTGCTTCTTTGGAGGTGAATTCAAACCATTAACATTTATTGAGAGAATTGTTAAGTGTGGTGGAGTTCTATTCATCTTATTTCGTGAAAGTCCATTGCTTAGTTTTATCCTTTGCGCCATCGTGGAAGCTAGGTTTTGTCCTTTAGTTTTGGGTATTTACTTTGCTAGGTTTTAATTTTAATTTTGAGTTAATTTTTATGTAAAGTATAAGGTCTAAGTTGGGATTTCTTTTCTTTTGTGTCTGAATATTCAATTGTTTTAAAGCCACTTATTGAAAAAACTCCTTTTTTGCAATTAATTGCCTTTCCACTTCTGTTCCAAATCAGTTGGTCATAGCTGTGTGGACCTATTTTGGACATTAAAATTCTCTTTCATTGCTCTATCTGTCCATCACTTTGCTAATACCACAATGTCTTGACTATTGTAGCTTTATAATAAGTGTTAAAATGTTTTACTGTGAATCCTCCAACTTTATTCTTCTTTTTAAAAATTGTTCTGGCTGCTCTAGCTGCTTTTCTTTTCCACATAAATTTTGGAATCAATGTGCCTATATCTAAAAAAGTTCTTGCCAGGATTTAATTGGAATTGCATTAGATCTGTAGATAAATTTGAGGAAAAATGACATATTAATTATGCTGAAACGTCCAATGCATGAACATAGTTTGTCTCTCCATTGATTTAGATCTTCTTGGACTTATACATAAGATTTTCTACTCTTGTTTCTTGTCTGTGTGAAAAACCTTATCTGGCACTTTTGTAGAGTCGATCCGTTGATCATGTATTCTGTCTTTCTTTACCTGGGAGTGTCTTTATTTCCCCTACATTCATGAAGAATATTTTAACTGGACATAGAGTTTGGGATTGAAAGCTATTTTATTTCAGCAGTTTAAAAATGCTTCACTGCCTATTGGCTCTCATGGTTTCTGATGGGAAATATGAGGTAATCTGAATCATCATTTCTGTCCATATCAGGTATCATTTTTCTCTGGCTGCTTTCAGGATTTTGTCCTTAGTTTCCAGTTGTTTGATTATGTTATTTTCTGGGTGTAGATTTCTTTGAATTTCTTCTTTCCAGAGTTTCTGTGCCTTTGGACTCTATGTGTTTATGTCTTTTACCAAATTGGGGGATTTTTTTTTATCCATTTACATCTTCAAGTTTCTTTCTGCATGACTCTCCTCTTTTTGGAACTCTAAAGTCACAAATTTAGACCTTTTGGTGTTGTCCTATGAGTATTTTAAACTTTGTTCATTTTCAAAAGTTCTGTAAAAAAAAACCTCTATTGTTCAGATTGGATAAATTTTGTTGGTTTATCTTTGAGATCATTTAGTAATCACATTCAATAAATTTTTAATTTAATTTACTGTATTTTTTATTCCTAAAAATTTTCTTTTGCTTTCTTTATATCTTCTGAGATTTTCTATTTTTCTATTTCTTTTAAGAGTTTTCACAATTTTTCTTTTCTTTGCCTTTTCTTTCTTTCTTTTTCTTTTCTTTTCTTTTTTTCTTTCTTTTCTTTTTTTTTTTTTTTTTTAATTCTTGCTCTGTCACCTCGACTAGAGTGCAGTGGAGTCATTATAGCTCAATGCAACCTCAAACTCCTGGGCTGAAGGGATCCTCCCATCTCAGCCTCCTGAGTAGCTGGGACTACAAGCACATGCCACCACATCCAGCTAATTTTTGTATTGTTTGTAGAGATGGGGTCTCACTCTTGTTCAGTCTGGTCTTCAACTCCTGACCTCGAGCAATCCTCCTTGCCTCCCCAAATGTTAGGACTATAGGCATGAACCTGTGCTGGGCCAGAGAATGGTTTTAATAGCTACAAAGTCTGCCTAATTTCAACATCTATATTCACGGCTGTTGATTGTTTTTAAAAATATTTTTCTTGTTTTTTACATTTTGAATAATTATAGATTTGATGCTTGGCATTTTGAATATTGTATTATGGGACTCTGGGTCTTGTTAAATACTATGGGGGATATCTGTTTGTTTGAGGAGGAAATCGACAAGTTTAGGATTAGGTTACAAGTTCCTACTCTACTTTCTGTTGGTTGTGATTCTAGTTTTCAAAGCCTTTCTGGGGCTACTTGGGTCTATCCTGTGTGTGTGACACCTAGTGGTCAATCTGAGACTTGGGCAGTGTTCCACTTTGTAGGTAAACTCTCAATACCTTCTGCATGCTCTTTAGGGACAGATCTGTGTATTCACAGCTCAAAGATGATCTCAATACTACATACATTGTTTTATGGAATCATGGATCACTTTCTTAAACTTACTTCTTTCCATAATTGCACTAGGGAGGTCTTTCCTGCTCCCAGGCAACCCCTTCTTGCTTATTTTGTCTACATGGCCACAGCTTTGGTTTCCCTTGTCTGTTATACACTTTCCATAACTGTATCTGCTCCAGGACCAAGTAGCGAGAAGACAGAGCAACAAGATTTCCCTCTCACTCTTGGATCAATGGTTCTTCTTGTCAGAAAGTTGGACTACCCTCTGAGTTTTAAGCATTTGCCCGGCTATTGCTGCTTTTGTACTGCTGTGGGATTGCCTAGGGGCTGGAAAAGAGGGTGTGTGAAAAACTCCCAGAGGATTTCCCCCACTACCTCTGACCCATAGGAGATCCTTTTCCTGCTCCTCAGACAAGAAAGAGAGGGCTTCTCTGGGAACTTCTGTCTTCACCTGGAATGTACTCCTCAGTTTCAGGTTGCCTTTGAATCTAGGCTGGGAGAAGCCAGATTTTAAAAGGGGAAATTTGCCACCATCTCAATGGTTCTCTGAGATCAGTTTGCCATCCCTACTATTTTTTCAAAGTCTTCAGATAGTTGCTCTACACATTCTCTTCAAGGTTATTAGCTGCAGTCAGTGGGAGACACGAGATGAGGCCTGCTTTCTCCATCTTTATTGAAACACGGAGAGTGCTCCTTTGCTCTTAAACACATCAATGTTTACTTTCTAAGATGAAGAAATTTCTCTCACATGACCACATAAAATGATTAAAATCAGGAAACTGGACATTCTTATAATAATGTACAACCCATAGTCCATTTGATCAATTGTCCCAATAATTTCTTTTATAGTTATTCTTTTCCCTGGTCAGGATCTAATCAAAGATCATAAATTGCATTTAGTTATCATGCCTCTTTAGTCTCCTTTAATTTGGTACAGTTCCTTAGCCTGTCTTTGATGACAAAGAGTACAGGCTTCTTATTTTGTAGAATATCTTTCAATGTCTGATGTTTCCTCATAATTAGATCAGTTTAAGTATTTTTGGCAGAACTACCCCCCATGAGATGCCATGTTCTTCTTAAGGTAGCACAAGAGGAGGTGCATGATGTCTGTTTGGAGATTTTATCTTTGATCACTTGGTTAAGTCTCTGCTTAACAGTGTTCTCCACTGTACAGTTACTACTCCTGTGAGTTTCTTGTGGGATAGAGTTTGAATATGATTATGATGTTACGAGGAAAACTCTAGACTAGTGCTTTCCAATAGAGCTCTTGCAATGATGGAATGTGGAATGTTAAATTCTGCACTGTCCAATATGGTAACCGGTGCCACATGTGTTACTGAACATGTGAAATAAGCCTAGCGTGACTAAGGAAACTTAAGGAGTATAATTTGAGTTGGAGAATTTCCAGGGAACACGCTATACTAGCATTTACTTTCTAAAGAGTATTTTCATAGCCTGGTTTCTTGAAATTCTTTGAGGAAAAAAAAGGATCCAGGATCAAATACATTAAAGATCGTTATATATATGTATATACACCTAGCATACATTTAGAAACTCGGTGCTGTATGCTGCCATCTTGGTATCTATACAGCTTTGTTTTTTCATTTGGCCTCATGCTTGGGTGTAGGTGAAATTGTTCATTTGCTTTGTGAGTCCCCAAACAGCTCTTTAATTAATTTGTGTAAATGACTTGCTGAAAAGCACAGCCAAGTCTGGGAATGGTGGGATTTACACCTAGGCCAGCCGCTTGACTCCAAAAGCTGAGATATCTCTGGAACACCAGAAATGGTAATGGAGAAAATGGTATTGAGGTTCAGGTTGCCTCATGAGATTTTTGTCTAAGGTTGACGAAGATAAGAGTTCTTCAAACATATATTACTTACTATATGGATTCCTCTTTACTGGCGCAAAACCAGAAAGTGTTTAGCATTCACGGAATGTGGTCATCTCAGTCTTTCTAAAGGAATTCTTAATGATCATTGTCAACTCACAGCATAGCTGTATGAGGATGTGTTTCTTTCTATTTAAACAGAAAAACTTGTGGAACACAGCAGTAGGTTAATACCGTACTCAAAGTCATTGAGATTAAATATTCTCATACACATATGTCGTCATAAAAGGATCTAAGTGTCTGTGAACCTCACACACATAATCAGTTACTGAAGGGACTATAGGATGTTTGGAAAGTATGAAGGAAGGAGACTTGGAGGGGAGAGAAAAGTGAAAAATTTACTAAGACAAAGACATCTTTTTTTTTTTTTTCTGCAGTTTTTGGCCAGAGCTGGGTTTGAACCCACCACCTCAGGCATATGGGGCTGATGTCCTCCTCCTGAGCCACAGGCACTGCCCAAGACAAGGACATCTTTAAGCCAGAGATAGAGTCAGCCATTGGCTGGTTTGAATTAGATGGAAATGAGCTATGCATTGGTCATTCTTTTTTTTTTTTTTTTTACTTCAGCTGCAGTTCCTTTCAGAAGCTCTTTGCTGAGCCAGGATTAGAGAAATTTTATTCCTGTAATTGTAGTTGTTGACTGGCTTGCCCCCAGCAGTTGATAGATGCAGTTTGAAGAACTCTCAAGCAAAGAGACTTTATCTGGTTGATGAGTTCAGAAGTCAGATAAAATTGTGAAAGTGGTAATTGAGTCATTATTGTTGTCTGAAGCTATAATTCCTAGGTAGATGGGTTTAAAAGTGGAAAAGTTTTGCAGAATGACTTCATCTTCCATGAAGCAGATTTCATTTTCTTTTAAGGGACCAGTGGAAGTTGTGACCCAGAAATGCCCCAATAAGACCTTACAAATGGCGATTTTCATGTGCTGTTTGGCATACGTTCTGGAAAACTACAGGGGAAAACTAGCTCTGGAATGCTGTGCTTTAAGACATCTGCTGAAATACCTTGTAAAGATTTATTTTATTGCCAAATATAACATTGAGTTACCAACTGGAAGTGTACATATTCAAATTTTTGGTGAAAATCTTACCAATGAGTTCAGCAGTCTTGCTTAATTGTTGCAAGGTTTTCCATTCTTTTGTGCCTGCTTATGTTACCACTAGAGGGCACTGTTGGCAGTGACATCAAGAGGAAACAAAAGCATTTTGCTAAGTTTTTTGAGATCTTTTTCAATTTTCATTTCAGCTAGTAAATAAAAATGTACATTTAAAAGACACTTCATTTACCATTTTATTCCATGGTTCATGCATCCCAAATACTTAACTTCTAGACTCTTCTAGGGTATTAATTTAATAAAAGATAAATCACCTCAAATTGGGTTCCAATTTTCTTTTTTTTTTTTTTTTTTTGAGACGGAGCCTCAAGCTATCCCCCTGGGTAGAGTGCCATGGCATCACGCTCACAGCAACCTCCAACTCCTGGGCTCAAGCGAGTCTCCTGCCTCAGCCTCCCAAGTAGCTGGGACTACAGGCGCCCGCCACAACGCCTGGCCATTTTTTGGTTGCAGCTGTGATTGTTGTTTTGGTGGGCAGGCTGGGGATTCGAACATGCCACCTTAGGTGTATGTGGCTGGCGCCTTAGCCGCTTGACCCACAGGCACCGAGCCCACAAGAAGGACTTTTAAAGAACACAAATAGTTGAGCTCAACTCCCATAATTTCTGATTTGGCAGGTCTGTGACAGAAACAAAGACTTTGCATTTCTTTTATTTGTTATTTATTTATTTATTTTTTAGAGACATTCTTGCTCTGTCACCTAGGCTGTAGCACAGTGGCACAATCATAGCTTTCAGCAACTTTGAACTCCTGGGCTTAACCATTCCTCCTGCCTCAGTTTCCTGAGTAGCCAGGACTACAGACACATCCACCATGCCCAGCTAATTTTTAATTTTTTTGCATAGAGATGAGGCCTCACGATGTTGCCCAGGCTGGTCTTAAACTCATGGCCTCAAGTGGGCCTCCAGCTTTGGCCTCCCAAAGTGCTAGGATTACAGGCGTAAGCCATCATGCTTGGGCAAGACTTTGCATTTTTAGTAAGTTTTCAGGTGATGCTATACCTTGATACTTTGAAAACCACTACTCTACAATCATAATACACACCCTAAGTTATTATAGTCTTTAAGTAGTATGTTATCCTGTCATGAACATTGTAATAACTTCTATCTCTAATACCTTCTTATTTATGACTTCCTTTGTTATTGTCATAAAGTCTATTTCTACATAAAAATTCTCCGTTCTTTTTATTTTTGTTTTCAATGACAGAGTTTAAAATGTTTTTTTTAAAGAATTAGTCTTTTAGATTTGTCCATATCTTTACTGTTCTTGGAGCTTATCATTCTTCTGCAAAATTCCACATTTCCATTTGGGATCATCTCCCTGTAACCCACAGAATTTCTTTTAGAATTTTTTGTAGTGGAGATCTGCTAGTGATAAATTCCTTCAGTTTTGGTATGTTTGACAATGTCTTTATTTCACCTTTGCTGAAAAATATTTCTGCTAGCTAAATAATTCTGGGTTGGAAGTTTTCTTTGATCTTTTTTTCCCTGAGCTTTCAACATATTATTTGTCTTTTGGCTTCTGTCAGTCTTACAATCATTTACTTGAAAATGTCTTTTTTCTCCAACTTTATACATTTTATTTTTAGTCTTAAGCAATTAACTATGATGTTCTTAGGAGTTTTTTCCTTTGTATTTGTCCTATTTGGAGTTCACTGAGTTCCTTGACTATATGGGCGCTGTCTTACATCAGTTTTGAAAAAAAAATACACAAAAATTCTCTTTTCCAATATTCTTTCTCTCTTCTTTTTCTAGGACTTTAAGTACATAGATATCAGAACATTCAGCAGTGTTTGTCTTTTTTTCTTTAAAAAAATCCTTTTCATCTCTGTGTTTCAGTTTGAATAATTTATTTTGACCTGTCTTGGAATTCACGGACTAATTCTATGTATCTTAAATTCGTACACTGTATAGTTCTAGAAAAGTCATTTGGTTCTTTTTAGAGATTTCATTTCACTGTTTATATTCTTTATAGCTTCATTAATTTTAACCATCTTTCCCTCTATTTTATTTAACATATTTATAATAGCTGCTTTCACATGTCTGTGAATTCTAGCCTCTGGGGTGAGTATAGGTCTGTTTCTATTATTTTCTTGATTATAAGTCACATGTACCTGCTTCGTTACATAGGTCATTTTACTTTTTAAAAATTTTATGCGGGATCTTGTGTGAAAGGACCGACGGGTACAAAACAGATCTATTTCTGTCTAGGTAGGGCACACATTTCCCCTCTTCCAGGCAATAAGGTTGTGTGGCTAATCAAGGCAGGCCCACTAAGATTTTAGTTGGGATGGGGACAGATTAACATTTTGAGGTTACTTCAGTTCCTGTCTGTTTTCTAACATTCTGAGAATGAAATCTCTTTTGTGTTTGTTATGGCTGTTTTCTCTATCTGACTTTGGGATCTAATTCCTATGAGACGGTGGATCTAATTCCTCCTATCCTTCCAGCCTGTTGCCCTGGCTTTATCTACCCTAGCATCCATGAAAAGTCTTCCAGAGAAGACTGACGGGTAGAGAGGACTGGTTATGCTTTGTGGGGATCCTCTGGATCCTAACATTTCATTCCTGTTCCTGTGGCTGTTATAAACTCTGTTGGCTTCTCCTTTTTCTCAGAGGGAAAAAAGAACCCCTCTTTTTATGACCAACTCAATCGTCCCAAACTCAAAAAATGCCATGGGGTAGGACAAGGTTCTTCCCTGTCTGGAATTTAATTCCTTTGGACTTCTTTGCATTCATTAAATTCTTTTTCACGGATCCATTTTTCCCTTCTCGTTACCCTGAGAGTACGGTCTACCACAATCTTTTATAGCAGAACCTAAAACAGAACTCATCTAAATTATTTGTAATCTTGGTGAAAACCATTCTAATTAGGTGTTATCCTTTTGAAACATCTTGGGGAGGACCACTTGCATGCACCAGCCTACTCGTAAGCAACAGAATCAGAATATCCACATAGGCTCCAGAAATGTGCACTCACCCCCCTTTCCCAAACTGCCACCTCGACTTCTGCCATTCGTTATAAATGTGGGGCCGCAAGGTGATTCTAAAAAACAAAACGCTCTGTGGTCAAATCAATCTAAAAAATCCTGTAGGCTATTTCCCCCTCTTTAAGATTCATCATAGCTGCCAGGATGTTAAAAGTTCTACGTTAAATAACTTATTTAATAGAATGTTTTCTAAACTTACTTGACCTCAGGACTTTCCCCCACCTCAGCAAATAAAATCTATGAGCAGTCCACAGAACTAGAGTCATGTGGAGTATATTTTGTGCAAACAGCACTACATTATTCTGTCTCCCATATTCTGTACGTTGTATTATTCTAAAAGGTCATTTCTGCATTATTTAATAATGATTCAACAAAATTAGTTGACAGAACTACAGAGCTAAAAATTATTAATTTCGTTATTTACTAGAGAGGAAACACAACATGTGCCTGAATATTTAATATAAATCTACTTTAAGCTATGTGCTTCTTTAAAAAAAGAAAATGGCAAATATAGGAAAGACTAAATAATTAGCATGAAAAATACGTTTTGATTTCAAATATATTCTCTTATCTAAATTATGAAGTGAGTTGCTCTATTCTTATCAGTAAGGAATCATTTTGTAGCATATAAAATACTATTTTAGAAGCATTTTACTGTATTTTGCTGTGTATGATACACTCCCCTGTATAATGCACATCCATGTTTTTGGCCAGATTTTCAGTAAAAAGAAAATCTTTTGTTTTAATTTTTTAAATGGCAGAGGAAGTGGCTGTGCCCTGGCGCCTCCTGCCCTGAGAGGTAGGAAGTGTGAGGCGTGGAGTCGATTCTTCCAGAAAAGCAGGAGCAAGTCCAGGTGGCAGGTGACAGTGGTCAACCTGAGCACCCGACCAACTGTCCCCTCCACCCCCCCAGCCCACTCTAGTCTCCGCATCCTCTCATTTCCCATTCCCGCTGATGTCCATGGGTAGAACATGGCCACGGCTGCTCCCCTGGGAACCTCAGCAGGCTTATTTCCCAGGAAGCTGTGTGAGGGGACAGGGCCGGCCCTGCTGCCCTGGACTCCTGACAGGAGATCCCTGCCCTTCGTGGGCTGCCTCATCTCTTGCACAGCTGGCCCCATGTTGAGACCCCTAGGACATCGTGCTGAGGGGCAGGGAGGCCTGCCCTGATGATACACCAGTGAAGGACTCTGCATTTTCATTTTTGTTTAGTGACTAGACGGTGACCTCTTTGAGCCATCTAGACCTTGGGCATTCAATATCGTCAGACTGAATGGCATCAGCCTTTCCCTAACTTACCAATCCCACAAATCAGTGGCGGCCTGGTTAAAATGAGATTCCTGAACCACACTCCAATCCACTGAATCAGCTCTTCAGGAGAAAGACCTGGGCTTCTGTTAACATGCATCCTAGATGGTTCTTCCTACAGGCAAGGTTGGGAAGTTATATCACTCAGCATCTGGGGGGTTCAGACAAATCACAACCTCAAAATTACAATCCATGGCTCAGGTGCCCCAAGCTTGTGTGCTTTGTTGCCAGGTACCCTCGCAGACTGAAGCTTGGTGGGGATTAAGGCCCATGGTGGGCAACTAGTGGAACTGGGTCTGAAAATGTGGGTTTCTCAGACCCCAGCTCAAGGATCTTCCTTCCCAGCAGTGTCCTGACAGCCTCAGCAGGGGCCAGCTGCACGATAGAGGAGGCAGCCTAGACAGGGCAGGGATCTACTATTAGGAGCCCAGGGCAGGTAGGGCCAGGTCTGGCCCCTCAGACCAGCTTCAGTGAAATAAACCTGTGGGGGTTCTCAGCAGAGTAGCTGTGGCCACATTCCCACGGACGGACATGGGTGGGAATGTGTGGAGACAGAGTGGTCTGGAAGGGGATGTTTGGGTGCTCAGGTGGGCCGGACCACTCTCACCTGCTGGGGTTTTGGGATGTGGGCTGGCTCCTGGCTTCTCTGCAGTGGAGGCTCTGTGGCGCCTCATACTTCTTGCTGGAAAAGGTGGCGCCATTGCACAGCCACTTCACCCCTTTCACGGGGGTCCTGAAGCCGTCACATTGTTGGCAGCCTGCCCGCTTCCAAGATGGCTACAGCACCCGTGCCCAGTGCAATTGGGCCAGCAGGCTGGAGGCTCCTGCAGCTGGGTGCCTGCCCAATGAGGGGGTAGCCCGGAGGGGGGTGCGATGACCATATTCCAGGGTATTCTTTTGCATGCAGATATCGTTGTTGCTTTCTAGAGTTACACTGTTAACGCACAAGCATACATAAAAGAATTAAAAACATTACTACAGATAACGGAATTAGTACCACCCATGTACAATGCACATCCTTATTTTTCCTTCAAAACTTTGGGTAAAAAAGTGTACATTATAAACAGAAAAATATGGTATGTCAAAATCCCAAGGAAATTCACCAACTGAAAAACTTAGAACTGTTCATACATGGGTCTCAAAAACAGAAGCATATTATTCATAAGGTAGAAACACTGGGTGTCACATACCACTACCATGCATTACTTTTTACCTGTATTTTACTGCCAAGGTTAAAATAAAGCCTATAAAATATGTGTTTTGCAAGAAATGGGTTACAGTGCGTTCATTTAGTTAAAACTCATGACATAAAGTTCTTACAAACTAAGAATCAGCTTGGCTTCCCTTAGATCTTCTGGAATTCCTATAGAATTCTAGAGTAAACAAATGTCTGTGCTTTCTTTGAGACAGAGGGAGTTTCTGGTGCAGTTTGAAACCATCTCCACTCGGGTCTGCTGAGAGGGAAGAGCCATGTATTGAACACAGATGTGGCAAGCAGTGGCTGTGACCCGGAATATGAGGATGTGCTCCCTAATTCTGAGTATCAAATGTTTGCTGAGGAGTCTGTGACTACTCTCGACCCAGAAAGCCTCACAAAATTTTGTCTTCGCAATGTTACATAAATAAATGCTGATCAGTGGTACCTAATACTGGGAATACAAAAACAGAACAATATAGATAGCGATCCCTCCCGTACCTATAATCCTAGTTTAATCAGCTGACAACTCTTGGCCAATCCTGAGTCATCTATACCTCCTCCCACTTCCCATCATCCCCAACTGGACTCAGGATGATTCTGTAAAGAATTTTTGCTAACCCACACATTTTTTCTTTCTTTCTTTTTTTTTTTTTTATTAAATCATAGCTGTGTACATGAATGCAATCATGAGGTACAATGTGCTGGTTTTATATACAATTTGAAACGTTTTCATCAAACTGGTTAACATAGCCTTCACAGCATTTTCTTAGCCACACATTGTTTTTTAATAGACCTTTAATTTTGGAAGCATTTTGGCTTTACAAAAAATTTGCAAAGATAGTGTAGAGAGCTCCCAATATCCCATTCCTACTTCCTCCGATTAACATTTTATATTAGTACGATACATTTGCCATAATAACATGAGTCAATACTGATACATAATTATTAATTAAAGTCTATAGTTCATTCAGATTTCCTTAGTTGTTTTGTTTCGTTTTGTTTTTACCTACCATCCATTTTCCATCCTGGGATTTCTATTCAGGATGCCACATTGTATTTATGTAGCATGAGATACATTGTATTTATGTAGCATGACATACATTGTATTTATGTATTTATGAAACTAAGATCTGGGCTCTCCCTGTAGTAGTCATCATGTATCCTTAGCCTCCTCTTGGCTGTGTGTTTCTCAGACTTTCCCTGTTTTTGATGATCTTGATAGTTCTTTAGGAATACTGGTCATGTATTTTTCTGGGATATTTCTTTTTTTTTTTTTTTTTTTTGAGACAGAGCCTCAAGCTGTCCCCCTGGGCAGAGTGCCGTGGCATTACAGCTCACAGCAACCTCCAACTCCTGGGCTCAAGCGAGTCTCCTGCCTCTGCCTCCCAAGTAGCTGGGACCACAGGCGCCCGCCACAACGCCTGGCTATTTTTTGGTTGCAGCCGTCATTGTTGTTTGGCGGGTCCGGGCTGGGGATTCGAACCCGCCACCTTAGGTGTACGTGGCTGGCGCCCTAGCCCATTGAGCTATAGGCGCTGAGCCCAGGATATTTCTTAACGGGAACTTTTCTGACGTTTTTCTTACATTTAGACCAGGGTTTTGGGATTTGGGAAGGACGATCACAGAGGTGAAGTGCCACTCTCATCATGTCACTTCAGGTCAGGGGTTACATGATCACCATCACTTATCACCGTTGATATTGACCTGATCAACTGTCAGCTTCCTTCCCTGCAGTTACCCTCTCCCCATGTCCATACCGCACTCTTGGGAAGGAAATCATATGTGTAGTCTGCACTTGCACTGTGGAGAATTAGATTCCACTTTCTTGAAGACAAAGTATCTACATCAATTATTTGGAATTTTAGGCCAGGAGATGTATCTATTCTCCCTCATTTGCTCATTTATTCAGCCAATCATTTATTTATGCCAGTATGTATTTATGAATAGTTATCTTACATCTTGAGTTATCAATACCAACCCATTTATTTATTTATTAATTATTCCATCTCTGACCCCTCTTACAGTTGTTTTCTGTGTCCCTTTGACCAAATGCCATCATTAGGAGCTTTCATACCTTTTGGCTTTTTGGTTTTTAAGTCTTTTCTTAACTATGCTTCAGGCCCATCTTGGGTTTTTTTTTGTTTTTTTTTTGCCTAGTCTTAGAACCAGTCATTTCTCATTCTTTTTATTGGAAAATGGTACTAGAAATTAAGATCTGGGCCCACGGTGTGCTCATTGCTACTGGGATGTCACTGCATCAAGGCCCTCCTGGCTGACAGAGCAAGGAAATATATATATGTGCTATGTATACACATATCTATAAGTACTTCTATATGTAACTATATATAAGAATGAGTTCATGTAGAATATAAATGTCTTAACCAATAACTAAGAAAATGTGGTGAAGCCTATGTTAACCAGTTTGATGGAAGTACCATGTTCCCCCCCAAATAAGACCTACCCCCAAAATAAGCCCTAGCAGGATTTCTATGCATTTGTTAAATATAAGCCCTACCCCCAATAATAAGACCCATGCGTTTCAGTGCTGAGTGGTAAGGAAGACTGGAATACCTTTTATCTGCCACAGCTCCTTTCTCCGAGCCATTTGCACTTGGCGTGGGGTGCGTGTGTGGTAACCGCGCTCTCAGGCGTCCTATTGTGCTCGAGCAAACGGCTAGGGGAAAGGAGTTCATGCATCACTAGCACCAGCCCCACCAACAAGGTCAGCTCCCCCTGTCAGGTTCCAGAAGAAGATGACTTAACTGTATTTGAATAAATGTAGATTGTTGTATTATACTTAATAAAAATAAGACATCCCCTGAAAATAAGCCCTAGTGTGTCTTCTTGAGAAAAAATAAATATAAGACAGTGTCTTATTTTCAGGGAAACACGATATTTCAAATTGTATATAAAACCGGCACATTGTACCCCATAATTGCATTAATGTACACAGCTATGATTTAATTAAAAAAAAAGAAAATGAGTTCAAGGGTAAGCATGGTGGCTGACGTCTGTAAGCCTAGCAGTCTGGGAAGGCTGAGGTGGGAGGATCACTTGAGGCTCAGAGTTTGAGACCAGCCTGAAAGAGAGAGTGAGACCCTATCTCTACAGAAAAGAACTTTACCTATAAAGAACTATACCTATTCAAATATTTGGTTGAAACAAAACAAAAAACTCCCCAAATCTAAATTAACTGGGCATGGTGGCACATGCCTATAGTCCCAACAACTCAGAAGGCTGAGGCAACAGGATCGCTTAAGCCCAGGAGTTTGAGGTTGCTGTGAGCTATGATGACACCACTGTATTTTAGCCCAGGTGATAGAGCAAGAGTCTGTCTCAACAAAACAAACGAAAAATGAGTTCATATTGATGTCTCCAACTCTAACTTCTTGTGACCTAGATTGTTCTTGCTTTTCTGATACCTTCCCCTCCAACAGTCAGAATGCTGGATTCTACCACCTGACGTCCATTTACACAGTTGTTTAATTCCAGCATAAAAATGTAGGCTCGGCGCCTGTGGCTCAAGAGGCTAAGGCGCCAGCCACATACACCTAAGGTGGCGGGTTCGAATCCCCAGCCCGGGCCCGCCAAACAACAATGATGGCTGCAACCAAAAAATGGCCAGGCGTTGTGGCAGGCGCCTGTAGTCCCAGCTACTTGGGAGGCTGAGGCAGGAGAATCGCTTGAGCCCAGGAGTTGGAGGTTGTTGTGAGCTGTGATGCCATGGCACTCTACCCAGGGGGATAGCTTGAGGCTCCGTCTCAAAAAAAAATAAAATGTATACACATTTTAAGAAAGGAAGAAACTGTATTAAAATTATAATGTTCAAGTCATGTTTGACTTCTGCAGTTACTAGAGGTGCTCCAGTGTGATCTGTATTCATCCTTTGTTATCAGTTTATATTGAGTATTAAAATTTTTAACACATTTTCCTTTTTAAAAACGTGTATACATTTTTTGGGCACCTCTGTAAATGTGTAGTGATTTCCCACTTGTTAACACATATCCCCATGGAAACACCTTTGTCAACCCATTGCATGGTGCTTAGATATAATCTGTTTTGACTTCAGGCTTAGACTCCACTTGTTTCCAAAGTTACTTAGGTTACCATATTAATACCATATCCCCCTACCCCTCTAGGGCTTTATAAAACCCCAAATTATAAAAAGCTATAAACAAAAAAAAGCATAATATCATTTTCACCCCCTCAAATGAACTTTAATTCTTTATGTTTCTTTTAATCCATAGGTTCTCTGGTCTTATTTTTATCTCGCCATTTATATTTTGAAGAAATGGTTTGTCCTACAAAATTTTTCAACCTTCTAAGAATTTCTAATACTTAAGATCTTTACCTTCTGCATTTCCTACCTCTAGTACTTCTATCATCTGTATTTCTTATAATCTTGTATTTAGATCCGGAAGCCTGAGCAGATTTGATACGAGAGAGGGAGGGAAGTGATATTTCACAGGCAGTATTGTGCGTCTATGACATTGTATCAAGAAGCAAATAGTGACTGCTTATCTTTTTGTGTGTGTGTGTGAGACACAATAACTAAAAAGACCATAGACAGAGTGACAAAATCGCGTCTCCTGATTCTCTCAGAGAAGTCACAGAAATAGTCTGTGTTCTCTGAGCTAGGCCTCCGGGCCTGAAGCAGGTGCAAAATTAAACCGAAAGATGGTAACAGTAACCATTGAAAAGAGAGCATCTACTGCAGCCTGAGAGAAATAATTTGGTCATTATTTATTCATTCATTCAGTAAACCGTCACGAATTCTTCCTGTGTGCTAGGGACCGGTCTAGGCAGGGGGAGGAAAGAGATGAGGAAACTATGATGTTTCCTCTGTGTCTCCCAGACAGGGGAGGAGGAGGATGGGGCTAGAGATAGTAATACTCATCTAAATAAATCCATGCAAGAAGATGCGGATGTCATGACACATGTTTTCATAGACCAGAGTGGGGGAAATGAGTTCAGTGAAAGATAACAAACACTCTAGTTTTGTTTTGTTTTGTTTTAAACCACAAAGGGATATTATACAGCAAATGAGTTCAGAAAAATCTTGGCAAGTTAGAAAGATCAAGATATCTTCATAGAGGAAAGAGCTATCGCTATCCAAAACCTGTTTCCTATTATTCCTTGAACTCTCACAAGATAAAACAAGTTAGGATCAGAAATTCCAGCACATGGAGGACCTTTGACTACATGTATAGTTCGCTGTAGTATGGAAGGTTGGGTGTGGAAGAAGACAGTCTTCTGTTAACAAGTACTGAAAGGAACTAGCATTTAATTACTTAAAGAGGGACGAAAGAGAGGGGAGCTTATGTACTCGGCCTGGGGCTTTACTTCATAGAGAGCAGAGGTGGTCTGTGCCGCCTGTTCTGGTGGGGGTTCCTCTTCTGGTGCGTGTGGGTGGGTGGGGGAGTTCTTGGATCATTCCTGGCTGGATTCAGAAGCACAGGATGAAAAGCCAGTGGAACACCTACTTGGTATTTTAAAGCCAGCTAAGAGAAAATGTTGGCTGAAGAAAAAGAAGCGCACGTCTGACTTTTACAAAGTCAGGGTGTTGGAGGTATTTTCTTAGCACTCCGCATTAATTCCACCCCTCTCTGTGCCAGCCCCAGGTTTCCCTACCGCTGGGCAGCAGCGGGAACTTCCTCATTCTTTGAACCAAATCTGCAGCTGAAAACTGCAAGCCGGCGGTCCTCCACCACCCTTACTGTCTGCTCCCAAACTCTCCCCCTGGTTACGAAAGCATGTCACTCTATGTATTCATTCTTTCCTGTTTGAAGTACATCGTGCAATTTCGACTTTTCTGATTGAACTCTGGCTGATTAAAACTGCTGTCCACAGAGTGTCTATGTCTTAAGTTTGAAACGGTAAGACCGGTTTCTATCTCTGCAGGCAAAGAAAACAGGAAGATACAAAGTTAGAAAGAAAGAATCAGATTGTTATTTAGGAGTGAAAAAGTACAGCCAAGTCATCACTGTCAACATTTTTCTAAGGTTACAGATGAAGCCAGGCTTACTTTACTCTTTCCCACTCCCTACCCCGTCTGGGATTCCCACTCCCTTTCCCAGAGAAACCGCGATGGAGTGTATATATAATATAGACTCTTCCAATCCATAGTTTACATATGAATATGTAATGTAATGAAAGTATCACATGCACATATTCTCAATCTTTTTTTTTTTTTTTTTGAGACAGCCTCAAGCTGTCCCCCTAGGTAGAGTGCCATGGCATCACAGCTCACAGCAACCTCCAACTCCTGGGCTCAAGCAAGTCTCCTGCCTCAGCCTCCCAAGTAGCTGGGACCACAGGCGCCGGCCACAACGCCTGGCTATTTTTTGGTTGCAGCCGTCATTGTTGTTTTGGCAGGCCTGGGCTGGATTTGAACCAGTCACTTTAGGTCTATGTGGCTGGTGTCTTAGCCACTTGAGCCACAGGCGCTGAGCCCATATTCTCAATCTTATATTTTCTCTTCAACATTGTATTTTTGATCTTATCCACAAAGATCTAGTTTTGTTTCAACTGCATCCTGACGATTATTCCACATTGAATGAATGTGTTTGCCTAGCAGTGGGCAGTTAGATTTTTTCCAATCTTTATGCGATTATTAAAACAATAGAATGAGCTTTGTTTTATGCTGCTTAAGTCTTGAATTTTAGGGAAACTAAGATAACACATGTATTTTTAAAAATGTCTTCTCATTCTTGTTTTTTCTTATAAGGTAGATGCTTAACCATGACAACATGGTCATAGACTTTAAAAATGGAGAAATATCTTTTAAATGATCCGACAAAAGAGGTAGTTTAGAGGAACAGACTTTTCTCAAATTCTCCATTCTTTTTGTCTCTATGAAGTCACGGAGCCAGGAAAGAATCATCAGTGTTCATGGTTTGTGCATCTTTGGTTTTTAAATTGGATGACTGCACTTTTAGGGTAACTTCTTGGGCTTCACATCAAGAAGTTGCAGCACAAAACTCTTGGCTTAGTTTGGACTTGGTTCATCAAGGGTTTTTCGCTTAGGCTCAGTGTTAACTTCTGACAGTCCCTGGCTGAGCAGAAAGCCATGTTGGGGCACAGTATCTAGCAAGTGTGACAATTATCCTTAGTGACAGTTTGGGTAGCCCTTAACAAGAGCAGGCAGAGGCTCATTTGAGGACATTTCATGCAGAAGGATCAGCCGTTGCAGAGATACAATTCCAATAGGTAGGAAAATGAGTCATCACAGTTGATTAGTTTATGGTGGCGCTGAGTCACAGGAATGAAAACATTTTGCCAAGTGCTTGGCAGATGACCAAACGCTCTGGCTGGAACTAGCGAGATCTGACATTTTGGAAAATGGGAAGAAAATTGTCATATCCTCCTATCTCCTCATGGCAGATGTTTGTCAGCTGCCTAGAGGACTATGTTCCTTTTTGCGCAAACTGCTCCCTAGACTCAGAACACCCACTCTAATGCCACCACCTCTGACTGGCAGATTCTTATTACTCAAGACCCAGCTCAGCCTGGAAGCATTTCCTGAGGCACAATTGCTCACTCCCTCCCTGAGCCCCTCCTGGCTGGTTTCTCCTGTTATTAAATCATCTATCATGTGATATTGAACTTACCTGTCCCTGTGTTTACCTTCTCCTCTGCTCTCTGGGCAGAGACCCTGCTTTGTTGTCCTTATGTACTTAGAACATGATACACAGTAGGGCTCAATTCTTCTTAGTTTCTTTGTTAAATGGATGTGTGTATATTTATGTGGGCACTGTGAGATGGTAAGAATTAAGACTTACCGAGTATTCCTTTTGTACTAGGCATTGCCGGAAGTGCCTCCCATACATTAACTCATTTAATTCTCCCAACACCATCCAGATGGGAAGCACTACAATCTTTTTCAAGGATGAGGAAACTGAAGCACAGAGAGGGTAAGAAACTTGTCCTAAGTCACACAGCCATGGACTTAGAAATTGTGCTCAGTCTGACATCAGAGGCTTCATGCTTAAGTGTTGTGCTAGATGGCCTCTATTTTTTTTCCTTGAGAAGAAAATATAAAGACAACTTTAAGGAGAAAGGATAAATAATTTTACATAGGTAAATAAAAATTGCAGTTGCTAAAAATAAGTGTCTCAGGATTAACTTAAAGCTGTACCTGAATATATTAGAACTATACCTATTTGCCTGGACAGAAGTCCATGATGTGTGGTTAAGAAAACTGAATTGTACAGTAATCATGCAGTGTGAATTTTTGTGTGTGTGTGAATAAGAAGAAAATGACAGAAGGCTTAAACAGCCTGGCCCAGTTCCTTTCACATCTCTCCCCTTGCTTACAAAACACATCCGTTGGCTCGGCCATAAATATTGGTTATGGGCAGACGGAGACTAAAGCAGGAGCCATTACTTTCCTTTTCTGCATTATTTCTTTGGTTTCAGTGGCAAGATGTCACTCTTTGAATATCTGAAGAGGCATATAATAAAAAAAAAATTTATTGAAGATTAATAAACTGAAACTGGAGAAATCTCAGAAGAAGGCAACGTGCCAAGTCACACCTGGAGCAAGTAAGCAAAGCTGACTTGATTCAGAGCGGTCTCCAGGGACCCTCCATCAGAAGTGGGAGCGCCTTCCTAACCTGGAGAACCGGAGGGAAGGAGGAAATTGCAGCCTGAGGCTGGCAGGCTGGCCCAGTGGTGTGCTCCGTGCTGGGATATGCATCCATCCCGACTCACTTCACTCTGCTTGCCTCTCAGGCCCTGGTTACCTGCTCAAGGAGGAGTCCTGACCACTGCCCCCACCTGCCATCTCAGCCTGTCCCGGGGAGGACGTCCTCAGGGGGTGACTTAACGCACCAAGGCTCTGGCTGCTGCCTCCATTTCTGGGTTCAGAGGAAGTTTACGCTGCGGGCCAGGGCACAGCCTGGACGTCCAGGGAAGGCAATGCTCTGTGCGGAGCTTGGAAAGGAAATAGAAAAGAGCCAGAGCGTCACTCTCCTTCCCATCCTCCCACCCCCCACCAGCTCTTCAGAGGCTCTCTGGCTCCTCAGGGCCTTGGCAGGTCTGTGTGACCAGGCCCCAGACGAGGTCTTCTCAAGGAAGTGGCTGCTGGGCAGCCGTCTGCCCTGCCCCTGCCTTGCTCCCCTGCTCCCCTCCTCATGCGCTACCAGTTTTGCTGTCCTGGGAGCTCCAGTGGCAGCAGGTCAGCTTTACTGTAGGCTCAGTTTTCTAGGGTACCAGGGTAAATACAGGGTGCACTATCCAGGTTCTGGAAATGTTAATACCTGGAGTCACCGCTGGGCTTGGTTGGCCACTTAAGGCAAATGTGCCCTTAATTCATTAAAAGCTGCTGGAATGTTATCAACTAGAAGGGATGCCAATGCAGGCTGGCAAATGATGCTTTTACAAAATAAAAGAGACAGAGATGGGGCCTCGCCCTGTTGCTCAGCCTGGAGTACAGTGGCCTAATCATAGTTCACTGCAGTTTTGAACCCTTAGGCTCAAGCAATCTTCATGCCTGGCCTCCCAAGTAGAAATGTGGATATCTGATGTTGTAAGTAGTCCTTTACACTGAAAATTGAGAAGTATAAATTGTTTTTTTGTTGTTGTTGTTTGCCATAAGAAAATGTAGGCTAGACAAAATTATTAGGAAAATAAGTTTTCTCTAAATTATCTAAGAATTAGTATGATTTTTATGAAACAGAATTACCTGAATGACAATTTGTTTAAATACCTTGATTCTTGTATTTTATTGTATTACCACTAAGAGGGTTATGTCTTTTCAATTAACATTCAATTATGACAAAGGAAAAAATACTGGCTTCGGCTTGGCACCCGTTGCACAATGGTTACAGCACCAGCCACATACACCGAGGCTGGTGGGTTCAAACCCAGCCCAGGCCAGCTAAACAACGACAACTGCAACACAAAATAGCCGGGTGGTGTGGTGGGAGCCTGTAGTCCCAGCCACTTGGGAGGGTGAGGCAAGAGAATCACTTAAGCCCAAGAGTTTGAGATTGCTGTGAGCTGTGATGCCACAGCACTAGGTGACACAGTGAGATTCTGACTCAAAAAAAAAAAAAAAAACTGGTTTTATCCAACACATATTTGGCATTTTGACCAAGACTAACTGTATAACCTTAAAATATCCAAATAAAAGTAATATATGCTTCTTTGGAAATTTGATCAACAAAGGAATGTATAAAAATTAAATTATGCGAATTATCATTCAAATATAATCATGTTAAATTTTAGCACATGTTTATCTTTGTTTCTGCAGATAGAATATATTTCACATATATAGTTTTACACATTTTGCATTAGTGTATATGTATTGGTAACATGTATATGTACTATATTCTATATATACATGTAGAATATTTTTTATATGTACTGCTAATGTTTGTATTTTATAAAACCTTAACATAGTATATATATATAAAGTTTCATTGTTTAACTTAACATATTATATCTCCTAAACTACCAAGTGTTCAAAAACATGCATCTTAATGGGGACATTCAGTATTTCATTGTGTGGGAGAGTCAGAGATTATACTTAACCAAATCCTATGGTATTGGACATTTGGGATGTTTTTGCATAAATTTCCCTTCTTCCTTTCAAAAACGGTGTAGAATTTAGAGGGATGAAATAATCTTTGAGAGATGGTCTAGTTTACTCCTCTGTACTCTAACCTTTCATCGTCCCTGCAAGGAGGACCGAGACAAATAAAAGTGTCCAAAGGCCTCATTTCATTCCATTGTCCTTTGTTCTTCTTCTCGCTCAGCTGCCCAGTACCTTCATCCCCTTCTCTCTCTGCTTCTCGCCAGAAATGATTATTAAAACTTCATCAATACAGCTTTACTAATAGCGATAATAATAGTAATGCTAGCCAAGGCATACAGTCCTTACCATGTGCCGGGTTATAGTCTAAGTATTCCATGTATTTTAACTCATTTAATGCTTTTTTTTTTTTTT
>NW_003852452.1:5122127-5123761 GCF_000181295.1 Otolemur garnettii
TCCTGCCTCAGCCTCCTGAGTAGCAGGGACCACAGGCGCCCACCATAATGCCCGGCTATTTTTTGGTTGCAGCCGTCATTGTTGTTTGGTGGGATGGGCTGGATTTGAACCTGCCACCTTAGGCATATGTGGCTGGCGCCTTAGCCACTTGAGCCACAGGCGCTGAGCCAACTCATTTAATTCTTACAAAACCTTCTGAAATCAATACCCTTCCATCCTCAAATTAAGGCACAGAAAGGTTAATTGTTCAAATGCACACAGTTAGTGGGCACTATGCTGCGACGTGGATGACTCTCAGTAGTAAAGATGGCAGGCTGGCATTCTTCCTCTCTGTCTCTGGCGTGCCACTATGCCACACCAGTGTCTGCTCCTTCCCTCCCTCCCCCACCTTCCCTTCTCTCCCTCCCTGCTCTCTGCTCACTTCTCTCTCTCTCATCTCTTCCCCTCTCTCACCTCTCTAATGTCAAATAAATTTTTACTTTTATATCCTAAAAAAAAAATAAAGATGGCAAAAAGGTTTCATTTTGAGTTCTAATTTCAGTCGCTGGGAATGTCTACCTGGAATAATGTCTTCGGAGGATTCTGAGACTATATCTGAGCCTATATGGGAAAAGGGCCATGATACATGAACCATGTTTTTCTTGTTGGAAAGAGAAAAGTAATTATATATTTGCTATCTTTGTCTTTGTTATCCTAGATTTCATTAAATAAAAATGACTACAAAATTCTGTAGGTAGAATAGGGTTATGTATTTATCATTTTTTTTGCCCAAGGGAAACAAGAGGACAGCAGTTCAGGCTATTTTAGCCTTTGAAAGCACACTTTTGGTGTGCCACCTTCCTATCAACTGCTGTGCTACTCTGTCAGTGCAAATGCCTCCATCTGCATTTCAGAACCTCTATTTCCATAGTTGTTACATAAAATATGTTGTATCGTCCTGTCCTGCATTGATATAAAGGCAGAAAACAATGTAAGACATAAGGATTTGGAGACATGGACACAGGGGCTTGCAATTTTGGCTCTATCAAATCAACTCTGTGTTCTTGTAGAGAAGCTGCTTGACATTCTTAGCCCGTTTTTCTCATTAGTAAAATGAGAAGAATAATTCTTTTTTTTGTTTTAACCAGAAATCTGTTTAGTTTTAGCAGAAAGTAATGTTCTCCATTATGTTCCAAATAGTACCATTTTTCAGGTGAAAACTTAGGGGTCATTATGCAAAGTTACTTTCATTTTAGATAACTTCTATTGACATGTCTTCATGTTCACTAATCTTTTCTTTAGCAGTATCTAATTTGCTCTTAATTTCCTCCATGTAGGAAAGAGTTAATATAGCAGGCTTGATGTTACTACCTTTAGAAAGACCTGCATGTGAGGACTGGCCCTTGACTGCCATCTGGAAACTTTGATTTGGAACATTCTCTACATTGAGAAGGATGATTTGCCCACCAGAGACACTGGAACCTGGACTATATGTGCACATGATGTAATTTATGGTGAACACTTTCTTTGCTCCTGGGAGTCTGGGATTTTGGTAGCTGTGGCTCGTCACACAGGCACAGAGTAGCAAAATGACCTGCCCCCAGTGAAAACCCTGGACTTGGAGTCTTAAGCAGACTTCTCTGGACAGAAACATT
>NW_003852452.1:5123791-5129107 GCF_000181295.1 Otolemur garnettii
TGTGTGGCCATCCCACCCATCCCCAGCCCCAGAGGAAGAACTGTGCAAGTTTGTGCTTAAATTCTTCCAGATTTCACTTGATGTGTCTTTTTCTCTTGCTGGGCTGATTGTGTATCCTTATGCTTTGATAAAACATAGCTGTGATTACCCTGCATTTTAGCCCTGTGCACTTTTCTATTGAGTTCTGAATAAATGGGTGGTCACGAGACATCAAAAACATCCCCCATCATACTTTTAATGTCGAGGGATTTAATTTGGGTCTTTTTGATATTATCTAAGCATAATCTTTTCTCTACTTTCTTGAGCATATGGAATATATTTACTCTAATTGTTTTAGTGCCTGTGTCTACTAATTCTATTCTGTGTGTCATTTATGGGCCTGTTTCTCTGGAATAATTCATTTTACTCCTCATTAGAAGTTGCATGTCCTTTCTTTTGAGGCACTCAATAACTTTTGATTAGGTGCCAGACATGGTGAATTTTACTTTATGTATTGGAGATTTTATTATCCCTTTAATTATTGAGCTTTTTTTTTCTGATTTTCAGTTAAGTTTCTTGGAAATAGTTTTTATCTTCTTGAGACTTGCTTTTAAACCTGATAGGCTCCACCAGAGCAGCCTCTGGGCCCAGTACTGAGGCAGTCAGTCCTCTCCTATGTTCTCCACCTGAGGCCCTGTGTGTGACAAGGTTTTTCCACTCTGGTGGGAAGACAGACGACTCCCTGACCTGTGTGAGTCCCAGGGATTACCCTGCCTGTTTCTCTTTGGTGGTCCTTTCTTTGACCTTGGGTATGAAGACTTGAAAGGAACTCAGGAAACCTCCAGAAACTTCTTTCTGGCTGCCCCTCTGTCTCCACACAGCTCTCTGCTTTCTGGTGCTCTACCCTGTGACTTCAGGCTGCAATGACCTCCCCAAATCCTCATCCCTGACTCCTCATCTCAGGGAGAATGCCAGGTGTTCTTTACCACGCACAGACCTGAAAATGAGGCAGGGAGCAGGGACACTCACAAGCTGGCCTCCTCTGCCTCCCTTCTCTAAAGGAAGTGCTCATTTCCTGTGCTCCGCTGTCTGTTGCCCAGTGTCAACCCCACTGTTTTATGCATTTTGCTCCTGTCTTCTTAGTTGTTTAAGGTGGGAGAGTAAACCCAGTCCTGTTACTTCACCAGGGTTACAAGTGGACGTCCATACTTGCACACTATTTTCTGAATCATGAAGGCCTTGATTTCTCGTCACTGAGATCAGTGTCTAGCACAGTGCTTTTCAACCTTTTTAATCTCATGGCACACTTGAACCTATAAACTTCTGTGGCACACTTAAATTATGTTGATAAAAAGGCATGGTGCCTATATCTCAGCAGCTAGGGTGCTGGCCACATACACCAGGGCTGGCGGGTTCAAACCCAGCACAGGCCTGCCAAACAACAATGACAACTACAACCAAAAAAGGAAGATAGCTGGATGTGTGGTGGATGCCTGTAGTCCCAGCTACTTGGGAGGCTGAGGCAAGAGAATTGCTTGAGCCCAAGAATTTGAGGTTGCCATGAGCTGTGACACCACAGCACTCTACCAAGGGTGACAAAATGAGACTCTGTCTCAAAAAAAAAAAAATTATGTTGATTAAAAAAGACCTAAAGAAAGAATATGCTTACTGAGTTTTAAACTTTTTTCAAAAATAATTTAATTAATGATGTTTAGAAATTTTTGTGGCACACCTAAGATCCTCTGAAGGCACACCAGTGTGCTATGGCTCACTGGTTGAAAATCACTGGCCTAGCACGTACCAGATAGTCTGTTGTCAACAAATATTGCTGAACAACTACATACATTAGTCACTGGTCTCTGTAACTTTACTATAACATTAAAGATACAGTATCATTTTTCATGTGCCAGACTGGACACTTATTCTAATTAAAGCTTAAAAATATTTTGGGGTAGCACCTGTGGCTCAAGGAGTAGGGCACTGGCCCCATATACTAGGAGTGGTGGGTTCAAGCCTCACCCTGGCCAAAAAAAAACTGCAAAACAAATCATATTTAGCTCTGTGAGGGCTTAGATCAAAATACTTGTCCTGTCACTTAGCAAATGTCTGACCCTACCACCTTTTTCCTTCCAAGGATAACATGTGCCTTGTAAGGCAGGCATGACAATTAAATGAGAGAAGGTGTAGATAGAGCACACAGTAAATTCTCAGTGAAAATGGGGGCTCTTGCTATAGTTCCTAGCGTGTGAAATAGTTGACCCCTGGGTCGAAATGGGGTTTTTATAATTCATGTACTTTCTTACCTAATCCTACCAATACATTTGCCTTCCAGTAATTATCCAGGCATATCATAAAGCAAACAAAAGCTCATAGATTATTCTGGAAGAAAAAAACCCCGGCTAATATTTGAGCATTTGGAGACATGAGAGCAGAGCTTTGCTCTCTGAGGGCTCTTGAACACCACATTCTATTTCTGGCTTTGAAGAGAAACATCTGGGGTTGCATAACAGACTCGTCTCTCAAGTTATTTTTTTACGTGTTCTTCTCATCTAGTTGTGTATGCCAAGACTTGATTCTCACACACTCCCCTTTGCGCCCTCCTTTTGTGGTGTGAGGCCTCAAATTAATATTACGTGCTGCCTTCCCATCTGGTGAAAGTGGGAGGGCCCTGAGTGGCCTAACCCCAACATGCTGTCATGGATAAGGCCCCCCAGCCAAACATCCTTTCTTACTGAGGGGACCAGGTGCAGTTCCTGCTTATCCCTGAGTAGCAGATTTCAGTTTCCTGCCAGGCCCAGAAATTATTCAAACAAGCCAGTGCATCCTTCTGTGGGAACATGGGCACCCCACCCTCTTGATACTATAAAGCCTGCCTGGGGCAGTCCCGATCACTCACTCTGCTCCCAAGTGTCACTCCTGTGTGGCCCTGGATGGTGCTGCACCCTCTCCCCTAGGCTCTGGGTATATGTGACTGATTAACTTCTGTTGATCTCACTTGTCCCAACTTGGCCAGCTTCCTAACCCTACGGGGACCTCTCCCTCACCCACAGGTTGTGTAGGGGCCATTCGAGTCCATCTCTGTCTCCCACTTGCCCTCCCTCTCCCTCCCCACCGTTCAGTCCTAACAGGGAAATGTCATAGTTTGCCCCCAGATTCACCCCAATGAAGGAAAAGCGTAGGTTAGAGGGTGTGAGGGGGAGGAAAGGAGAGGGGAAAAGAAGGCACTTGAAAGCATGCTTGCTGATCCTTTGAAAACTCTGGGAGTTTAAAGACAGGTTCCCATCAGAAACCCGGAGGAGGAATACGTGAAGCCCTGCTCCTCCCGCTCTGGCTGTCCACATACTGGGGAGGACCACATGGAGGGTGGCAGGCAGGATGTTCGGCCTCTTCAATCTCTCCTTCCCTTCATCCTCACCCCTCTGGGAAGGAGTCTTTAAACCTCATTATTCATCCCCGTTATGCTGTCAGAGGTCAGGAGGGAAGTTTGCTTGTCTTTAATAACCTCTTTGATCAAGGATCCTACCAAGGATGTTGGAATCCTCTGTCACAGACCTAGGAGCAACAGTCTGGGTGGCTTGCAGAGGTAGTGGGTGGAAAGTCCAGGGCCAGAGTCTTTGGGAGAAAAGAGAGAGAAAAGAAAAAAGAATCAGGAAAACATCTGCCTTGTTAGAACTGATATATTTAGGAAAATATAATTTCTATCAGACATTTAAATAATAATATTATTAAATTAAAAAATAAAGATATGTGGTTTTTATAGCTTATTCCATCAGAAAATTCCTAGTTTTAGACACATTTAGTAAATAAGTTAATTTCAGTTAAAAGGAGGAGTTTAGATGAATTTGGGAATTTTTCATAGGCAGCTGAATTTAAAATCTTCCAGGTAGCTCATAACAGGTGTTGTTATTGTATCAGATAAAGATCTTATTACATTGAGTAGAATGGTCTTTCCTACAAAAGTGAGGCAGAGAATTCTACTAATATTCCATTGACCAGTTCAGGAACAACACAAATAATACACCAGGCTCTATTCTGAGCACCTCCTTACATGGATTATCTCACTGGATCCCCATACAGCCCTACGAGGTAGGTGCTATCACTGGTGGTGTGACTTCTGGCAAGCTACTTAACCTCTCTGAGCCCCATCTGTAAAATGGATAGAGTCACAGAACCTAGCTCAATGGCATTCTCATGGGAACCAAGTGACAGAATGGATTAAGCCACTTGGCCCAGTTCCTAGTGCACATTAATCGTTAGAAATGTTAGCTACTAAAAAGCTGAGTTTTTATTCTATTCCTGACTACTCACAGGAAGTGTTTACAGAGTACAAATGTTAAAAATGTTTGAAATTTTAAAATCACTCTAAGCCTTAAACATTCCATCACTAGGCCATTGGTTGGAGGGCATGCCTGGCTCAGCACCTGTCACGGCTAGACCTTCTCTCAGGCCACACAGGTGTGGTGTGTCTCCCGGCCCGAGGCACACAGTAGGCAGTACAGTGTCCAGGATGGCACAGTAGCTAAGATGCAGAGTGTGGAGCCGACTGTATTCGAATCCCAGTCTGTGTAACCTTGGGTATTCAGATAACCTCCCTGTGCCTCGCTTTCCTCACCTGTAAAATGGGGAGGGCAGGAGCACCTGCCTGGAAGATGGCCATGAGGATGCCAGGAGACAGTGCATCAGCGAGCACTGATAAATGGTAGCATGCCGTCTCAGTGAAGAGCCTTAGAGTGGGTCCTAATACAAATACTACTAAAGTGTGAGACTGGGAGTTCTTGCCCCTGAGAAGAATGAGTCTGAGACTTACACAGCTAATATGTAGGGAGGACTAGTTGCAAGGCACTGTGCTGAGTACTTTGCCTGTTTTAGCTTAATAATGCTATCTGATAGGAACTGTTGTTCTTCCCATTTTACAGGTGAGGACACTGAGGCGCTGCAAGCAGCAGGCAGGACTCAGTACACTGAAGGGCCACGTGAATGTGGTTTATGATGTGGAGCGTGTTCAACCCCAGTGCACCTGTTCAGTGCTGGGCTGCAGCTCAGGGGGTAGCAGGTGAGGGCACCGGAGCCTTTGAAAATTCACTCGCTGGTTATCATAGGGGTCTGGATAGGTGGTGATGGGAGAGTCTGCAGGGCACAATCCATACTCCTTCACTTCACTGTCATGCCACTGCCCCAAGAGGCCACCTTACTGAGCCTACTAGAAAGGAGACTCCGGAAGATTTCCCCAAACCATGGCTCCCTGGCGGCAGGGGGAACTGATAACAGCAGAGGAGAGAGGGATGGAGAAAGTTTTCTTTGTTGTTTTTTTTTTTTTTTTTTTGAGACGGAGCCTCA
>NW_003852452.1:5129289-5149159 GCF_000181295.1 Otolemur garnettii
GGGCCTGGGCTGGGGATTCGAACCCGCCACCTTAGGTGTATGTGGCTGGCGCCTTACCCGCTTGAGCCACAGGTGCCCATCCGGAGAAAGCTTTCTGAAGTCACATGCCTCTCAGCACAACACTGAGATGAGTCAGAGACGGCTCACTTCTGCCCCGAAGTATCTGTGCTACCACCTGTCTGGAAAACCCTCCATTTTCAAAATTCCTGGTTAAAAAAATAGGATACAGAAACCATGGTAGACTGTCTTCAGGTATCCAGCTAATCCCACATGCTTTAGGTGTATTTGTTGAAAAGTTCAAATTGAATGCCGTCCAGCTGAGGGCAGAAAGGGAAAGAGAATAGAAGTAAACGGTGTATGTGGTTGGCTGCGGGGGGGAGTGGGTGCGAGAAAAGGTGGCGATGGGGGTGAGTGGGGGGTCTGGGAGGGACAATCCTGCCTGCTTCCAATTGCTCCCCAGCAGGCCTGGGAAATGCCATTCACAAGGTCGTTTGGCAAGCATGTGGTGTGAGGCTGACCCTTAGGAGAGAGCAACAAGGGTAAAAACACTTTACTTTCCACTCAGCAGCTGCCTTATTGCAATTTAGGTTTGCATCAGTCAAGCTGACAGTAAGTGGCTTCTCCTATAGATACTTACAGAATTCTGACTTTGCAAGGGTCTCTGAAAAACATTCTATTCCTTATAAGTTCTTTGAAGTTTTCTTTTGGCTCCATCAACTGTGTACAGATATATCCAGAGATGAAAATTGTTCCCATGTAATTTAGCCTCAACACAAGCACCAAGTTAGGATGAAAGATAATGGTCAAAATTCACTGCCGCAGCAGCCCCCCAGAGGTTCACCATCAGGTAAGAAGCCAGGGGAATTCCTCTTGCTGTAAATTTTTGTCCTCATTTGGAATAGAAACTTTACGAGCTGTATGTCTTGATGTTAAAAATGGATAAATGAACATAAAAGTCACTTGTAATTACAACACTGAGAAAATGTCCATTGACAATTTTTATTCACGCTTTATCTTTGTTTTTGTTTCTCTTAAACAACTGATTGATTATGGCCACAGTAATATTTTGGGATACTAACCAATTTTTATTGTAAATTTTATGGAAGACAGAAAATCACACAAGTGTGTTGAAAAAAACACTAAGTGTGTTTTTATAAACTGAACACACCAGTGCGACCAACACCCAGCTCAGGAAATAAACATTATCCGCCCGGCGTGGATCTGTTCTGAATTTACTTGTACTTCGAGTCCCTTTTTTCACCGCCGGCATCTGAGACAGTAATTTTCAACTGGTGTGCTGTGAGAGGATCTTGGGAGTGCCATGAAAACTTTTAAACATTATTAATTACATTATTTATAAAAAGAGGTTCAAAGCGCAGTAAGTGTATTCTTTTAAAAAAACATTTTTTTGATCAACATAATTTAAGCGTGCTGCAGAAGTTTAATTATAGGTTCAAGGGTGCCGTGAGATAAAAAAAGGTTGAAACACACTGATCTAAGATTTTCCACCTTCATGCCTTGGGAAAAGGAGGTCTCAGCAGATGTAAAGAAAAAACAGCTTCACTTTTTGACAGAGATCCAAGAATAAGACAAGAGATTTGGAAGAACATGAATCAGTGTGAGCCAATTTTTCTAAATCTAAGCCTCAATAAAAGTCTTGGACGGGGGGGGGGGGGGAGCGGAAAGTAAGGAAACGGAGCTCCGTCACTGGTGAGTCTCCTAGGAGGGGTGTTGGTGCTGCCCTACGTTCAGAAACTCTGTAGGAGAAACTGTGGATGTGAATTTTGATCCACATGGAAATATTTCCAGATTCAATGGCTTGCAGCTTGCTTTCAGTAGTGAAGGCCTGAACCCTTGTCCGACCCAGCCCGAGTAGCCTGCAGGCTCCGTTTCTCAGGGTAGCCTTCCAAGTCCAACCCGCATCTCCCAGACACGCAGGTGGCCCTTGGTCCTCACTTTGAGAAACACGGGTGTAGGTTTGGTCCATGCCATGGCCATGGTTCTCAAAGTTGTCTGTACCTCAGAATTAAGTTTCCTGAAAGTCTTATTAAATATCCAGACTCCTAGGATCTACTACTGGATTTAATGAAGCCTGGTAATCCCAAGGATGACCAACTCCCCTGGTGATCATTATGCATCCATTCTGGCATCCATCAGAAAGTTAGATTTGGGAATTGCTCTTTCTGTGGCCTATGAACTATCTCATTCTCTGAGGACAAAGATTCAGTGCAGTGCTGTCCAGGTGACCCAGCAGAACCCATTTAGAAGCTGCTGACAGGAGGGGAGAAGCTCAGATAGTAAGGCTCCTTGCCTGCCTCTCAGTCAACCAGACCAGTCCCTTCTACCTAATTGCATAAAAGAGGCCAAGGTCAAAAATGTTTGTGAACTACTCTCTACATCATGGTATCAACTACTGTCACCTACACCTTTTGCCTTGTCATTTATCTTATCAGCAGAGGAATTTATGTGATTTCAGCGTTCCCTGGAGAAAAGTAGGCCAAAGTTCTCTGTTTCCTGAAGAAGGGAACAGTGCAGCTGTGATGCTGCTGGTCTGTTCTTTCTAGCACCATCTGCGGGCCTCCTGAGGCTCCCGAGAGATGCCATCATTCAATAGATTATATTGTTTTGATTAGAAGTTCCCCTGAGCTTGGCTATGGAGGCTTTTAGTGCTCTGTTCTCAATTATTAAAAGAATGGCGAGGGTGCAGAGAATATTTACAATAAAAAGGCCTTTAAAAGCTACAGTTATAATAGACTAATTTTTTTACCCCTCTGGAGGAGTTAATCTAAAGTGAGAGCTCCAAGTGTAATAGCCCATTAGGATAATGCATAAGCCATTGATCCGTCACATTGGGGATATGCACTGCCAGACCCCGCACCTGCCTCCCCCAATGTGCAAGCATGTCTTCTCGCTTCTGGCTAGAATGAGAGAATAGTCAGGCCTCCACGTGTGCTGATGGGAGCGAATGGGAAAAAAATAGGAGACTGAGAAATAGGAGGGACCAAAACCCCGAATTTGAAGACACCCTAAACAAACAAACGAATAAACAAACAAAACCCAACCTCTGTATTTGATACTGAAGGTGAAGTTAGAGAGGGTTACAAAAGAAACTTGTAGGGGCTAGGTGACTGTCACTCAAAATATGGGACTCTTCTTTTTTTTTTTTTTTTTTTTTTTTTTGTTTGGTTGGCTTCAGTTTTTGGCTGGGGCTGGGTTTGAACCCACCACCTCTGGCATATGGCACCAGCGCCCTACTCCTTTGAGCCATAGGCGCTGCCCCCCAAATATGGGACTCTTCAAGAAAAACAAAGGATAGAGAAGAGGTTATCATTTCATCACTCGAAGTCCTTGTCCTGGCTGCAGGGTAAGATTGTGGCTTAGGCCCTGTTGTGCTGCTATTACAAAATACTGGAGATGGGGTGATTTATATTGCACGGAAATCTACTGTCTCACAGTTCTGGAGGAGGGAGAGTCCAGTGTCAAGGTTCTGGCCTCTGGCCAGGGCCTTCTTGCTGTATCATCACCTGGTGGAAGGCGAAAGTTCAAGATTGCGCAGGTGCAAAAGAGTCAACCTGCTCCCAGAGCCCTTCCGTGCTGGCATTAATCTATTCCTCAGAGCAGAGCCTCCTGACCGACACACTTCTCATTAGGTCCCACTTCCCAGCTCTATCGCACTGAGGATTAAGTTTGTTTCCAACACCTGAGTTCTGGGGGACACATTTCGACCAGAGCAGACGGGAATGTTCTGACCGCTCCACTGGATTCAGGAAGCAAGAATGGGGAAATCAGAACCAAATGATGCTTTTATTTTTCAGCTTTGACTTTATCAAAATGAGCTGCTTGTTGAAGTACATTGTACATACATAAAAGCACAAACTCATCGGTGAACAGCGAGGTGATGTTTTACAAAGTGAGCACGGATGAGGAAATAGAGCATCACCAGTTTCCAGGAAGCTCAATCTTGCCTTCTCCCAATCACCTCTTCCCGGGAAGGTGTCTGTTGGTTTAAATACTTACTAACACCAGAAATTAGTTTTGCCTGCTTTTGAAATGTACACAACAAACGGACTTGAACTGTGTGTACTTTCTAAAAACGATGGCTTCCTTTGTGCTGCCCTGTCTTTGTTTTAGTCATCCGAATTTGTGTGTAGCTGTTCATACTCTATAGTATTCCGTCATATGAACATACCACTGATTCTCTAGTCTGTCGTCCGGCCAGTTAGGTTATTTTTATTTCTTTGCTATTACAAATAGTGCTGCTAAGGACTTGTCTGTACACTTTTAAAATAATTTTAGCCTTTTATATTATGATAAAAAGAATTCAGCTACATTTATTGAAGAAAATGGCAAAATAGTTTCCTCAAGCTGTTACACTTCCGCAATACCATTTTCTTTTTCCATAACAATAAAATATTATTGGCATATCTATTACTAGCAGTCCTTGTCACAGTCTTCTCTTTTATGTTTTTAAATAGTTGGAGAAATCCACAAATGCGATTAGAAGATTGAGAGTAAGAATCAAAAAATTACATGCATAGATGGGTCTCCTTTAGTTGAGATGACAATTTTATAATATAGTTTTTATAATATAGTTTTACTAATGTAAAACATTAGTTTAATTAAAACTAATGTAAAAAACAAATTGAGAATAAGAATCAAAAATTACATTTATAGATAGGGGTCTCCTTGAGTTGAAATGACAATTTTATAATATCGTTTTTTACATCTGAGTGATTTTTTCATGATAGGAACTCCCTAAGCCACTCCATCCTGTAATGTAACTGTATTCTTAAGACCCATTCAAAACTGTTGTTTCCTCAAGAATGTGTTCTAGTTCTGGTCTTGCCCTTATACTAACATGGGTTAGTGCAACTTAACACAGCAGTATGCTAGCTTGAATAACTGTTAACTCACTGCTGCTCTCACTCCATATTCTAACTTGCAGTTACCTCTATGTACCAGTTAGCATCAAGTTAAGCTCCATATCACAAGTGCTAATAAGAAATAAAATAATAGTGGTTTAAACAGAAGTCTATTTCTTGTAGGCATTCTAGGGCTATGTCTTAAAAATAGTGTCACAGATGTAAGCTTTTATCTTTATCTGACATCCTAAGCATATGGCTTTCATTTCTACAGTCACTCTGTGATTCAACATAGTTGCTAGTGATCCAGCCGATAGCGTATCTGTTACAAGCTGGGAGCAGGAGGGGAGGAAGGAGACATGCCACCTCTACTAGAAAGGTGCACTTCCATTTATAGCTCACTGGCCAGAATTTCATTGGGAAATATGGCCACCCATATAAATCGGGCTGTGTTAAGGAGGAGGGGGGTTAAACGATGTTGCTAGGGTAGAGGTAGTGTCCTGGTCTGTTTTGTTTTGCTGTAAAGGAATCAGTGAGGCTGGAAAATTTATAAAGAAAAGAAGTTTGCTTAGCTCGTGGTTCTGCAGGCTGTGTAAGCAGCAGGGCACCAGCATCTGCTTCTGGGGAGGGCCTCAGGCGGCTTCCATTCCTGGGACAAGGTGAAGGACAGCTGTCCTGTGCGGAGATCACATGGCAAGACAGTGAGCAAGGCTGGGCGGAGTGGCCAGGCTCTTTTTAAGCAGCCAGATCTCTCCGGAACTGATGGAGGCAGAATTCACTCACCCCTACCCACTAAGGAGGGCATGAATCTGTTTATGAGGCATCCTCCCCGCCATGACCCAAATATCTCCCATTAGGCCTCACCTCCAACAGCAGTGATCACATTTCAACACGAGGTTAGGAGCTGCCAAACACTTTTTAAGATCCCAGATGATTTTGCTCAGGGGTGGCAGGCCAGTGCTGTGTAGCAATGGGATAGATAGCAGAGAAAGGCACAGACGACTGTAGAGATAAAATCAGTTCTGAGAATTTCCAGGTTTTAGACAGGCCTGACTCAGCTTCAGGAGCTCCAGATTACTCCCATATGAGCCCCGTACTCAGTGGCATGCTGTTCCAAAATACAAGATAAGTGAAGGGAATAAATCCCTTACTTTTATCAACAGCGTGAAGATACATGTTTCTGAAGGTAAGTTGATTTTGGTTTTGCCAGTGAGGCAAAGACAGACAATAAAACCTCCTCTGAAGATGTTCACTGATACAAAAAAGTATCTAGGCTCAGTACCCATAGCACAGTGGTTATGGCACCAGCCACATACACCGAAGGTGGTGGGGTCGAACCCAGCCTGGGTCAGCTAAACAACTGCAACAACAACAACAAAAATATAGCCAGGCATTGTGGCGAGTGTCTGTAGTCCCAGCTGCTTGGAAGGCTGAGGCAAGAGAATCGCTTAAGCCCAAGAGTTGGAGGTTGCTGTGAGCTGTGACACCATAGCGCCTACTGAGGGCAACATAGTGAGACCCTGTCTCAAAAAAAAAAAAAAGTATCTAAATTGGTGTTAATTGTGGTCCTTCTTGGACAGACGAGAATAAGCTAGATTACATTTCATCTAGTGGGTTTTTAAAACTAGTAGCCCAAAATAAATCTAAATCACTCTTACTGGATTTTTGAAATATTTATCAAATGTCTATTCTTTATTAGTGTTATACACTGTTCTCACATTCTCATAACATGTAAAAAGAATTTCAAAATTAAAAAGAATTTCAAAATTTGAATTTATTTAAAATACAGATCTCCTGTATGTATATCCAGAAAACAATTTCTGAGTATTCTCTCTAAGATGACTAGGGGATTCTGTAATTATACATTCCTTAAATAATTTGAGGCATTAATAATTAGAGAACCAACAAAAATAATGAACCATGGTAAAATTATTTTAGTTTAACCTTATCTTTTGAGTAACATGGGCATGTAGGCCAACAAGGATTTGAACAATCAGGGAATAATGTTACTCACTTAAACGTGTGGTTAACCACGGACCCCACTGTGGGATCCCAAGGTCTTCACTGAATATTTAACATAAGGCACGGCTTTGAGGAAAGAGATTTCCTTGTTAATGTAAAATGGTTAAATAATTGCACATGCTCTTCTTTTGTGTACCCAAAATAACTTTGTTTACTGAAGATAGAAATCAAAGGCCTAGATAATTGTATCCATTTAATACTAACCATCCATTTGTTTTTTTACAGGGGTTTGGAAGGCAAGAGTGGCAGAAATCCTTATTTTATCAAGCATGAGTTTTACACAGGGATACAAGTTTTTGGACCCTTTCCGGAACAAGCCCCAAGGACTTGAGCTCTCCTCTTGCTATTCTAGTCAATGTTTGAGTGGACTCAGTTAGGAATAATTACAGCAAAGCGAGAGCTGTGTGTGTCAGCCGGGATGCCAAATTCTTCACATTCCTGCCCCAGTCCATCTAATCCATTCCATAGCTCCATGAGGTAGGTGTGTTTACTCTCTCCATTTTACAGATAAGGAAAGCAAAGAACAAAGAGGTTGAAAACTGACCCAAGTTTGCGTAGATCCTTGGGTTGAATGGGTGGAACCTGGGTCTCCAGGTGAAATGATGTCTAAGGTTTTTTCCCAGTTCTGACTTCCTTGGATTCTACATTTATATGGATGCTAAAAGCATGAGTAACAGAATATAGTCCTCAGCGTTTAAGTTGTTGGATTGGTTCAGAGAAATGATTTTTTTTAATCTTCCAGGATTTCTACGAAGCGGCTGAGGCACGGCTACTTCTGTGGCCAGACACACCCAGGGCCACCCTCGCCATACCAGGTCTCTCCATCCCGCTCCCCAGATGCCCCGGAGAGCTGCTGCCTGGGCTTCAGGGACTCCCTTAACCCCTGAAATCAGATGAAGCATTTGATTGTAGGTGATATGAATTGTTTTTCTGAAGGGAAACCCATAGATTTCATGTGAAGAAACATTATTTTTCTTTCTAGAAGTTTGTCAGTGAAAAAGAAAGTCAGATGGTAAAGGTATTCTAAAGGGGAAGTGAGGCTGCCGGAAAGTTTCTTTTAACATAGGAAGGAGCTGAGGGCATCTCGGACCTCAAAGGAGGAAGGCAAAGAAGGGAAAAAGTAAAGAAATCAGAGGAACACAGTAGGGCATCATTTAGTGGAGCTCAGTAGGGATGAAACCGGTGGTAGGAAGCAGCAGGTGGGACTCTTGAGAGAAGAGGGGACGGTGGTGAAGATAGGGAGTAAGTAGGAAGGAAGAAACGCTGAGAGTTAAGTCAGCGTTCAGGGGTGAGATTAGAGCCAGGAGAAAAGGAGATGAGCTTCAGGAAAGCTGTCTTGGGGATGTGACCAGCATGGACCCCCACCGGGGATAAAAGAACACAGATTTGTCATGAAACAAGTGAACACAGTCCTGGTCATTCTGAGCAGCCTCAGATTAGACAAAATAGCTCCTGTCTAGACTCACACCTTCTCCGACAGGCACAGCGCCTGGCTGTATGGTTTGTGCAGTGCTCAACAGGAGGGTGCGTGCTCGCTCCCCTGGGAGCCACAGCGCACTTGTATTTTTTTTTTTTTGTTTGTTTGAGTCAGAGCCTCAAGCTATCCCCGTGGGTAGAGTGCCGTGGCATCACGCTCACAGCAACCTCCAACTCCTGGGCTCAAGCAAGTCTCCTGCCTCCGCCTCCCAAGTAGCTGGGACCACAGGCGCCCGCCACAACGCCCAGCTATTTTTTGGTTGCAGCCGTCATTGTTGTTTGGCGGGCCTGGGCTGGGGATTTGAACCCGCCACCTTAGGTGTATGTGGCTGGCGCCTTAGCCGCTTGAGCCACAGGCGCCGAGCCAGCGCACTTGTATTTTATCATGACTTTCTGGCGGATGGCGGTAAAGCATCCTGTCCTCACAGAGGCAGCATTCTGCAACTTCCCAACAGATGAAAGTAAAGTGTCTTGAGGAGGAGGGAGCCTTCCTGGAATTCGCAGAAAGGTGTTGCGTGGTCTAGCAGCAGCCCCCGGCAGAGGGGCAGCAGGAGCACAGATAATGCAGCCAGGGTAGGATGTGGAGAGGCTTTCTGATCTGGTGCTGCTGTCGAAAATTCAGTGCTCTGTGTGCAGAACTGACCCGACCTTTCCTGCCTTAGCTAACACAGAACTGTTCCACTTTGTGCTGCCCTTTCCAAACACCAAGGATCTTGGAAAACCTAGCCCTCTTCTCCTTCATCCTCAAAGACTCTCCTGAATTCAATGCCTGATTTGGTTTTCTCTGCTGCAGTCTGCGGGTCAGCACCTTGTCTGCGTCTCGCTGGGCACTAACTTGTATTGCTGTATTTTCCGATGCATATGTCTCTGTAGTCCCTAAGTGATGTGAACTCCACAGGTAACAGCAGAGTGCGTCAAGCCGACAGAGGAGCTACTGGGGGTCAAGCATAGGCTAAAACCCCCTTTCCCAGGTAGGGCTATCTACCTGGCTGTCTAGAGATCTGACGCTTGTGGTATTTAAGAATCCTCAGGCCTCAAGGACTCCACAAGCCCTGCTCTAGACAGCTGGCCTCTCTGATAAGTGCTCCTCTCTTGCCCTCCCAGGCTCACAGGGTTCCATCATTCCTTCCTTCTGCTCCTTCCCCCACCGCCCAGTCTCTGGGCTTGCCATTCCCACTGGTGGCCTCATTCCTGTACCTCTCCGGCACTAGTTCCCTCCCCTTCTTCAGCATGGGACACATCACCTTCTCAGTGACACCTCCTATCCATCCTGCTTACATGTCAGTAACCCCCTCCAGTATCCCTGATCATCCCACTGTTTCACTTCCCAGCCTATCACCACCCTTTAACGTGCTGTACCGGGACGCTTATTTTGTCTTTGCCAGCTTCCCCTTGCTAACACAGAAGCTCTATGAAGGTAGGGACTTTTGTCTGTTTCCTGCCCCTGGTGTGGATTAAAGATCTCCTCCGTATTGAGGACAGTCCCTGTGACATAGCAGGAGAGTCACTCCGTATTGCATCTATTGCTTGCAAATAGCTTCACATACTACTTCTCCAGATCATGTGTTCAATGGCCGAAGTATTTAACCAAAATTTGATACATGTGGTCTGACATTTTTAAGTCACTTCCAGATTTCTGTGCAGTGTAGGCCTGAGAGTTTGGGTACTCATGCTGTGATTATTTGAATAATATTTGATGATTTAAAGACAATAGAACAGGGATTTGAATTCAAGGAGGTGCTATAAAATCTCAAACCTATCACTACTAAATTGTGCCTGGAGAGACAATAAGCTAAATTCCAATAGAAATCCTTCCAGTCCCTAAAGGGGGCATCTCATGTAGTAGCTGCAACAGGAGAAAGAGATTCTCGAGAAGTATTTTTCAAGACTTCTTTCAAATCAAAATTTAACTGCCCAGGGTGGCGCCTGTGGCTCAAAGGAGTAGGGCACCTGCCCCATATGCCAGAGTTGGCGGGTTCAAACCCAGCCTTGGCCAAAAAAAAAAAAAAAAAAAAAAATTTAACTGTCCAGTTTATTTAGGTAAGCCGGGGGCACACATTTAGGGGGCCAACACATAGTAATATATAGTCTCTTCATTCATATATAAACACACACATACATATATGTATGTATGTATGCACACACACACATATATAATGTATATATAAAAATTGTGGTGCTAGTACATGGCAGGGGGTAGGAGAATGGGGGAGAGGAGAGAGGGAAAGAGGGAGGGGGTGGGAGGTCACGGTGTGTGACAATAAATTTAAAAAAAAAGATAATTAAAAATAAATGTTCCTGGATTTCTGTAATACTTAAAAACTCTCAGCAAAGCGATAGTGTTTTTTAAAACCTAAGTCTTTTCAGTATTTTCCCTGGTGGTAATGGTAATGGAAAATAGCCATTGACCGTGATGAGATAGGCGTGAAATAATTGGGAAGACAGTTCGGGATAAATATGAGAATAAAATGGAGGCAAAAACCGAAGAAGCGCTTCCTCAGACTCCATTTTAAACTTCAGGCTATAAAAGTGTTGCCCTCATACGCATTTGACAGTTATGAGGCAGAGTGATTAGCTGGCTGAGTCAGATTAGAATCAGTGACAGATTAACACATGGAGACTAATGTAGCACAGCCTGTCCGTCCCAGGACCACATCAGCCTTTGCCGTCCCCATCTGCTGTAACTTTACATTTCCCAGTAACTATATTTTTAGAATTAATAGTTAATCTTAAAGTTCTAAGGTAGTCAATCTACTTTCGTGAGGAAAAAAATAAAGCCTGGGATTGAACACAAATCTAATGGCCACACTAGAGTATCAGTACCTATCTGTTGACCCATTTTTGGCAATGACTGGGGAGTATCTCTTTTCCTTTTGAAAAAAATCGGTTAAAGTTTGGATGGATCCTTTGCTATTGTTCCCAAGTAATAAAATTCAGGGGTTAGAAACAAGTAGCTACCCCTAAAACGGGAAAAGAGGAAGTGAAGCAGGATCTATCTCATTGTGAGTGTTTCCAGAGAAGCCGCTTCCGTGTCTCCAGAGAAGGCACAGAATGTTCCCAGAACTGCTCTCTTCTTCCTGGTGCCCAGATGGCTGGCAGTGTTTGTGTTCTGCCCCTCACCCAACGAGCCACAGGCTTAGGAAATAGCTGTTCACAATTAAATTAATTATCATTTGCCAGCAGAATTCTTAGGCTCTGAAATTCTGTGTGCAAAGAAGAGAATGCTGCCCGGGCAGAGCACATTTCAGAGGTGTGTTCTCCACGTCCCCATCTAGTCTGGGAAAGTTATCTTAGGTTAAGGTTTTCAAAGCAGTGACAAGATTTCTGTAAAGCTACTGCCACACAATTCACTAATCTCTCCCCCTAATTCTAGGGTGTTTATTTGCTCATCTGTCTGACCACTTAACACGGAAGGACAAGCAACAGAGAATTTAATGGGAGCCCAGGAGTTGGAGGTTGCTGTGAGCTGTGGCGCCACAGCACTCTGCCCAGGGGGATAGCTTGAGGCTCTGTCTCAAAAAAAAAAAAAAAAAAAAAAAAAAGAGAATTTAATGGGTATGATGGTTATAAGAAACATCAGACATAGGCCTTACAAATGAATAGCTAATGACTAACGCTGAATCAAGTTCCTTGGACAGTAAATCCGCAGAAATCCTGGATGAGAATTCTAACCATTTCGCTCCTGGGTTAAAGCATTTCTTTGCTAATATAAATAGTCTGCAGGGCTACATATGACTTAGAGGGCCCAGAGCTTTTACAACTCGATGACTAAACCTACAGTTGTGTCTATATACGCCAAGTTCAACTCAAAAGTTATTAACTTCAAACTTTGCCACATAAATGAGAAAAAGAGCAAGTGTGCTTAAATACCTGGATAGTTACTTAGGGGCTTCTCTTCTGGAAAACAAAAAGAAAAATTGGAGGTGAGAATGGAAGAGACATGTTGAGAAAATATCCATATTTTGTTCAGAGTTTTCAATTAAAGTTAAAATTTTCTAAGTTCTTATTATTTATATATTTTTTGAGACACAGTCTTACTTTGTTGCCCCTGGTAAAGTGCTGTGCTGTCATAGCTCACCACAACCTCAAACTCTTGGGCTCAAGTGATTCTCTTGCCTCAGCCTCCTGAGCAGCTGGGACTATAGGTGCTGCCACAATGGCCGGCTATTTTTAGAGATGGGATCCCACTCTTGCTCAGGCTGTTCTCGAACCTGTGAGCTCAGGCAATCTACCCAACTTGGCCTCCCAAAGTGCTGGCATTACAGGCACTTAATCCTGTAGATAGAAGGCACCAGGCCTGGCCTTCTTTTTTACTTTTAAAATAATAACGTTCATACAGAAAAATAATTTACATGAGTATGTTAAGCACTGTTTACAATAAGAAACATTTGGAAAATAACTTAAATATTCCATAGATGAACGGGTAGAATAACTTATGAGAGCTTCTCCCCAAGGGCCATTTTACCTGAGGTAGTTAGGATGCAATGTGTTCTATGCTTATGATGAAGTCACAAAAGAAAATCCGATGATATTACTGAAAAACAAAGAGGAGGAGGAGTCGTCAGGATATAAGGATTTTAAGTATTGACTTCAACTACGTTTCTTTGTATAGCTTCCAACATCTTTATGATGTGCCTATAAATGTATTGGCTTAATTGAAATAATATATAGAAAGATTTACTTTGATACCAAAGAAAGACTGTGAAAATGTAACTGATAAAATCATAAAGGAAACCAGAAAATTTAGTTTCTTTTGAGTGTGTTTGAGTTTCAATAGAAACCAGTTCAGCAAATACCCTTTTCAGCTTCCTGCTCCCTCACCTCCAATTTGTTCAGCATTTGACGATTTTTGATAGACTTATATGTGTGGTGTAGTCTTCTGTAACACTATCCCTTACTTTTAATCTCTCCTTTTTTAAAAGTTAACAAGAAATAAGTAAGCAAACAAACCTATGCCCTGGACAATGACAGACATCTATCTTTTGCTAGTTGCAAAAGAATGAGCAAAAAAGTGCCACCTGGCAAATACAAAGAGGGTATAAGACTTCCCTAATTGAGGTGTATACTACCTCCTCCAAGGACATCATTTCTAAAACACTTGGCAATTATAAATTCTTTAGTTGCCAGCCACCAAAAGTAACAAATCTATTATTTTAGGTGGAATGGGTCAATTAAAAAAAGTTACATGTGGGGCAGCGCCTGTGGCTCAAAGGAGTAGGGCCCTGGCCCCACATGCTAGAAGTGGTGGGTTCAAAGCCCCAGCCAAAGACTGCAAAAAAAAAAAAAAAAAAAGTTACGTGTGAAATACATTTAAGGTATGGAAAAAGGAAATCTTATTTTATGGAAGTGTGGAAGGGAACTAGAAATATGCAAATCACTTTTTAAGTTTTTGCAAACAATTTAAATTGAGAACTAAATCCTTCCTTTCTCTTTACTTTTGCACCACAAAACGGTTTTGCTTTTCTTGGAGAGACAGAGGGTCAGCAACATCTCCTAATGCTGAGCCTGGGTCCTTAATCAACAAGCATTTGCATAGGTTCTGCAAACCTGGTGATTCTAGATGAGTGCTTCTCTGCATTTGATGTGCACACTGACCCAGGGACAGAGTTAAAATGTGGGCTCTAATTCCGTGGGTCTTCTGGGGGTTTTCCACGATGATAGACTTCTAACAAGCTCCCGGATAATGTAGTGCAACTGCTGTAGGGACTGCTCTTTGACTGACATTACTCCAGGGTACCAAAAAGCAAGGTGGCCTCCTTTTGTGAAAGTGAAATGGAGGAGACATCTGACAGAGGTGAACCTCTGGTCACTTCCCAGATGTCAATGAAGCAGCTGCAGATGGGGGCCCAGGGCTGCCTGAGGATAAAAAGAAAACTGATTAAAGTATCTAGTTCAGGGACTCATTACGTGCTCAATCACTGTTTTTCCTCTTCTTTCTATAAAATAAAAATGAAACTACTAGGGAACATGTCCAATAACATTTGAATATTTTATATTGATAAAATCAAATGCTGTTTCAGAGAATGGGGCAGTGGATATACTGCAGTGTGCAGAAAACATTATAACTGAAATTTCTGTTCCTTTAACCAAAAGAGCTAGAAAGAGAAACTTTCTGTAGGAGAGAACAGGAAAGTCTCCAGTGGTGGTGTGGAAGGGGCCAGGACAGGACGATGAAGTTCGGGAAGTAAGACCAAGCAGGAAGGTGGATGGAACAACTTGCCTTTAGGAGGAGAAAGTCTTTGAGAAATTTCCAGAGATAGTGATGGCCAACAGACTTCCGACTGAGATGTTGAAGGTGGTGCCAGCCTGACGGGGAGGCGCGGTGTACAGAACAGCGTGTCCAGAAGGCAGCACAAGAACAGACCACGGGGACTTCAGCAGGAGGTCATTAGTGACCAGGCAGGGAAACGGAACCTCTGAAGGATCAACAATCTCAAAGCTACCTGCAGAGATAACAGGCTTCTCACTGCAGGAGGTGGGGTGCTGGGTTGGGGGAGTTACAGGCAATTTTTTTTTTGTTAGCATTTGCAAAAAAATAAGGTAACTCTAGCAAGCTGGAGTCCCTAGAAACATTTAGGCAATTGATCATGTACATCTAATAAAAATAAGGTGCTAATGGAGGCAGTGATTATGGAAATAAATATACCAAGGAGAAATGTGGCCAGAAATCAAACAAAAGACTTAACCATGCTTTAGAGTTTACTTTAGATTTCAATCTATAAGTGAGTAAGAGTTATTGTGGGATCTTGAACAGTAATGCAAGCTAATTGGGGAAGATTTGCATTTTGGCAAAGCTAATAAGACAAGCTTAGAAAAGCATATCAGTCAATCTTATTAACACATTTTCCACAAAGTTTTAAGATTAGAATATCTTCCCATCTTCCATCAAGTTTTTTACCTGGGAACTTCATAGCATAGACTTAATATTATAATTCAAGCCGATTTTTCAATTGAGGTTCTTATCTCTAGTCTTTTCCCTCAGTAGGACACCTTCCTGAGACACGAGTTACATTGTACAGACTGATGTTGACTTAACACTGAATTTCGAGGGGAAAAAGAACCTGTCATACAAACCATGGCTTGAATATTTTATGTTTTGTTCATTCTAATAGTGGATGATAAAGGTGTGAAGGATTTTAAGAGGCCAATGCTGATAGCAACAACAGACATTTACCCTGAAGCCAAGGCTGGATGGAATCAAACACCATATTTGATTAACGCTTTTTAGGCTTTCTAAGTATCCATATGCAGAAATGCCCTACTCCATATTTTCTTACTTAAAAATGGTTGGTTTCTTTTTAAAGCAAGTCATAGAAAGCAAATTTGGAGAAGTTGATGCTTCTTAGGAAAACACCTGCCATGCTATAGTGCGACAAATTCTATCTTCACCTCTCACTACCTTACGTACTGCCAGATTCCTAAGGAGAGTCTGGAATGGCTGCTTCTCTTCTGTAACTTACAGAACAAGTTCAAACCCTTGGCTCCAGAACACAAAGCTCATGATTTGCCTCAATACACCTTTTTTCAGTCTCGGCTCCTTGTTTCTTTTTTTGCCCCATGTTCTCAGGGTACTAATATAAATGATTTCCCAAAACTGCCCACTGCATTCCACGTATTAGTTGCTGCAGGTCAGGATCAGTCTTCCTCTTCTCCATTAGCCCAAGGCATCTTTCCTCTCTCTTAAAATCAGCTCCTTGGCACCTGCCTGCAATTCTTACTCTCCCAAGAGCCCACAGGATTTTGTAGTACTCCTATGATTCTTTAAATATTTGGATCCAAGTATGTTTCCTATTGGTCTAAAACATGTATACAGGCATGAAACCTGTTTTTCATTCCGGTGCTTAGCATAAAATAGATGCTCGAAATATCTAGTGATTAAAATGCATAACCTGGAAAAATAAGCAACAGACAACTACGACCCCTTCACAGTATATCTCCACTAATTCAGATGAATTTTGTGATTCAAGGAAGAAGAAGAGATGTTGGAGGTCCTGGACAGGTGGTGCAAGAAATTAAGAGTTCATTTCTACTTGTTAAGAGCCCAATGTTGCTACGGAGAAATATTTTGAATGTATTTTCCTTTTGTTGTTGTTGTTTATTTTTAGACAGAGTCTTCCTCTGTCATCCTGGATAGAGTTCCTTGGTGTCATACCTCATAGCAACCTCAAACTCTTGGGCTCAAGTGAGCCTCTTGCCTCAGGCTCCTCAGTACCCGAGACTACAGGTGTGCACCACAACGTTTAACTATTTTTATCAGCAATGGGGTCTCGCTCTTGCTCATGCTAGTCTCCATCTCCTGAACTCAAGTCATCCATCTGTCCTGGCCTCCCAGACTGCTAGGATTACAGGTGTGAGCTGCCACACAGGGCTGTTCAACTTACAGTGTGACCCAACATAACCCAAGTAAAGAGGCCATAGTTTCTCGCCTGTTTTGTTGTGATTCTTGAAACATCAGGCTTCAATGGGTCCATCAAGTAAACTTGGGGATATATTTTATTTTTTCACGATTGGAAAAGATAGTCCCAGATGAATTTAAAAAGACAAGATCAAGGTCAAAAATAGTATGTATCTGCTTGGTGATTTGTACATAGTGATCGTTTTAAAATGGCTCAAAATTTTTTGACAAGCTTTGTGTTGAGGAGTGAGGCCTGTGTTCCGTCTCCTAGAATCTAGGCTCAGTGACTGCTTGACTAATAGAACACGGCAGAGTGACACCATCAGTTTCTGCACCCAGACCCTAAGAAATTAGCACCTTCCATTTCTTGTTCCTTAGGGCACTCACTCTTGGAACCTCGGCACCATGTGTGGAAGCCCAGCTGCCTGCGGAGAGGACAGTGTGGATGAGAATGTGCTATCAGGACCAGTTTGCTGGCCATGCAAATGAGCCATCATGGAGGTGGGCTCCTTCCCCACCCCGAAGTATCCCTGCACCCCTTGTTATCCCCCTGACTGTTTTCAGCATAGTAGGAAGTATCCGACATGAGCCTGAAGAACACTTCCCGTGGGCAGTTATGCCTATAGTTACTATATTTCTCCTTCTGTCTGAACTCAAATTATTCATCGACTGCTATAAAATACAATGTGCTATCCACATACAGGGTAGAGAGACTTTTAGTCCTGATCTTCGCAATCCGTTGATAGTAAGACAAATATCATATCATGGTAACTGTAGGGACCTCTTCTTTAGAAAATCTTTCCCCCCTCTTTTTCATGACCACAATGCATAACCTGTCTAGAACAGTTAATACTGTTCTCAAATAATTCCAAAATCCTTAGATTTTTTTCAGGTTGTTGTGTTGTCATAAAATTTAAACAACAGGCTGGTAATCTCATGACATTCAACGCAGAGAAACCATCTTTAGCCTAAGAAAAGTAAAAATATTAGGGAAGTGACACTTCAGAAATAAAATGAAATTTCTATTTGTATCTAGTTTGTATTTAAATGTATTCCAAAGGATATGATTATGAACATACCTATATAGCTATAGTCAAGTCAGTATTGAATTGAGTAGTAACCATTTATATTATCTAAGCACAAAGTCATATCAGGTCCCCCACCCCAGTTTTATTAAGGTAGAATTGATAAATAAAAATTATATGTATTTATAGTGTACAACATATTTTGGGGTACATATACATTGTGAAATGATGAACTCAGCTGGTTAATATATTCATCACCTCGCATATTTATCATTTTTTGAGGTGAGAACATGTAAGATCTCCTTTCTTAACAGTTTTCAAGTCTACAATACTTTCTTATTAACAGTCACCATGCTGTTCAGTAGATCTCTAGAACTTATTCATCCTGGTCAACCGAAACTTGGTACACTTGTACCATCTCTTGTAAAATTGCATTGTTACTACAAATTTAAAATTTACTCAGATGGTTCACTGCTACTTAGACTTAGAAGAAAGGGTCAAGAACAACAGGAGTTTACCCCCTGCAAAAATTCTAAGCCCTAATAGTGACCTGAAAGTTTAGATTTCTCTTCAAAGCTCATAGGCAATTAAAACCACTGTCATCAGAACGATGTCTATCCTTTCATAATTTCTTTTTACTATTTCCCGCCAAAATCATGAAGTATGTGTGGGCGTGCGTTGGGGGTTGTTAAAAAGTTTACCTCTTTGGAGAGAGCATTAAGTAGATATGATTTCTTTTTCATTTTAATTCATCCCTAAAGTGAATATTATTGTTATTATTTATTTCTTTATTTATTGCAGTTTTTGACCAGGGCCAGATTTGAACCCACCACCTCCAGTATATGTGGCCCACACCTTACTCCTTTGAGCCATAGGCGCCACCCCCTAAAGTGAATATTATTTAACAATGCTTTATGTGACTAAAACAAGCCTCACAATTCCTGTGAGGTCTTTATAAATGGTGCTGCTGATAATTTCAGGGGGCAATAAAGAAGTGGTAAATTTCTAGCACCATTTAGATACAGCCCACGGCTATCTAAGGCTGCTGAAACCTCAAAGTCATTCTTCTAACTTCCATCCATAGACACTTAGGAAAATAAAATGCTGCAAACATACAATCTTTCTTGATAATCCCTGAATGGTCTTGCCCAACCATTAACATTTAGGCAGTTAATGACTTGTACCAGCAGAGATGGTTGAAGTAAGCATGCTTCATCAAAGTAAGCGCCACTTCAGTGTACCCCATTCTCAACCGCCCATGGAGGAAATAACGGCATAGAAGAGCTGAGAAGATATTTTACTGATGAAGAATCAATGGACTCGGGTATGCAGATGAAATGTTCCTGAAACTACACTCTCTTGAAACACAAGGAATGCCCTTTGAGCTGAAATGTGTTTGGGAACTAAGAAACCTTTGCTTTCATGATAGAAATAATTGAAAACACCTGAACCTTACATACCACTGTTTCATGTGTTTCTATTACAAATCCTTGAGGAGAAGAGACTGGGAGGGAAGTCTGTTGGGGTGAGATTGCTGGATGGCCGTAGTCACCAGAACCCTCTGCTTGTATGTTTATACTCCGAATGTGAATGTGATAATCATCACAAGTGGCAACAGCTGGAAGAAATTTTAAACCATGGTAAGTTGCCCTTTATCGGACACAGATTCCCTATCAGTCTTCTCAAAACACCATGACTGCACAGTGTCTTTGGTATCTGCGACAGACAGCAGCCTACACCGTCTAGCCACAAGGTGATTCAAAGATAATACTTAATAGTGCATAGTGGCATGAAGTGTCATTGACAGCTTTCTGAAAATGCACAAGTCTACTCTGAGTATCCAGAGAATGAGCAAATAATGTGATCTATGGGGCCCAGCAGCTAGAAAATACGTATGTTGCATCGTAAGTAGAAAATGTGAGAAATTATTTTGTCAAGCAATGGATGTCTTCTGAAATAATTTAAACTGGAATATGACCTTTTTCCCCCTTGGAAACATCAGTCAGAAAATTTAGTAGAGGCATTTTTAAAACCATTTAAGTCATTTTAAAGTGTACAATGAAGTGGCATCAAGCACATTCACAATGTCG
>NW_003852452.1:5150298-5153790 GCF_000181295.1 Otolemur garnettii
AGAAAGGTAGCTCTATCAAATTATTTAATGAAAACATTTTTGTTCCTTTGGCATTTTTTTGTCCGTGGAATTTTGTACATAGTATCCCAAGTTAGAAGGTAAAACTATTTTGGCTGACATTGAGATAGGTGTAGGCAGGTTTTTAAATTCTCCACTAGTTACTCTGTAGAAATTTCACCCAACATTTCCTTAGGAAATGAAATTAATCCACAGTTCAAAGTGACAGATTCTAACTCTCGAGAAAGAGACAGACCCCAAATGCCTGCCGAAATAGCAGAAGCTGGAGACCTCCTAGCTGGGCAGAGCCTAAAAGACTGAAATCACCTGGGCATCTCGTGTGACCAAAATAAAGACAATGCTGGTTTTGCTTTTGACCAATATTTTTCTTCTTAACTGCTTAGAAAACAAGTACTTTAAACTCGTCTACTAACTCCTTCTTGAAGAAGTGGTTCAAGTCCCAAAGAATATTATCTTTTCTAAAAGAAACCATTTCCTTGTTTGCTGCTGGCTTCCACTCCTGCGTGATGAAGGCTGGCTGTGACATGCCAGGCGTCCTTGTGTTCTCTAGACTCGGGTATTATTGTCCTGAACAAAAAAATAAATGGCAATGCATGGTGAAATAGAATTTCAACTAGAAACACGCTATAATTCTTACAGCAATATAGAGATGTTCAGCGTCTTTCCACTCATATTAATCTTAAATCAAAATCTGGAATGAGGTCTTACTCATATTCATGGATGTGGGACGGGAACAGCAGGGAGGAAGTTATTTCTGTCAGACCTCAACTTTTGCCAAAGTGAAAGGATTATTCATTTTTTTCCTGCTAACTCAACTCTGCAACAGGCCTGCTTTATTTGTTTAGATTACAGTTCTAAGGGTGATTTATGATATGTAGGGTTCTTTGACTCCTGAGCAGCGCAGCTACTTAATAGCTAGTCATGGACATTCTGGCTTGGAACAAGAGGATCCAAATGGTTCTCAGGCTACTAGTTTACTGACCCATTTCTAAATGTTCACACCTTTTATTTCCCTCTTGGCACTCCTAGAGTAGTATCTATTTATCTTTTCCTTTATCTAAGAAGTACCCCAGGCTTGAAGGTAATATACTTCAAAAGTAATAGGAAGAAGGAAAGCTCTGTGTCCTTCTGTGCCATGTTTGAGTCTTCTGTGCACGTCTCAGCAGGAGGCCTCACAGCCTGAGATGTTTGTGTTCTATGTCTTCTCTATGGAAGTGGAACTGGCCACGTTAGCTCAGGCGTTTGATTTTTTTTTTTAAGCTTTGGAATGTCTCTGAGCAGCACGGTCAGGAGCCCAGCCTGCAGGTGTTCTGATTCCTCCATGCAATGAAACCAGGACCCCGTAAAGGGGAGCTGAGAAGACCGGACACAGTAGCCAACAAACTATGAAGGACGGAGCTTGTGGAAAACAAACATTTATGGAATTTCAACTGATTGAAAAATTTTGGATAGATCACTAAGAAGGCTGAGGGGAGAAAGATATTATTAATGCAGAGATTGGTATACCACGAGGTATAGACAGAAAACACTGACATTAGAAATTGTAACCACTAGACTTTCAAAACTCCTTAAGCAAGGTTAAAAAAGTCTAAAAAGTAGTCCTGCTTTCTGAGTTGTTAAATACTAACTCCTCACTCACAAGAACTGGCCCCAGGAGAAACTGTTATGGAAATTTCACGTCAGAGTCCTACGAAGGACATCCCACGTTTGGACTGTCTGGTTTGGACTATTCAGAACAGTAAGAGACATGTACACATAGCTCAGTTCATGGAAAGATTCTGTCACCTGTACTTTATTAGGAATGCCTAATTCTCTATATAGAAATGTCTCCTATACCTAGGGGACACTTTTACTGGTCAAGAATTTAATATCCTATATCCGCAATTTGGGTGCTTTCTTCAAGCCCCAAGTAACTGCACGCTCTTCAGGACAGCACCAGTGATGTGCAACAAGGCCGATTCTCCCTGCTCGTTCTTGCCTTTCGATTCTCTGTCCTAGAATCCTTAGAGTCGCCCAGCTAGTCTGAGAGTTTATATGGCAGGTGGCAGTCCCATTAGGAAAATTACCTGGCCTTTCCAGAGTTCTCTAAGTCTGACCTGTGGAAAGTTCTGTTTCTGCGGCATTCTGTAGCGCTGCCCACATACGGTTAGTCACACAATGGAACTCCCACATGTTCTTTGGAAAGTACTAAGAGGGGCATTTGAGAGCTTGACTCTGAGTACACTGCATGCTTTTAATCAGCTGTTGCAGAGAAATGGATTAGCAAAATCCCCTGAGATTGAACTTTGACTTGCTTGTGTTTGTCTTAATAATTGGCATTCTGTTACGTTAGCAAGGTTCTATTTGGAAATAGAACCTGCACCTTGCTTTGCCTTATGGAACAGCTTTAAGATTCCCATGGCAGCCTGCTTGAATGAAAATGTTTCTTCCAGTCCTACTTCCAAAATGTGGTGTTTTCTCCTTTCAGACAAGTTAGAGGTGGGGTAATAAGAAGACAAAGACAATCTTAAAGCTAATTTGGCAGAGTGGTGTGCAAGACAGCACTGGCATTGGGCTGAGATTTTAGTCTTAGCTATTTACTACTTAAGCGACTTTGGGTAAACCATTTAATCTCTCAGAGCTAAAGCTTCTCAGCCATAAACAGGAGACAATATCAGCTCTGCCACCCTCCTAGGTTCCAATGAGATAATGTGAAAGCTGTGAAATGCTATACAAGTGGATAGCATTACAAGTCTCCGAAGGCTGCTCATGAATACCAATAAGAATGAACAAACAATGGCTTCATCTCTGAACAATTTTCCAGGAACTGACAAGCCAGACTCAGGAGCCATAGATAAGTCATTCACTGAGAGATAGTTAAAATGAATAAGTAAAATTTTGCTCCCAAGGAAGGCTTCAGAAATATCCTGAAGGCACATTGACAGTCGATCCTAAAGATACCACCAGATGGTGGTGGAGGCTCTGGGAAGACAGAAACAAGGCATCTTAGGAGGCCTAGAACTTTTCAAAACAGGGTGAGTAAAAAAAAAAAAAATCAAAGTTACTAAAGAATATGCTATAAGAGGACCAATAAGCAAATCTTCATCACTGTAGTTAAGCAAAGTAATAACTAAGGAAGTCCAATGAAACCTAAAAGCCTCTGCCAAAATTATGTTACTCATTATTCAATGAGATGATTCAGAACATCTTTCCCAACCAAAGCAGACAAAAAATTCTTATTTTTTTAAATTTAATAAAATGTTCCTTTTCCAACTCATGTGAATTAGTAGAACGCTCTTCTCATTACAGGGAATGAGGGGTAACTGAATTAGTGAAGTGCCGGTTGCTAGTGGCTGTGCAGATTGTAAATCTCACTCTTGGCATTTCAACTGCAACTACCAGAAGTTATGGCAATGGGAGGAAATGGATCCCCATGGATGCTCAAGACTTCTGGAGCTTGGATTCTATGAGTGGGGTCGAGGCTGGACTCTCCAG
>NW_003852452.1:5154324-5162565 GCF_000181295.1 Otolemur garnettii
AGGCAGAAAAAAGAGCAAGAAAATGTAAATGGATTATCATGGACTAGGGCAGCAAAGGATGCGAACCAGAGAAGGACCCTGACTGAGGATCCTTGACTGAACAATCACCTCATCATCAGCTTCTTAGGGAGGAGTTTAAACCCAACCACTGAAAAACCAGGAACCTGCCCTGGTTGAGATATCCCTCAATTACTTAGATGTTGATGTCAAGAAAAAGATGAAGCAACATGGGAAGTAACTGGTTCAATGATACGAGATCATTTAGCAAATGAACGGTAGAGCAGAGTTCCTCATCTTCCTTTCAGCACCGTTCAAAAGATACAAAACTACAGAGCGTCTGTAGCCTCTTCAGCCAGAATAACTTCTCTCACACAATTAATGACAGAAACGTACTGGGGTAGTTGCACAGCTGTTCATGAATATTTGAAGGGACCCTGGAGTTCAGTGAATCATGATTTATCCAACAACAAGAATAGGATGAGGATATGGTGCAAATGTAAAGGTATGACATTCCCTAATTTCCCACTCTTAGAAAGTGCACCATTCAACAGAAAGACAAAATTGGATGGCTTAACCAACATAAATGTTCAATGAAAAATTAGTGACTACAGCACGTATAATAATCCATGTTCTGATGGCTCTTAAAGACACATCTATAAATTATGTTACTCACTTTTCTGCAGAGAAAGCAAATTTGCAATGAAGGTTACTTACCTTTAGAGACTGAGTTAACTGGATACTGGTTTTGTAATATAAATGTCTTCTTTTTCTTGGAGCCTGAAAAGAAAGTGGGGAGCGAGTGAGTGGGTAAGGAAGGGCAAGAGTTTCGTCAATATTCCAAGCACTGATTTTTCATGTTAAAAGAGATTCTGGAATAAGCTAGCAACTAAAGGATTTTCTTCGGTTTGAAGAATAAATCTATGGTTTAAGGACAGTATTTAATGGAGATTTGAAACAAGTGGCTTATAAACCACCTGGAAAGTATTATTTAATTATTATTAAGACCAAGTTTTCAATGAGTTAAAAGGAAGCATGTATTGCAATACTAATGAATCAAAGTTTGGAGAGGAAAAATCCATCTGGAAGGTATATTTAAAGAAACAGAGGTCTGAAGAATAATTTCTACCAGTCTATAAAATTCTTCAAATGCTTTCTATACTTAATGATTGCCATAATACAAAGTAACTGAGGTGAAGTATAGCAATGGGGCTGCATCAGGAGGGGTGCTGGGGGGATATGGAAGGAGGGGGCACTGCATTGCCTTCCATGGCAGTTAGTGATGAATGAGGTGACAGGCGCGGGGATCTTCCTCACTCTCATGTGTGCTTTGTTTAAATACAATGTAATTTCCACATATGAAACCAGTGTATAAAACTGAAATGGTGCAGAATTGAAACAAAATACTGTATTTTAGAGCTAAAAACATTTATAGAAAATTCCCGTCTACGAGTACTTGAAATTTAATAACTGCACTAGTGGTGTTGATCTGTTTCCGTTTCAGTGGGTGATAGCAAGTTTTTAAGTTATTTAAGCCTGAAATAGTTAGCACCCACTAACTGGTAGTTCCTGATGCATATTACATTCTAACTGAGAGTCTACTCGGTTTATTTTTGCAAATTTTTATTGTGAAAAATTTCAAACAGAAAATACTTTATTTTTTTAAATTTAATAAAATGTTCCCTTTCCAACTCATGCAAATTAGTGGAATGCTCCTCTCATTATAGAGAATGAGGGGTAACTGAATTAGTGAAGTGCCGGTTGCTAGTGGCTGTGCACATTATAAATCTCACTCTTGGCATTTCAACTGCAACTACTAGAGGTTATGGCAATGGGAGGAAATGGATCCCCATGGATCCTCAAGACTTCTGGAGCTTGGATTCTATCAGTGAATACCAATGAATAATACAACCAAACCTGCATACCTATCACGTAGATTCAATCATCATTTTACCATATTTGTATTATGTACTTTGTACATAAACCAATGAATAATATAACCAAACCTGCATACCTATCACCTAGATTCAATCATCATTTTACCATATTCATATTATGTACCTTGTATCTGTTCTATATGTTAATGTCACCAAACCAAGCACTAGAAAGTACGTAGAAATCTTGGTATGAATCTCTTAAGAGCAACCAGCATAACCACAACATAAGTAATACATCTGAGAAAAGAATGACTCAATGTCTAATATTCATTCTGCATTCAAATTTGCCTGTCTTAAAAATGTGTGTTCTAGCTGTAACTTTTGTTTTCTTTTAACCAGGAGCCTATTAAGTGACACTAAATCTTTACGCTGTGGGAGCCATCTGCTCAGACACAATGATCCAGCTTAACAATTGCTTAAACAAGATTCTCTCTCTCTCACTTAACAGTCTAGAGATGTGCCAATTCAGAACACTGAGGGTGGCCCTTCCGTCCTCAACACATGGCTTTGCCTGTGAGTTGAAATATGGCAGCTCTAGCCCCTGCTGTCATGCCCCAGAGAAGACACAGGGAGCTCATACTGCAAGGGCACGATCCAGATGTTGAATAAATGATTTCTGTTCCCATTCCACTGTACAGAATGTTGACACATAATCCCACTAGCTGCAGCAGTGGCTGAAAAAAAACAGGTTTTATTCTTGGTGGCCATGTGTCTAGCTTTCCCCAGACCAGGGAATCTTGTGTCTAAAGTAATAATGGCTTAGGGGCTGCAATTAGCCATCTCTGCCATAAGTTGTTCCTACAAATGACTGACTGGGCTTTTAATATATGATAAACGATATTAAAATCAATTCCCAACACATTGTAATATAATGATAGGCTTAGGCTTATTTATGGTAAGACTCTTGTTTTCTCTACTAAATAAGCTTCATGTTGTTAATATTCATTTTGCATTTTTTTAGATTTTCTTTCTCCTTCCGTGGCAGGGTATAAACTATCAGTGTTCATTACTGCAACCATGCTTTCTTCTCTGATTTTTCTTTTTGTCATCAAGCTTTTTTAAAATAAGCTTTTATTTAAGTACAACATGCATGGAGAAAAGCTCACAAATCATGGTTGCACAGCATGATGAAAACAGTAACCCATGCTTGTAAACACCACTCAGACGGAGAAGTGGAACACTGTTATTCTGCAGGGTGTCCCCAAAGTCTCCCCACCATTACCATACAAGGCAAAACGGGAAAGTGAGGCTAGATGTACCTTTACTTACAAAATACTCTTTACAGAATTATATAAAATGTTTACCAAATATTCTCTATGTGTTGGTCACCTCTTTATAAAGGTTTATAATAAATATTTTGTAAATAAAGGTATATTTAGCTATAATTTCCCAGTTTCCCTGAGTATGGTGATTTGGGGTATAGCCCACAGAAGCACCCTGTATCACCACTTTCTCTTCCCAGAGGTAACTATTATCATCTTTGACACCACTGTTCAGTTTTGAATGGTTTTTAATTTTATATACATGGAATCACCAATATATAATCCTTTTTGTCTATAAGTTTTTGCTCAATATTATACTTACGAGATTCACTGATATTACTGCATGTAGTGGTAGTGCCTTCATTTGCACTCCTTATGGGGTTGTATAAACATAGAGTTTATTTAGTCACTACATTGTTGATAAATAACTGAATTACTTGTAGTTTGGGCTATTACAGGAACAGCAGCCATGACCATTATTCTGCATGTCTTTTGGTATACATACGCATATATTTATTAGGCATACACAGTTCCTGGGAATGGAATTATTGAATTGTGGGGTACTGAGATACGTGTATATTTCAAGAACAGTGTTGAACAGAAATCTTCATAAAGAGAATTCTTGCCTTGCTCTGGACCTCAAGGAAAAACCTTTCACTGCAGTACTTCACCATCAAATACGATTCTTTGCTTTAGGATTTTTGCAGATACCATTTGTCAGATTAATGAAATTCTTGCTAGTCCTTATTTTCTAACATTCTTTCCCAATGAGTAGGTATTGAATTTTAACGGATGTTTTTCCTGTATCTATTGAGGATAGAGAACTTTCCTCTTTATTCTACTAAGGTGATAAACTTAACTAATTTTCAAAGCTCAAATCACCCTTGCGTTACTGAAATAAACCCAATTTATTTGTGATGTGTGATCCCCAAATAGCTCAAAGAAGGCATCATATTGGAAGTTAGTTATTTTTAAACTGGATGATGATGAATGCTTGATATATGTCATCAGAAATATGACATTCTTATATTATTCTGTTAGCATCTACCCTATATTATAATAAGTATCCTTGATTAATTAAAGTCTACATAAATCACTACTTTTACAACTTATTAGACAAAACAGGGAACTTGGATTACTTTAACTTCATCGAGTCCCCTCCTAACTTTTGTGTGCTATTTTATTACAGGTTGAATTGTGTCCCCTCCCCCTCCAAAATATGTTGAAGTCCTAACCCTTGTAACCTATGATTGTGGCCTTATTTGGATACAGGGTATTTGCAGATTTATTATAATAAAATTCATATGAGATCATAGTGGATTAGCCAGAGCCCTAATCCAGTAACTAGTGCCCTTATAAAGAAGAGAGAAATCTAGACATAGACACGCAGGTGTTAAGGCCGCATGAAGACAGAGGCAGAGATGAGTGATGCATCTGCAAAGCAAGGAATGTCAAGGAATGCTGGCAACCACCAGCACTACGAAGAGGTGAGGAAAGATAATCCTCCAGCCTTCAGAGGAAGCACGCACGGCCCTACCAACCATGATTTCAGACTTGTCTCCAGTACAGTGAGAGAATAAATTTCCATTATTTTAAGACATCAAGTTTGTGATACTCTCTTAGGGTAGCCCTCCCTAGAAAACTAATGCAGTTGTAATGTATCTAAATTCTCTATAAATTTAAAATCCTATGAGACAATATTAGTAGTGTTTTGCATAGCAAATATTTGTTTATATTTACCCATATTTTGATTTTTCCATTTTTTTAACTTCTCCCCTCATCTCTGTGTATCCATCTAGGACAATTTTCTTCTTACTTGAAGTATTTCTGTTAGCATTTCCTTAGCGTGGGTTTGATGCTGATGGGTCTTTTTTTTCCATTTTTGTTTGCCAGAAAATGTTACCATTTCACTTTTATTTTTTGGAGTATATTTTTGCTAGGTATAGAATTCTGGGTTAGTAGAATGCTTTTAGCATACTGAGGATGCCATTCCATGATAGTCTCACTTCCGTTATTTCGTTTTCTGATGTTTTATTATGATTTACATTGGTGTGGCTTGCTTTGTATGCTGCTTGAGATTTATTGTTATTCTTCATTCTGTGGCTTATCTTTCACCAAGCTTTTGAGAATTTTTATTGTTTTTTCTTTAACTATTGCTTCTGTCTCAATCTCTTCATCCTCTCCTTTGGGGACTCAAATTGCAACACTATTAGACCCACTTGTTCTCAATCTTTCTTTCCACCTTCCTTTATTTTCCCTCCTGTTCCTTATCCTTTCCTTCTTCCTGCTTTTCTTCATAGATTTTGTACTTCACCTTATTTTCCACATTGCTCCACAATTCTCATTAAAATACTGATCTAGCTCTCTGAAATGCCTATTTCAAAACCTTCAGTGTCTCCTCGGATGTCTGTCCTTCAGCAAACATATGCTAAACAACTACTACACATCACGCGCTGAGCTTGGTGCAGGTGACCAAAGGATGAGCAAAATGAAAATGATTTCTATCCTTCAGAACTTATAGCCTGGTGATAAAAATAGTTTACAACATAGTAGAACAAATGCCTTGCTTGATAGAAGAAGATATCACTAAAAACACATATCAGGAGCAGAAAAGTCATTTGGTGGGGACCAGAGATATGGATTCTTTGGAGGAAGTGGCATGTAAGTGCAACCTTCGAGGAAAAATAAGAATTATCCATGTGAAAGAGGAGGGTGAGAGGATGTGTGAAGGCCTGGAGGGAGTCAGGATGTGTTTAAGGAACTGAAAGAACTTCAAGATGGCTAAAACACAGAATGCAAGAAGGCGAACGTGTGATGAGATGGGGCAGGTCGGGCTGCAAAAAGACTTCAACAGTTTCATAGGTTTGGACTACATCATGAGGTCAATGGGAAGAAAATGAAGATTTTAAAGTAAGCGAAGAAATGTTGTTAACAAGGCAGATTTTGTAATTGATGACACGTGGGAGTGGGGAAGGACTGTGCAGGTGTCTGGAGTCTCTGAATGGCATTTGTTTAGATAAAGAGTGGAATGGCAGATTTTGAGGGAAAGATGACGATGAGTTCAGTTTTGAACATTTTGAGAATGAGACACTTACAGGGCATCCAAGTAAGGATTATAAATCCAGAGTTCAAAATGGAAGGCTGGGCTGGAGATGAAGATTTTGGACTCTTTCCTACTGTTTCATTTTTCACATTGCTTTCAAGGTTCTCTTTCCATTGTAGACAAAACTGTATGAGACCCCGATGGAAAAGCTACTGTTGTCTCCTTATGGAAACTCTACCAGGATGGTGGGCAAAGACTTCTAAAATCCAGTCCTTGCAAAACTTTCCAGACTAACACTTTAACAACATCACTTATACTTCAGGGGGACATAATTTCTCAGTGTTCACTGAATTCAAAGTTTATTCTTGCCTCCTTGTGCTTTTAAAACATGCTGTTTCTTCTACTTAGAATGTTTTGCTCATCTTCTTTTCAATCTGAATAACTCCTGCTCTTCCTTTAAGACCTTAGTTTAAGTGCTAGTTCCTCTGAAATACATTTTCTATTATTCTCCTGTCACCTTGTAAATATCAGAGGTGCCAAAAAATGTATATGCATTTCAAGAGATGTATTACTTGTGCCCAAGCAGTAGTTCACCACCATCAGAAGGGTCTGGTAACCACTTTGAGCACCCCTTGTAGTTGCAGAAGTCACACGCAACCTGTATACATCTCTTGCTATGGTTATACACTGAGTATTACGATTTTAATCCAGTTTTTTCCTTTCTTAAAATGTGTATACAGTTTTTGGCCCCCTTTTATTTCTACTATAAAACAATGCTTCCCAAACAGCAGGTCCTGTCTCATTTAGAGGGTCAAGAAAGATATTTATTTATTATTGTTGGGGATTCATTGAGGGTGCAAAGAACCAGGTTATACTGCTTCCATTTGTTAAAGTCCCTCTTATAATTGTGTTCCGTCCCCAAGAGGCATGTCACACACCATGAAGAAAGGTATTTATTAATAAAAATGAACTAGAAGATAGTAAGAAATACAGAGTGTATTGTACTTAGAAAAATAAATACTGTTTCTTGAAACATGTGCTTCAGTTGTGTACATATGTATAGACATATTTTGAGTAATGATATAAAACATATTTATTCCTGCGGCTTTGGGTCAAAAATATTTGAAAGCCGCTGTTCCTACTACTTTTGGTTGCTTAACTCTTTGTCTCTCACTCTAGAAAAAAAGAGCCTTAGTCATTTTTATGTCCCCAGTGTCTGGCACTGGGACTGGGTGATGATTGATGTTCCTGTTTATTAATTACCTAGTATCTTTTTAATTTGCGTACTCTTGGACCATTTACTATCAGTTGCACACCCACAGATGTGGAAACTCAGGCATAAATATATAGGGTGGACATAAAGTTCGTGTGCAATTTATACGGTATGTAATTTTATGAAAATGTAATATATTCTGTAATTTACAAAATGTCCATCATTCTACTTCTATTTTTAGAGTGCTAATTCCCAAGGACGAGCGAGCATACTGCCACAGTGGTTTCCCTGCTATCTTAAGGAGAAGCCTGTGATTCTGCAGCATGGCTTACAGACCTCAGGCGAGGAGGGAAGGAATGAGGATAAGAATTTGGGATAAATATTAGAGTCTGTTTGGACAAGATGGATTTTTTTTTTAGCATAACATGACTAGTAAGATTGGCTTTTCCTGTCTGGTGAAATAAATAAGATGTATTTTTTAATGAACTTTAAGAACCACGCATACTTTTGCTGGCCACACTATTCTTTTAATTCATTCAACCAGTATTTATCAATAACTGTAGAGGATATGCTAGAGCATATATAAGCGAATGGTTTCTAATACTTGCTTAAAGAGCCTACTTAGGCTCAGCGCCTGCACCACAGTGGCTACGGCGCTAGCCACAGGCGCTGAGGGTGGTGAGTTCAAACTCAGCCCAGGCCAACTAAACAACAACTGCAACAAAAAAATAGCTGGGCATTGTGGCGGGCGCCTATAATCCCAGCTACTGAGGCGGCTGAGGCAAGAGA
>NW_003852452.1:5163404-5165759 GCF_000181295.1 Otolemur garnettii
GTTACAGTTTGGCCGGGGCTGGGTTTGAACCCACCACCCTTGATATATGGGGCCAGTGCCCTACTCACTTGAGCCACAGGCGCCTCCCAGGTTCTCAACCTCCCTAATGCCGCTACCTTTTAATACAGTTCCTCACGTTGTGATGACCCCCAACCATAAAATTATTTTCATTGCTACTTCATAACAGTAGTTTTGCTACTGGTATGAATCGTAATGTAAACATCTGATATGCAGGATGTATTTTCACTGTTACAGAGGGGTCGTGTCCCACAGGTTGAGAACCACTGCTCTAGATGATGCACCTCTCCCTCCACCTTAGCACTGCTACAGACTGGGGGAGAAATTCACCCCTTCACCTTTCTGCAGAAGCCTTGCCTCCAATAGCAGTGCCAAGGAAATGTGCACTGGCCACAGGTCTCACTATGACCTAGTAAAGACCAGCACCCTTCATTGTCCCATGACTGTGTATCTGCTCATTCTATGTTTTTATGTGTTTCATACGTGTTCTATTCCAAATAGTTTTTAAAAATCTTTATTTATTCATCACACATCTAGTTGTCATCTAGTCACTCTCACATGCTAAGTTACTAATTGTGAGAAGGACTCAGTAAAAAGCCAACCAACAAAACAACCGTTACCTCTTAATAAAATCGTTATATTGTTCCAGGTGACATTTCAAGGTATGTTTCTTGGCTTGATCTTGTGTTTTTGTAGGTACACCTGTAGATCTTATCCAGTGAAACATGTGCCCTCGGAATGTTGGAGAGACTACTGAGCATCTGTCAAATTCAATGTCAGTCTCTAATTTTTCCCAGGCTTGCTTCCAGTGAATAGGAACATACCAGGCAACAGCCTAATGAAAATGATTCATTAATATCAATTGTGTATACTGGAGGTTTACAACATGATGTTATGAGATACAAGGGCAGCAAATTAAGATACCTATCACCTCACATAATTACTTTTTTGTGACAAGAGCAGCTAAAATCTACTTAACAAAAATCCCAAATGCAATACAGTTTTATTCGTCCTCATGTTGTATATTATACCTCTAGATTCTTCCATCCTACGTATCTGCTATTTTGTATCTTTTATTCTGTATCTCCCTACTTCTTCCACCACCCCCTCTATCTCCGTATATTTGAACTTTCTTTTAGACTCCACATAGAAGTGAGATCACGTAATATTTTCTGTCTTACTTATTTCACTTAGCATAGTGTCTTCCAGCCCTATTCACGTTGTGGTAAATGGCAACATCTCCTTTTCTAAGTCTGGATAATATCCCTAAGTCTGGATATATCCACAATGGGATATATATATATCACATTTTTGTCCATTCATCTGTTGGTGGAAAATTAGATTATTTCCATAGCTTGGCTATTGTGAATAATGTCGCAGTGATCATGGGAGTCCATGGTCTTTTCAAGGCGATGATTTTATCTGCTTCAGGAATGCACCCAAAGGAGGGATTGCTGTGTCATATGGTAGTTCTATTTTTAATTTCTTTAGGAAGCTCCATACAATTTTCCATAATGGCTGCACCAATCTACATTCCCACCAACAGTGTACTAGGGACCCTCTTCTCCATCCCCTTACCAACATTTGTAATTTCTTGTATTTTTGACAAATAGCCATTCTACTGGGTATGAGGTGACATCTCAATGATTTTAATTTGCATTTTTCTGATACTTAATGTTGAACACCTTTTCAAATACCTATTGGCCATTTTTATCCATTCTTTGGAGAAATGTCTGTTTAGGTTCTTTGGCCCCACCCACTTTTAAACCAGGTTTTTTTTTTTTGTTATTGAGTTATAAGTGTTCTTTATAAATTTTAGATATTAACCCTTTATCAGATAAACGGTTTGCAAATATTTTTTTCCCAGTCTGCAGTTTCCCATTTCATTTTGTTGATTTTAAATTGGATGTATCCTATTTGTGTATTTTTGCTTTTGGTGTCACAGCCAAAAATATCATTGTCATGGTTATTGTTAAGGCCCTTTTCTCCTGTGTTCTCCCCTAGGAGTTTCATATACACTTTTATCCAATTTGATTTGATTTTTGTGTCTGGCATAAGATAAGGTACAAAAGAATTTAAAAATAAACTGTATTATCATTTACCTACTGTCTGTGGATTCGTGAACCACATGGTAAGGATGTAGTAAGATATCCTAGCCCTAGCTCCTAGTTCTAAATATTACAAGCTGCATAACTTACTGAGACAAGTTAGTCACTTACTATCTTGGGCTGTGAGCACTAAAGCTTGCCTGAATATGTGGCAAGTATACAACATGTGCGTACAAAAATTATTTAGGAAAATTCTGCATAGGGACTAATGGTTTTATATATATACATA
>NW_003852452.1:5166508-5179164 GCF_000181295.1 Otolemur garnettii
TTGGCCAGAGGAACTTTGTAAACTATTTTTAGTAGAATAGAAAAAAATTTAGAGTTGGAAGGTTACATTTTACTAATCATGTGACTTTGACTAAGTCACTTAACTTTCCAAGCCCCATTTTCCTCCTTTGTAAGATAAGTAAACATTACCAAGAATCCAATGAGATAACACACATATACACAGCCCTTCAATGAGCCAGCTCCCACCACTAGGACTGCTCGAGCCCATATCTGGATCTCCAGTGCAAAATAACGTACTGGGAAAGTGCCAGGCACTGAATAAATATAGGATGTTTGATAGTTTCTTGGCAGGTCATGTAGAGGCTACAGGTCCTATAGGACAATAACATGCTTGGTCCTGTTCTAGCAATTTCTGAAGTCATAGATTCTCAGTGATTATACTGGACAGTCTCTGACTTTACAGATGAGAAAGCAGAATAACAATTACATGTTAACTTGTGGCAAAGCAAAACTAAGATCCACCTTTATATTATACCGTGAGATTTGCAGCTGTACTGAATATTAACCATGTTAGTGACAAGATGACTCAAAAAGTCGTTTAAGTCATACTTTAGCTCAGCTTTCTTTTTTAAAATGACCTGTAATATAACTTCTCTTTGTCTTGTTGTTAAAAAAAAAGAAGTATTATTCAAGTCTAGAAACAGGATCTACTCTGATCTGTACAACTGGTTGGTGTTTTAGGCAGAAAGTTGCAGAATCTGTGACTTTTTCCACAAGATATTTGTTTTCTGAATATAAATTATACAAATAGAAAGCAATTCTAGGACCATGATGAAATCCTGTGTCTGTCTGTGTTTCAACATGTCTACAGGAATTTCAAACCCTGTATTTTTAAGGTAAATCTACCTAGAAATTGCAGACAGTGAAGTTCAGTATCATTGAAGAGAGAATGGAAATTAATTTGTTAAAAAAAAGCACTTTGTGCTACATCAGAGTTTCAGCCTATTTAATGGAAATATTTTCTAATTGAATTGATTCATGCTTATGCTTTGCCATGGAGTGGGATAGCTCCATTCCAATGGGGTGTGACTAGAAAAAGAAAACTTCAGCTGAGGTCTGAAGGGCAGACAGAATGTAATAGGTAAAAAGGGAGGAAACAGATTCTACGGAAAGGTAAGAGCATGTGCACAAGCCCTAAAGGCTGAAGTAGCAGTCAGGTACGGGGCAAAAGTAGGAAAAGCAAGGCAGGGTGGTGACAGCAGGGAGCGCAGAGAAAGACAGGAGCGCAGAGAAAGACGGGGGCGCTGAGTTAGGGAGGACGAAGGGAGGGTGATCACCGTGGGCCAACCCCCTCTCACCTCCAGACTCAGCAAGTATCTCTTCTGCTTGAGGCTTTTCCTGATGCTCTCCTTTACAGAGCTGTATTTCTGACCTGGGTGGCCATCTCTGTGCATATATTCCTATTACTGCTTCAGTGGATTGCAATTATTTATTATTTCATATCAATTTCTACTAGTAGACTCTGAGTTTTCTGAGGACAGGTACTATGCAATATTTATGTTCTTTCCTCCTAGTAGCATGCCTGACAGATATTAAATATATGGAAATATTTTCCATAGGAATCAATTGATCGATCAGGTTTGGTCTTTCATTAGCAAACACAATTGTCTGTGCTTAAAGCACCCCACAGAAATGGTCTGATTCTATACATGCAAAGGAGTTCGAACCACTGGGTAAAAGAAATAGTCTAAATACAAAGTCTAATTCAGATACAGGGGATGAAAATTTCCTAAAATGTATATTCCAGGAGCTCAGAGACCCATCATGTCTGGTTCAACACTCTGTGTGTGAAGTAATGTACAAAGTCTGAATCACAAAGCTATTTACAGAATGAATAAACATAATGAAATTTCTGAGATAAAAATGCCTTAACCCGAATCTAGATTTTACTAATAATTTTCTTGTGAGTAAATAACTTAGATTGCATAGCTGTCTTTTTCCCATCAGTGGAAATTAACAGAAGTATAAAATTCAGTTTGAGCTCACAAAGAGATCTAAAGCAGAGCCAGTGAAGGCCGCTAATTACAGGTAAGGAGTGTTCACTCCATCTAACCACAACTGCTCTCACAGAATTCTAAAGGGAAGGTCAGTCTCAGTGTCAGGTATAACGTAACAAAGACTCAGATACAGATTCTGATCAACATAGTTTGTGGGTTAGTAGTTACATGACATAGTAAATTAGACTGAGGTTTAAAAAAGACAGATATGTTATAAAGACCTAAATAAAAGTATTTTAAAAGGAATAACTTTTTGTTATAAAAAGAGATCCTTTTAAAACTTACTGGTGTGTCCATGGGCATATATATTTATGCTAATATTATATCAAAGAAGAGGTAGAGTGAAAAATATAAAATTGCCAAATATTATGAATGAATTCTACACAGCTATTACTAAGTCACTTAGTTTTATGGTGAATATAGTCATTTCAGATTAAGACTTGTAAGCTCTTCCAATAAAATATTAGTCCCTTAGCAGATGTGATGTCTTAGTCTGTAAGATTAGAGAAGAATCTCAGTAAATACTTGAACAATAAGTGAATAGAAAGGGTCTGTATGCAGCATCTTCCTATCCAACTCTCAGGCAAAAATATCACAAGGAAAATCAATCCTCCCTTGACTCTGCAATTTGAAGTAGCCTCTTAGAAATATGGGATATCGAAATTATTTCTGCCAAATTGTAAGTAACTCTTGGGTACTTTGACACTGGGAAGAGGGTGTCATTGATTTGGGCCTGCTGTGCTACAGCATTTAGTGATGATTCCATCCACGCTTTGACGGATGGAAAATAACTAAGTGAACTAAGAGGACGAGCGCTCTTCATTCCATTGAAAACGAATGTTAAGAACCAGACACTAACTTGACCATTAGGTTTGCACAGGATTGTCGTACAATCTGGACTTGTTATAAACTTGTCTTGTTCCTTCCAAAGGAAATGTGATGGTGGCTCATGCTTTGCTTCAGATGTTGCAGCCCACACCTGAAAGAAAACAGTTTGCTCATGACAAACGCCACTGGAATTCAACACTGCTTTGTAACTGTCAGAGGGGTGCTGCCACGTAATCTTTCTGAACAGATGAGGTTTCACAGCTTCACGACTGTATACTATATGATTCTGAGCTATGGAACACCAAACAGCTACCGTACAGGTTTAAAGGAAAGCAGGAGACAGACTGGGAGTCTGCCAGGATCACTCTTTCAAGGATTATATTTAGAAATTTCATTTTAATAGTCAAATTTAAAAAACTGAGATCACACACCAAACTGGAGAAAGCTGTGGACATTTAACTATGGGTTTTAAAAATCTATCCACTTATTTTTTAGACACTCTGTTTTCTGGGCCAGAGCATAGTTCAGAGCAACGTCCAACTCCCGGGCTCAAGCGATCTGCCTCAGCCTCCAGAGCGGCTGGGACTACAGACATAGGCACCACCACACCCAGCTCGTTTTTCTATTATTAGTAGAGAAGGGGTCTCTTGCTCAGGCTGGTCTGGAACTCCTAAGCTCAAGTCATCTTCCTGCCTTGGCTTCTCAGAGTGCTGGGATTACAAGTATGAGCCACCATGCCTGGCCAGCTATGGGTATTAATTTACATCCAGATACTGAACAAGGTAGCATAAGTAACCAACAATGACAAAAAATCACATTTTCCGTACAGTTTGAGTGTCGGTAGGGCAGGTGCTGAGCCACAGGCTGACAGTGTAAATGAGTTTTTCCTCCGTAATTCTAGTTCATGGCATTTAAATCTTATACTCACTGTTACTGTGGTATTGGCCTGCATTGTAATATTTGGAAGGAATTGGTACAAAGAAACTCTCTGTCCATTCACGTTTTGCTGGAGAATGTAATTGCCAATTCCGACTTCTTTGTCAAGGGAAGAGTTAATGAGCTTTACAAACAAACCCTTGATATGCACTTCAGCTATTTTAATATCTCCAAGAGAACTAGAAAATAAAGCACAAAGATTATAAGGTGACTTCACAAAGAAGCGTCATTGGCTCACTCTACGAATGGAATATTGAACATGTTTCTGAAGTTTTTCCTCAACTGTATGTTCTATTGGACAATTTTACACAGAAAGAGCGTATTGTGTAACCTAAGACGAATGATTTCTTAGTTCTGTTCCTTTATCAGTGCAATAAAATTATTTCACATAAAATAAGTAAATGAAACCTAAAACGTACTTTAAGTGTCAAGGTATAGAATAAATGCCACAGGAAGGTGTAATTATAATTATTTAAATTTCCTACTGTTCAACATAACATCACTGAAACACGAAACTCTTCAAAGTAGGTCAAGTAGTTTACTTCTGAAGAATATGGCTGAGAAGATGAACTACAACTATGTGACTAAAGGGATTTTGAAAAGGGAACATTATTACATGAACACAAGATGGTATTATTTTACTTTTTGAGTTGTGTTGAGAGGTTAGTGTGTTGTAGGCATCAAGATAATCATTCACATATCAGCATTTTTCAGAGTAGAGGTCACAACCTATTAGTAGATCGTGAAATCACTTTGGTGGGTTAGGACCAGCATTTTAAAAATAAAATATATCTCCACCAATAATAATACCCAATACTACTCATGTGCCAGGTACCTATAATAGTATGTATTTGTATCTTAACCTCTATTATCTATCTTTATAAATCCTTCTACAATTTCTTATCCACAGTTCCAAAATCTAAAAAGCTCCGAAAAACCAAAAAAACCAAAAAACTTTCTTTTTAAAAACATATTTGAAGCAAAACCTGGGTCCCGACTGAGGTGAAACTATTTATAATCTACATTAGTCATTTGTGTGAACATTGGTATGTTTTTCTACAGAAAAATTAATGTTTGATTTTTGATGCTTCTCTATGTCATTACGGGGAGTTACACAGTATGTGTTCTGGGCTTATTATGTTCCTAAAATTCATCGTATTTTGAATTTGGAAATACAGTGTATATATAAAGCACCAAATATTTTGGTGAAGGCAACTTGTAGTAACTCATCTAATTCTCACAATTCCATACACATTTTTCATTGAAACATTTCAGTGTATTTCTTATTGAAGGTTATGACCCCCAAAATGTGAGGAACATTGAGTTGGTACATTTAATCCTCACAATAACCCAGTGAGACAGGTGCTATGTTAAGTCTCATTTGTAGATGGGGAAACTGCCGTTTAGAGAGATTAATTCCCTCATCTCTCTCATCATCTCTGGGGGACAGGTAGGGGCACGCTGTTTCTCCAGTCTCATCCCCTCCTCTACTTGGTTCCACAGCAATCTCTGTATGATCAAAACCTGGTGCTGCCACTTCCTTGCTGGAAAGCCTTCAGGGTCTGACCATTCCCTTCCAGAGAAAACATGAACATCACAAGGCTCTATGCAATCTGCCAGCCTCTTTGATCCCTTTTTTCCTATTTCCTCTGTTATCCCTAAACTACCACCATGAAGAATCCCCTGTAAGAGCATGATTCCTGCTGTTGTACACCCACTGCCTGCACACCTGCTATTCCCTCTGTTTTTTCTCAGGATTCCTATTAATGCGTCACATTTTCAGACTGTTTTCTCACTTCCATGGGTACAAAACAGAATCTCATTGTTAATTCTGTCTGTCTCTGATTATGGAGCAGTTGAACAAGCTACTTACTGGCCACTGTTTTTCTTTTTTAAGAATTGCCTGTTCATATTAATTTGTTTACTTTTCTATAGGTTTGTTTTCCATTTTTATACTAATAGCTAATTTTTGGTATTTATAGTATAGTAAATATATATGCACATATTTTCTGTAAGAAGAGGCTTTTGTTAAGAAAAAAACACTTCTGCCTCTCATGGTAAATTTTAAACTTCTAGGACGTCTGCCTTACCCACTCAGGAGCTCCGTGTTGAGTGCATAGAGACCTCTAATTGCTATATCCTCTTGCTGAACTGACTCCTTTAGCATTATACAGTGACCTTCTTTATCTCTTTTTACAGCATTTGATTCACTGTCTATTTTATCTGATATAAATGTCATTGCTTTTGCTTCTTTGTGGTTTCCAGTTGCGTAGACTATGTTTTTCCACCTTTTCCCTTTCAGTCTGTGTGTGTCTTTACAGAAGTGGACTTCTTGGAGGAAACGTATAGTTGGATCTTGTTTCTTTATCCTTTTAGCCACTCTGTGCCTCTTAGTTGGAGAACTGAGTCCATTTATAGTCAGTGTTATTATTAATAAGTAAGGACTTTCTCCCGCTATTTTATTTGTTATTTTATAATTTATCCCTTTTTCTTTGTTCTTACTGTCTTCCTTTGTGGCTGATTTTTCTCCAGAAGTATGTTTTAATTTGTTGTTTTTTTATTTTTGCACTGTGGTTACCATGAAGCTTACAAAAAACATTTTATAAAGATAACAAGTTATTTTAGACTAAGTTAACTTATCTTAGATCACAAAGGGAAATTGAAAATACCATTACACCTTAACTTTATCCCTTCAACATTTTGATGATGGATTTTCTCAATGTGCATTCATATTTTATATTGCCTACCTCGTTACAGATTGCTATAGCTATTATTGCCTTTGACAGAGTTGTCTGTTGGGCTTCATGCTGGAGTTATCAATGGATTGCACTGCACAATTATAGTATTAAATTATTTTAACCTTACCAGTGGGTATTGTACCTTCAGATGTTTTCTTTTTGCCCATTAGTTTATTTTATTTTTTTTTATTTTTAGCATTTCAGGTAGTCTAGGAAAGACTATCTTACCCTCATGGTTGAAAGATAGCTTTGCTAGCTATCGTATTCTTGGATGATAATTTTTTTCTTTCAGTACTTTGAAAATGTTGTCCTACTCCCTCCTGGCTTACATGGTTTCCAGTAAGAAGTCTGATGCCAGATGAAGTTCCTTTATATGTTATTTGTTTATTTTCTCTTATTACTTCTAGGAGACACTTTACGTCCTTGATTTTTGAGAATCTGATTATTGTATGAGTAGTTTACTTCTCTGCAGCCCAGGACTGTCTCATCCTCATATTTGATTTCTGGCATATTTGTGGAGATAATTTTGCCACTGTAGATCTGCTTTTTCTAATTTTTTAACCGGAAGAGAGGGGGCAAGTAAAGCTAGCTTGCTTCTATGCTACTATTTTTTTCTGACTCCATTTAAACAGAAGCTTTTTGTGAATTTTTGCCACAAATAGCTCATCATTTTAACATGGTAGGTACTCAATGAATGATTTGATGAGGTTTTTTTTTTTAATATAGTTGAGCAAATACTTAGGTTTTCTGCACAGTTAAATGATAACAGGACACAAGTGATTGATATTTAGGAAACATGATATAAGGGTAAAAAATGTTTCCTTCATACCTGACCCTTAACTCTCATCAAAAACTTCTTTTAGCTTTCTAACACCCTGTGTCTCCACATGCTTATTATTAACATTTCACAATTCAATGTATTATTCACATAATAAGTAAAGCAGGGAAGAGATGAGTTAGCTCTTTTATTTCAGTCCTAATATTAACTTTCTTTCTGATCCATTCATTTTACCACAGATACTAACAGCCATAAAAATGGATCAGTGAGGTAAAAATTAGTTTCTTTCCTTCTATCTTGAACTAAAGAGCCTACAAAAAGAATAAAATATATTAAATTCATCTGAATAATTCACCAACAATAAAAGGTCCCTGAGTAGCTACAGCGACCCCGTTTGTGGGACTGGAGCCCTGTTTTCTGGCACCTTTCAAAAATTCACACGCTGTGTTTGGTTCCCTAGAAAGTTGTATCAATTGGTTTTAATTACTTAGAAGATGAAATAGTTTTATTTCAACGAATGCTTAGGGTTTTAGATAAAACCATGCATATAACAACTGACTAGAACTTTATCTTTTGGGTCTGACCCCCCAAAAGATATTAAATAGTTCTAATAGACTGGGTACCTGGATGTAGACTGGCCAACTTCTTCAAGAATCATGGAAAAGTGTCTGTAAGATGTCCTGGAGCGGCTTGGGTATGCAGTAAGTTTCTTTGAATTACCAAACAAAGAAAGGAAATAATCTTCTCCTTCCCCGATCATAGTTGACTCAGAACCAAGGCTTAACAGAGACTGTTTTTTCATACCTAATAAGCTGCTGGCTTTCAAAAACAATGAGGAAAGCAACCAAGAGAGAAGTAAATAAGAGGACATTAAAAGAACCTAAAGCTATCATCTTTAATCCCTGCTTTTACAAAACTGTATTCTTTGTACATTTTACTGTCACTGTCACATACTATGAGAAAAGTTAGAAACTTTAGACAAAGGTGTACAAAATAACCACTAAGTGGATATTTTTAATGACATCCTCAATTTCTGAGATTATTTCAGTTATCTTAAACTATCAGTTATATCATCAGCATAATGACTATTGGAAAGCTTGTTCAGCTGCACTAGAAGCATCATCAGTTTTTAAGTAGGTAAAACATTTGAGTCTGTCAAATTTGAATATGTTATGTACAACAATAGCCTTATTCTAGTTCATATTTTCTTTACTTCCCAGATTATGATCCCTAAATTAAGGTCTTAAATGATTTCTTATTAGTAGTTATTACTTTTGCCAGCTAAAGACTTAAACTTCCTCTAATCAACTAAAATACGTTATTAGAAAGAAAAAGTAACACTTAATTAGATTCTAGTGTCTTAGAAGTTTGTCTTTTTGAAATTCTCACTAAAATTCAATACAACATAGTTTTCATGACTTTTTTTTTTTTTTTTTGCCGGGGCTGGGTTTGAATCAGCCACCTCCGGCATATGCAGCCAGTGCCCTACTCCTTTGAGCCATAGGCACTGCTCAGTTTTCATGACTTTTTATAGGAAGAGCCCTTCTGGGTGATTATAATAATGTGTCTGCAGCAGAAGAGTTACACTATAAAGAGGCAATATGGAAAAATGGACAGAGCACTGTGCCTTGGATTTAGACAGACCTGCAATTGTATTCCAGCTCTGCCATTTACTAGACAAGTGATTTAAACTTTACAAGCTTCAATTTTCCTGAACATAAAATAAGAACAATACTACTACTTTGTATAAGAAGATAAGAGGATTGAAGATTAATGTCGGTAAGTGTCTAGCATAATGTTCAGCATTTATTCAATAAATGATAGCTACTATTACAGTATAAGAGCTTTTGATTAATATAACACTGGTTCCAAAATCTTCAGAGAATTAACACAATCTGGAGTTTGCTTTATTTTTATATCTTCCACAAAACCAAAACAAAGTAAAAGATTTAAAGGGATAAAACCATAGTTCTTCAGGAAGATTCCTTAAAGTATTTATTGAAAAGAAACATATGGAATTCAGCAAGTTCATTGCCAGTCAAGTATTTACTTAATTCTTAAATTCCTTTGGGAAAGAATAATAAACAGTATTCTCCTTAATAGCTCATCCTGAAGGTTTGAATACAAACCCTTTGTATTCTAAAAGGAAAGAAGACCCATTAATTCTGGTCCCAATTGTTGTTTCATGTAGAACAACAGATGGCAATGCCACAAGTTTTCATGGACCTAGACATCAACCTACATTAACTGAAGGACCCTGTCCCAATTCAGATCTTATCTTGCAAAGGGAAGCCACTATATTTGGTTTCCCCCCCATTACTAAGATCATTCACAGTTTAACCCAAATACAAACCATATGTCATGATGATTTAATGCCAAATGATAGAAAATCTTCCCTTGCTAGATCTAACATTTGTATTTACATTTTTAAGCATATGGGTTTGGGTGATTGCTAAAGGTCAGTGTAAACTTTGGAGGTTTCTTTGGAAATTTTATCTTAGCCATACAAACAAGAAACATAGGAAATATAACTATCACGGCAGTGGAACAAAACCCTATATAACACTATGTCAAAACCTTAGGAAAGGAACAGAAACAAAATCAAAGATAAATGAGAGGCAGCCAGGCTGTAAATATCTGCAGAAAGACAGAGGAGAATGGAGACGTCAGGTAGTCATGGCAGTGTCTGTGCTACCAGTTTAGAAACTTGTTAGTAGACTGGTAATCAACATAAAGACCCCCAAATCTAGCCTATTCTAGAAGAAGGTGATTATAGGCATGTTCAGATTCACAACTAATTTTCACTGAGTACTTATTAAGCATTAGGTGATTTTCATAAATATCTCATTTAATCCATAGGATAGCCCTGTGAAGTTGATCATTTAACCCCCACTTTGTCGTAGTGGAAAATGAGATCTAGACAAGATGAATACCTTACCCAATACCTCACGTTGTAGAAGGACAGAAAAACAGTAGGTCCTGTGTTTACAAAGACAGTAATGTCTTCAGTAAACCAGGAAAAAATACCCTCAAGCATCATGGTAAGAAACAACACCCTACAGTGTGGGTATTACTCAGTACATAGTTGACAAAAGTCAAAACTTTACTTTTTCCTACCATGGTACTGTTTTCATTTTCCTCTCCTTCGAATTTTCTTTATTGTTTTTCCCTTTCCTCTCTATCCTCTTATTACCTGTTTTATAGTTCCTCTTTCTCTTATCCATCTATTCTTTACTTGAGTCTAAGTCTCCTAAAGGCATGAAATACACAAGATGTTGCTTAATGCTGATAGCATGCAGAGGGAGATCATTTAAAGCTATACAGTGGAATTTTTAATTGTCTAGAAATTCTACAGCATGTTAGTAGTCAACCTACCAATCATCATGATAACTCAAGATATCTTAATAGTGGGGGGAGATATATTTGGGCATATGCATTTATGTCACCTGAATTTGTCTTTAGTTCCAAAATCAATGATGAGTACAATAAGTTACCCTGCATATGACACTAAGAAATTAGCATTATTATGGACAAATAATTTTGGCTAAGAGGCATATATGGAATCTATTGAAAAACATGGTTTTAAAATAGTCTAAAAATACTTGGTACATATTTTGCTTACCCAAGCTGCTTGTCTGCAAATAGCTCATGGTACCTTTTGAGGTAACTGATCCAATGGTTGAAATCTTTACTCCACTAATCTGAGAACGAGGCAGATAGTCATTGCGCGACCTTGCAGAGAATAATGACTGTGAAAGTGGTAGTGATATAGAGTCTAAATTTGTCGTCGATGGAAAAAAACGTACTGAAGATGGGTGTATCACGAGGGGAACTCCCACTTTGTCTCCTCCTCTGTGCACAAAAATAAAGCCAAAATAGCTATGAGTACAAAAAGCATAGGCGATTATTATTAGTCTATCTACAAAAGGAGTTCTGCTTTTCATAGGTACTATGCCTCTAACATAAGCACAATAATGTATTTCTAGTTTCAATAATGCAAATAAAACGCCTTAGTGTCAACTTATTTCATGCTTTGCTCTTTTTTCTATTTTTAAAAACTAATAAATGGGTGGCACCTGTAGCTCATTCAGTAGGACGGCGGCCCCATATACTGAGGGTGGCAGGTTTGAACCTGGCCCCAGCCAAATTGTAACAACAACAAAAATAGCCGGGTGTTGTGGCAGGCACCTATAGCCCCAGCTACTCAGGAGGCTGAGGCAAAAGACATGCCTAAGCCCAAGAGTTGGAGGTTATTGTGAGCTGTAATGCCACAGCACTCTACTGAGGGCAACACAGTGAAACTCTGTCTCTAAAAAAATAAAATTAAAATAAAAATTAAAACTAATAAATTTTCATTGTAGATGATTTTGAAATGTGTATAAGTAGAAAAAGGAAAATAATAATCATTATAGTGTCACCAACTAGAGACTTTACGTCTCTTTCCAGGCTTTTTAATGTATTTTTCACTGAAAGTTGAGACTTTATATACAATTTATACTGCATTTTTATCGCTTATCATATTTCCACTTTACATGAACATAAAGGACATTATTATAATCCCTGTTTAATATGTCATTGTTTCCTGTACTTTTCTCCTTTGATTCTTATTGCTGCTTAACTAATTTTTCTGTATTAATAAAGATTCTATAGTTAACATTTGCCTTTAAATAAACTCTTGCAAGTGTGTGCCTGTGTGTCGGAGGGAATAGCAAAAAGGGAAGGACAATTTTCAGTTACTACTTTTGTAAGTGATTCTTACTGTGAACAAAGATTTTCCTTTATTTTTATAAATATAAAAGCATTTTGTGCACAATAACTTGAACAAGGCTCCTATAATAACAAACAACAATTTTGTAAGTTAAACCATACTCTCATGATACGGGTCATGAAAGGCTTATGACGCTCCATCTTCTCAGTCACATCGAGACTCTTCTGAATGATCTCAAAGCAAACCCTGTGTCTGTGTACATGTCTGTGTGTGTTGTGTTTAATGCTTAAATTATAAACAACGTACTGGAGGCCAAAACCCTTTCTATCTCTGAAAAACTGGACAAATGGACAATTAAACTATCCTCTTTCTGGGAGCCACATATCTACTCACTGTAAGTCAGGAGGTCAATTTTCTGCTCCTATGGATTATCTCCATTTTTATCTATTTCCAGAGGTCTCATAAAGTTCCCTAGTCCACCATCTTCCAGATGTGATCCTCAATATCTTTGTTTACTAAAAGGTATTAACAATCACTTTGTTCTACAATTTGAAAGTTTCCTCCTTAGAAATCTTACGTCAGAGAGATTTGTCCTCCAAACCAGTCTGCTCTAAATGTACCTCTCACAAGGCACAGACATCTCAGGCAAAT
>NW_003852452.1:5179560-5180330 GCF_000181295.1 Otolemur garnettii
TTTTCCTTCAGTAAAACAATAGCATTTCCAACTAAATTTAATTCCACCAAAGATTGCTGATGAGACTTCACAAATGGTGCAGTTGGAGAAATCCGGCCCAGGACCCCAGGGTGTTCTTATGTTTGTAGTGGAGTAGGGAATTTCTGGTGGCTGCACACATCTCTGGGAGGGCGGAAACATTTCAGAAACAAAGTCACGTGATACAACTCATCATCTGCACTCTCCACCAGCCTGGCTATTCAACTCCTGTTAGCAGAGGAGAGATTCTTCTTGGTGCTTAGTTAGCTCTCCCGTTAGCATAAGGAATTTTCCAAACTCCTTTCTGGTATTTTTCTCCCTCTCTATTTAAATAGCACTAAACCAGGAGCAGTTGCCAAAGCTCACTTCCAGCATTTCAGTGTAGCTTTGGGAGATCTTGCTTGGTAACTCCCACGACAATCATTTCTCAGAGGACCTCTAAGAACAACCACTAAAAAGACAGATTTGGAATGGAAAGTAAACATGGGACATCTACACCCAAAGTCACAATAGCTTTAAATTATGTATACTCAATATTGTAAATATCTGTTTCCAAAGCAAACCTGGAGAACCAATGCTAAGGCTTTAGTTGATAGGATTATTTATATTAGTAGCAAAAATAGAGAACATCCTCACAGACATTGCCCAAATTCTGGTAATATTTTGTTCCTAGGTCAGCAAAGTCGTTGTAAAGAAGTTGTCTTCAAATTGCCTTGTCAAGTAGGAACTTCGGATTCTCAATGAGGTCTTAT
>NW_003852452.1:5180473-5184878 GCF_000181295.1 Otolemur garnettii
TGCCATAGCTCGTTATTTTGATTAAGTTTGTGGGATCTAGTCTGGTTCTAACTACTTCATAAGACGGTTGGAAACAGAAGAGGTCAATGACTCCATCATTGTCCCCTAAAACTCAGACCCGCATCCTCATCGCCTTACCGCTCCTGCTGCTCCACTCCATCCTCCTGCTTGTGGACTACAGTCTCCACGGCCTCTGAAGCTTCCCGAACATCTTGTGTTTCTTTCATGTCAGCTTCAAGAGAAGTCTCTTTCTTCCCCTAGGAAAACAGATCATGAACTCAGGCAGAGAATACAGCTGGCATTCAAGGCAGATTTTCTTTAAAAAATAACCTCACCTGTTAATCCAACTACCTTCAAGCATCTGCCAGATCTAATGATTTCTTTACGCAGCTGCTGCCAGAACCAGGATTCTCCTGTAAATATGTAAGTACCAGCACAGCCAGTTCTGATATTCACTAAGGATATTAGACAAAGCACCATGGAGGTGTGTAGCAGCTCAAGAGACAGGACAATAACCAGCAAAGGGACTTTTGTGACTACAACCTTCACATCTGGCCAACACTGCCTCTTAGAACTATGAGGTAATGTCTCCATAGTTACACAGTTCTGGTCTCTGAACAAATTACCATGTCGATGCTGCACCTGCTTTGCAATGTTCAGACATTAAATAATGTGACTCTTTTAGGCGAGCCAAATCTCCTACCAGAAAGATTATGCCACCAAAACACTTGATATCTTATTCTGGATTTCTGAAAGTCAAAGCCAGTATGTACATATTGGGGGAATTAATCGCAGATCCTCCCTCCCTCCCTTCCTTCCCTCCTTTCCTCCCTTCCCTTCCCTGCCCTTCCTTCTTTTTCTTCTTTCCTTCCTTTTCTTTCCTTCCTTCTCTTCCTCTCTGTCTTTTGACAAATGCTTTGAATACATGGAAACAACTAGGCAGCAGGAATAGAAAGCATCAAATTTTAATGCAAAAAGGATCCTATTGGTAGAACAAAATCAAAGTCAGAAAACTTAAATTCTTCTCCAATTATGCCATCAATATGATTTATAAAAAAAAAATCACTTAATTCAACTTCTACTCACCCTTTATGTTTCATGTTTCTTCTTTTATAGATGACCCACACTTAATGTTTCATGATAATGATGGTATGAGAATAAAATTATCCAATATGAGAGCACATAATTATATATAGTAATAAGATATGTTAATGGTGATGAGTAATAAGCTATATTAATAATGATGATATATTAATGATTACTGGGTGAGTTCATTCAACAAATATTTAAGGAGCATCTACTATGAATGGGGAACTGACTAGGAACCATGACTAAACAATTAGTGCTTTAAAGAATAATAATAAAATATCTTCCAGATATGAAAATTGTTTCCATCTTGGGATGATGAACAATATTTAAATATAAAAGACAATTAATAAAGTAACTTTCAATAGGCCCAAAGAAAAATACAAGAAGTATATCATCTAATAAGGTGAGTGAGTTATCGAAAGGTAAACATTTTCTCCATTTCAGAGTGAAACACAATTCCTTATCAGCATTATGGGCCGATTAGGTAAACACACCATCAGGAGATTCAGAAATATATACTTATGTTTAAAAAAGTCAAAAAGGAATTTATCATTCTATGCCATTATCCTAGTGTCCCTACCTGTACCAGTCTGGTTTCCTAGCTGTTAAAAAATTTCCAACTTGAACTACATATAGCAGCATGAAGTCATTATGATGTCATTTGTTTTATCAGAAAGTCTATTCATATTTTCCAGCATAGTTTAGAGAAATAAAATTCTGCCAGAGAAGAATTTTTGAAAGATTTAAATTTGTGAATGTTTTGATATTCATTTCCCACACCGGATATTTTTCTTATTTCCTTTCCAAAAATTACTGCATACATTCAGTGAAAATCAATTTCCTCTTTTGCTGCCGCTCAAACTAATTTAGCGGTTTTCAACAGGGGACAAAGTGAACCATAGGGGGCATTTTGTAAGTGTGAGAGGACGCGGACAGCAGTTTTACAGATTTGGGGCAGGTGCCAGTGGCATTTAGCAGAAAGGAGCCAGAGATACTAGACTTTCTGACATGTGGCAGATAATCCTATACAACAGAGAATTTTCCCACATACCATGTAACTTTTCAGACATTCCTGCAGGTGGAAGATAAGATTATAATTATCTGACCCTAAAGCCTAGCTCCATGTTTCCTATGACTACAAAATACTTTTGCAGTTTTAATACCAAATTTTTCATGAGAAAATTATTAGTTAAACTGGGGGGAGACCATATATTGACTTGTTCAGACCTTTTCCAAGAATTATTTATCAGTCTGGGGGAAAAATCCCATCATCAGTAGCAATACCACTTGGTAGCAGGATTCATGTGGTTGGTAAGAGTGGTAATGATGACAACAACAGCAGCAAAGTCAACCTGAATCTGATCAGTTCTCTACCTTGCATGTAATACAGAGGACCAAAGAGCACATCAGCTAATAGGTTGAAAGACTTTTTGTAATTTGTGGATATAACTTATGTCCTAATTCAAGAAAACTTAAAAAATTTATAAAACACTAGAAATGTACGCACACTGGATATTTAACATTAAATAATAACATAAATGTGTTAGGTGTGATATGGTATTATGAATGTATTTCTTAAAGTCCTTATCTTTTGAGATATAGATAAAATAGTATGTCATCTGGCTTTGCTTCACATTAATACAGAAGGTAGGAGGACGATGAGGGTATAGACAAAGAAGATGGGCCATGACTGGTAACTGTCGAAGCTGTATAATAAATATATGGAGAGTCAGTGTTAGACATTTTATAATTGCAGTTTGAAACTTGCCATAATAAAAAGACTGAAAAAGGATCAGTTTGGGTTGCACAGACTTCGAACACTGACTCCGTGATCATCACGGCTATCTCCAGCTCAGGAAGGATGGAGTCAGGGAAGGGTTGAAAGGGAGCAGCAGACTCTGCTTGGGGGGTGCGATAATCTTTGCAAGGTTCTCTGACCGCAGATGTACAAGATGGGAATTTCCCCATTTTCCAATGAGGAAGTGGAAGTTCAGAGAGATGAAATACCTATTTCTAGGTTCTACGGCCAATGAATGGCAAAGCCAGGATTTAGTCTCTCCCGTCTGTCATATGTGTACAGACATCTCGGTACACTCCTGGTTCCTATTTTGTTCCTGCCCACTATCTTCCCAGCCCCTTCTGTGGTCATTGCCACTCATCCCCTTCGGAACCAGCTTTGTCCCATTCTTCCTCTTTGCTCTAGACTTAAATCATCCTCGCCCTGGCTTCCTGGCCTCTGTCATTTCTCTTTGGTTTTACCCCCTGTGGGGAAAACACCAGAATCTTGCATGGGGAATTGAAGCCCCATAAAAGTTGATATGTCAAAATAGGGTGATGAAACCTGATTTTCAAGGTGTGAGCTTTCTACTTTAAGAAAAAGGTAAAAATGACAAAGTTCCGTATTCTGCAGTTCTAAAACCAGGCAAAATGTTACATATACACAATTTTTTAAACTTTGAAGAATATAAAGAACTGGTTTTAGACATTCTAGTCTTCTGTCTCTACACCTGGAGAACATTTGCCCAGCCAAGGATTTTATTAAATTGGTAATATGAATAAAATATCTGAATAAAGGCTGTATATAAAGAGAATTTTCCTCTTCTCTCAGGCCAAGCAGTTCAGTGATATTCACCTCAGGATTACAATTTAAAACCTTATGACATGTTCTATTATTTCAGATTCATAGAGTTTGGGTACAATTGTAGCCTATAATTTCAGATTTATACCCCCATAAAAATAGTATAAATTTCTATTACAAAACATCTTCCCAGGCTAAAAATGGACCAGGGCAATTCATTTCCTTCACACAGATCTACATGTAAACAGCATAGCCTCAAACCCAGATGATATTACTTTACCCTTATGTGAGGATCACATTAAGGTCCTCCCAGAGGTGTTCAGAGAGAGGCCAAAGGACCGTATCTTGGGAGATGCAAGTTTCAGATAGTTTGTCCAAAGTAATCTTCATAGCCTTCCAAGTAACACAATTCGGTAGGAAAACAACACTAAGACCTTAGATTTGCATTAGTGATGCTAAGTGTCAAATCCTGGTTTGAAACCTCAGATGTTTGTGTCAATTTCAGCAATAGTTCATAATTAATTGCAAGTGACACTTAGGGTATGTGCATTTTAAGCTTAGCCTTTATCCATGAGTCTTCCCTAGTCATATACTTTTTAGAGGAATATACTACTTATTTTTCTAAGTCAGGGTGCCTCAGACTTGTGCAGGGAACAGAGATTCATAATCTTTGATTTTATTTCCAGAACACCATGTTCTCTGTAGGATATTTTAAAAAATGCAAATCAATGTATTTTT
>NW_003852452.1:5186200-5191090 GCF_000181295.1 Otolemur garnettii
CCCCCCCGTTGTTACTGCGCATATACAAATTTGATCCGTGGTAGTCACTGTTAGGAGTATTCAGTATTGATGACAGCAACAGGTGACAAATGTGGGTTATTCTGAGAAATGCCATGATGCTGTCTGCTGCATAAAGCTCTTTATTCTCCTGACAATTGGAAGTATAAACAAATTAAAGTTGGAAAACAGAAATTTTTCCCTCCGTGTATGAATGAGAGAATAGAAAAATCTGGGAGGATTCTACGGATACTAAGGATGCCGAGATTGGTGTCCTGCCTGCTCTAAGAGAAGCACACCTCTAACCTTCACCAAGGAATAGGAAAGAGACCACTGGGGTGGACAATATGGTATCTAAAATGACACTGTGCTGTTGGTTTGAAACCTTAAATATAAGAAAGAGGAAAAACCAGGCATCTGAGATAGAATGAGAAAATTCATGCAGTGTTAGGAAACTGAATTCTCTGAAAGACCACCGGCTGGGTGAGGATCAGTCTGCGACAGAAGAAAAACAAGCTAGACATTTTTATTCGCTTGAAATTTTCTTTAGCTGGCCCATTATTCTTAGCTTTGTTAATATTGTTCGGTGTTTGCTTTTCTGAATAAATGCTTTTATAATTCAGAATCAGCCGTGCTTGATGGGGAATAAATATTATTGTGAATATTATTTATCCTGTCTCCTATTTGTGTTAAGTACTCCACATGCATTATCTCACTCCACCCTGATAACGATGCTTTATTATTCATCTTTTGCAAATGAGGAAATTGATGCATATAGCAGTCAGGTAATTGGAAGAGGCAGAAGCAGGACTGGAGCTCACGTTGGTTTGACGTCAGAGGCTGCGTTCCCAACCATTACATTCTACCATCCCCTGCAAAACACGGAGTGCCACCATTTACAAGGCAATTGGACAGATGCTCTATAATATATAAACAGATGTCAGACATGGTCCTTGCTCTTCTAGAATCTATCTTCTAGAAGAAATGATAGTGTCTCTGAGTACAATTAATCAATAAATATAATGTATGACAGAAGGTGTGATGAGAATCAAAGGAACAATTCAGCAAGAGCTGGAACAACCCAGGGAAACAATTACTTTAGCTGTGTGGTTAGGAAAGACTTCATGGAAAGAGAGACATATGGGTAGACCGCAAAGATTAGATGGACAGGATCACAAAAGGCAGAGACTAGGAAGGGAGGCCTCTATTAACTTATTCCTCCATGCAAATACACGTAGTTAGTGTGTGCGGTATCCAGGTATGTACTTTTCTGGCTTGCATCCAAAACGCAGGCAGCAGGAGGTCCAAGTAGAGACGGCACAGACTTAGAATTAAACAGTTGGCTGTGGCAGCAAGATGGCGTGGGTGGCAGTGTGAAGCAGAGCCAGAGAGAAAGGTCAGACCAGACAGACTACGGAGAGCCTTGAACACAGGCCCAGGAATTGAATTTATTCTCAGCAGGTATGATGTAACCATTTACTTGTTCCTAATGGATCAATCATTTACACGAATTATAGACACTATCCTAGTCCCTTCTTGGGTGCGTGGCTCTAGAAGTAAGCTCTTTAAAAGATCCTCATTAACATTATAAGCAGTAACTTGCACACTATGAGGGAGGACCTCTTTATTAGTTCAGTTAGAGTAAAATTCATTCTACTGTTGTTATCCGGAATAGACAGAATGAATTAAATGCTGAGCAACATTAACCAACCGTGCTTAATATGCCCAGGGCCAACTCTATGGGCCTGCGACCTGTGCAGCCACACGGGGCCCTGTGCTCAGTAGGTCTCCATGCTGCGGCTGTCTTAAAATTCTTAATAATTTTTTAACAAGGTGCTCCACAAATTATATACCTAGTTACGAATGGACAGTTTTAAAATTGGCCCCTGAGGACAGGAGACAAATTATCTGGGCAAATGGAAATGAAAAACAGTTATTTAGGAAATTAAGGTAAGTGGCACCCTTAAAAAATATATTTGAAAGACCTATAGTCTCATATTTATTTGAGATAATTTTTAGGCAGATTTACCAAGGGAATATCTATAAAGCCAGATACTCTTGAGCACAAATCAGGGCTCTTCCCTTGATCTGCTATGAGAGCTTATATAAAATAACTCGCCATGGTTTCAATTTCCCCTTCTGTAAAATGGGGATAACAGAAGCACTATTATAAGAATTTGATATAAACTGTATAACCAGGTACTCAAAAACCTGTATGTATTATCCATATCATCTATTGTAGTGACCTTAATGCTAAAAACATTTTTCCCTCCTATTATAGGCAGCTTAGAGCAAATAGCAGAGTGGCATTTATTTATGAGACTGTTTAATGATTTGATGGAATACAAGAATGATTTTTATATTCTTTCCAGAGTATAAATATAAATAATAATCCTGCTCAGGGGCTTAGACGTGATCTAAGTCTAATGAAGTACATGCAGATTATAGATGATCCCAATCAGCAAACGACCCAAACTTGCAGCATTGAATCCTGCAGGGTTACATTAGGGAGAAGAAACAGAAAAGAGAAAGATTGAGAGTCCTAAGAAAAATATCACGTGGCATGAAACAGAAGCAGTAAGACAGCAGGAAATTAGGTTGCAAACTTACAACAAAGATCTGGAAATCAAGAAAGAGAACCTCTCCCTCTGGGCTGCTGGGCTCTCCTTCTTCCCCTCGTCTGCTCCTTCCCTCCCTCCCTTTTTTACTTCCTCCCTTCCTTTCTTTTTCCTTCCTTCCTTCCTCCCTCTTTAGTGGTAAAGGGCTAGGCCACGTTCATTTCCACACTGCTCACTCGCGCTTACCGCCGTGCTATGCTTTCTTCCCCCGTGGACAGATCACACCTGCTCTCAGGGGTCACAGTGACCTCCGAGCACGTCCATCTAATGGCTCTAACCCTAAGCCTCTTTCCTAATCACTGACATGATGGATCACTCTTCTGTCTGAACTTTATCTTGTTTCTGTGTTGGCACTCTCTTGTCCTTCCCCTCCAGATTCTTATCTAACCACCCTTCTGGCTCTTTATCTCCAAGTGCAGAAGATACCCTTGTGTCAGTCCTTGCCCCTTCTTGTGTGTGTTGGTTTTTGCTTTTCCTGTATTAACTTCAGCCAGGTCACTCTTTTCACATCTCAAACCATTACATCATTTCCTGTCTAAAATCTCTACCTTATATTTTCGGCCTAAAGTCTAGTCTAGCAATTCCAACTGCATACTGTATGCCCCCAGTGTTTACAACACTTCTTGGCGGTCTCTAATTCCTAAAGGAAACCGAGGTCAGCCCAGTCCTAGAATTAATGAGAATTCAGGCTGTCAGGCAATATCAGCTACTTCCCTTATGAACAAAGAAGGTCTAGAAATAACATAATCTTTCAATGTCCCCAGGCCTGAGGTCTTGGTCCTTTGACACAGAGCCCTAAACTGGCTGAGGATAAACATGTCAGTGAAAGGCTGAAAAAATTGCAAAGTCCCTCCCAGAGCTATTTGGCCGATCCTGTCTAGGACTGCGATGCCCATTTCTTCTTGCCAGTTCAGTGGGGGTGGAATGGAAAATACCTTGTTGAAGGTCAAACTTGTTCCCTAGGAAATTTGCGACTCATCATGGGGCAGAACTGGTCTCTTAGCCTAAATCAATTCTTTTCACTGTGGCTTGATTTTGCTTTTGATTTCTACCATTGGGCCCTGAAAGGTCTTCCCTGATGACAATTAGTTTTCACCTTGCACCTATGTCTCTGTGTTGCACGCTGTGAGGACCACCTTTGGTACATCATGGGACCTGCCCTACCCTGGTCCAGACATGGGGTAAGACTATTTATCTCTCTAGGGAGACTCTCTCCTTGATGTTCAGAACTTTTACAAGTCTATGACTACTGATTACAGCTGAGACCCTGCATGGCCCTTCTCAACTAGCACAGCCAGTGTTAGCACATTTATAATTAGCTCTTTGGGTTGGAACGTAGGCTGGAACTTGATGTTCCATAATCCATTGTGTTTAATTTTTCTTCTCCTATGATCACTTGTTCTCAGACACCCAATTCCTAAATCACTTCATTGTCTTTGACAAAGATCTTTCTCCTTTCCTCTAAAATAAACCACTTTCGGGTTATTTTATCTCCATGATAACTCCCATCTGTTCCTCCACTACCCAGCTCACACAGAGCAGCCAGTTTCATTTCCCTTGTTACTCGCCTTGACTCATGCAATGCTCTAGCCACATTAATCTAGGGGGTGTCTCTGAATGTGCCCCTTGCTTTCACACAGCCCTGCCTTTGTTCCGACTATCCCCACTAAAGAACAACACTCTTCCCCGTATCACTTCTGACTCTAAAGAGCTACTCCTTTCTCAAAGCTAGTGTTCTCATCTGCAAAAATGGAATAAATACCTACTTCATAGAGATTAAATAAATGTAAGACACTTTAAGTGGTATTATAGTTATTCTTTTTTATTATTAATATTAATATCATTAGCACTCACCTTTTTCATAAGGCATTTTCTGATTCTCCCCAAACTAGAAATGATTCATTTCTCTCTAAATATTCACGGGGGACACTATCCATTCCTAAACGACAGGTACTCTTGCAAGTGCCTTATCTAATTATAATAAAGCCTGAGCTTCCCAAAGTCAGGGATCATTTCTTGAGCATCTTTTTTTTCCTTCTCTAGTGCAGAGAATAGACATCTTGTAGGTATTTGCAATAGGAAGGAACCAAATCACCACAGCGGTAATTATGGCTTTATTATAAACTTACTCACAAAGTGCACCTTGATGAAATTACAAATTAACAAATCCCATTATACCTACAAATTACACAGTGAATCATTTGTCTGGAGAGTGATTACTTGGCTCTTAGAGAGGTGTTGGCAGGCTCTAAATGACAGACAAAGACCTGAAGAC
>NW_003852452.1:5191173-5197964 GCF_000181295.1 Otolemur garnettii
TTTTTTTTGTGGCTATACGCAGCATCATTATTTTACCAACTACCAAGAAAAAAAAGCCGCAAATAAGGAGTTTAATGAGGGCTCTGGCATAAATCTGGGACCACCCCCAATGGTCAGTCTTTGCCCTGGGAGGAGGGAGAAAAGAAAACTCTCCCCTGAGATTTTGAACCCCAAGTCATTACTCATGTAGGCTTGATGTCTGGATACACACTACCAGTGTGCTCCAAAACTTCAGGAAGAAAATTTCATTTGAAATGGTGTCAGGTTGGTAGTGGCCCTAGTTAACTGTTAGAAAGAAATGCTTCTATATGAAATTCACTCCAGGATGATAGCAATGCCATGATTATACAACACATTACTGATTATATAATGCATCCCAATTTCAGAGGCATTAAATTGTTAAAAAATATCATCTTAGAATTCATGTAATATATTCTTTCCATTAAACAGAGAAGGTCTACAAATAACTCAATGGGTAAGATATAAAATAAAAATAACCCTCTTTTTCTTGGACATTTTGACTAGGCCAACTGCCTCTCCTCCAGTGACTTGCTAGGCAGTAACTCTAACCTTATTTATGGAATTCCGAAAAGAGATTGTGAGTGGGTGGGGGCATTTCAGGGTCTGTGCTGGTCCCACTGCTCTCTCCAAGCAATCCTATAGAGGGAGAGGATGTGGGCTTAGGGGGCTGGTGAGAACCAAGTTCTCTAATCCTACTGGACTGACTCCTTCTACCTCCCAGCAACTTGACTTCACCCCCCAGAGAGGTTTCTTGCAGTGTTCACCTGCCTGGTTGTCCATGTGCTTAGTGGATGACCTCCTCCTTTCTCCCATCTCAGGGAGCACAGCAGGAAGCTGCTCATTCATGTCATCAGACAGTCTACATTATGGGGTGCATGTGGGCACACACGCACTCTTTGAGAAGACCGGCCAATCATTTTTACATTATCGTGAATCAACCCAAGTCCCTAAAATGTAGTGTTGCTCTAAATAAGAGTTTAAGTGACACCAGAGAGGATGAAGAAACGTGATCTAGGCAGATGGAAAGGGCAGGTCTGAATGAAATCTGCAGTGGTGGTCTTTGGATGAGCAGAGTTAGTGTGAGAGCTGCAGGTTCCTGAAGGCTGGGAAAACAGTGGCACCAGGAGGTGCGAATGTACAAAAATCAATCACTCAACATTGTAGCTTTTTTCCTAAGGATCCTGGTGGGAGTAAGTAACCAAATAAACATCAAATATGCTTTCAATGTGAGTTAAAATATTGATCACACACTATACTATATATGTATGAGCATCAGTTTAATGCAAAACCATGTAAATGAGGGAGCCATTTAATTTTACACTGCTCATTCCCATGAAGATTCATTATCACCAGTGTAGACTAGTGCAGATTCAGACTATAAACCAATACTTGGCAATTCCCCCAGCTGCCATTTGCCAAGTCAGCGCTGGAGTTTTATGTGCAGTCTGTTACTCTATAACAGCACACAATCTTAGAATTGCTAAAGCAAAATAATGAAAACAGTCTTCAAAGACCTGTATCAGGATATTTGCAAATCAAACTCACTGGTAATGCAATCAAAATCTAACCTTGGTCTTATCAGTACAATGAAATACAAATAAGCCAAATTCAATTTTTGAATACATTTTGATATTTATAAAATATGATATGCAGTTTATAAATCAACTCAAACAGACTAAATTAAACTGATCTAATTCAGGAAGATCTACTGGCATCCCCATTCTGTCCCTGGGCAAATGACAATGTGTTAGAAAAAGATAGCATCATGCTAAAAGCACTAACCTAAGAAAAATTATTTTCAACCTAACTTCTGAGTATCAGAGTGTTTTCTTCTTAGGCTGTGAGCTGTCTGTCAAGTAGATGTGTGTGCATACACACACACACATGCACACGTACTATACACACAGGCCTCCATATCCAGGAGTTCCGCACCCCTAGATTTGACTAACAGCAGATTAAAAATATTCAGGCAATAAGAAAGAGCAAATAATCCCATTTCTAAGTTGGCAAGAGACTTAAACAGAGACTTCACTGAAGACGACAAGTGCATGGCCTATAAACACATGAAAAAATGATCATCATCTTTAATCATCAGAGAAATGCAAATCAAAACCACCATCAAATTCCAGCAAGATTAGCCCACATAACAAAATCCCAAAACTACAGATGTTGGTGTGGATGCAGAGAGAAGGGGATGCTTCTACACTGCTGGTGGGAATGCAAGCTAAATATGGCCCTTTTGGAAAGAAGTTTGGAGAATACTCAAGGAACTAAAAGTAGACCTACTGTTCAATCCTGTAATTCATCTACTTAGCATATACTCAAATGATTAAAAATCATTTTACAGTTTTTGGCTGGGGCCAGGTTTGAACCTGCTACTTCTAGCATATGGGGCCGGCACCCTACTCCTTTAGCCACAGGCGCCACCCAAAAATTATTTTACAACAAAGACATTTGCACCGGAATGTTTACTGCAGCTCAATTCATAATTGCCAAGACATGGAAACAGCCCAAGTGCCCATCGACCCATGAATGGATTAACAAATTGTGGTATATGGACACCATGGAATACTATGCAGCCATTAAAAAAGATGGAGACTTCACATCTTTTATACCTGGATGGAGCTGGAACATACTCTTAGTAAAGTATCTCAAGGATGGAAAAGAAAAGTATCCAATGTACTCAATACTACTATGAAATCAATACATAATCACCTACACACTCATAGGAATAGTAAAACATAGCTACAGTCCAGAAAGTAGGAGGGAAGAAAAGGGAGAGGGGAAGGGAGGAGGGAGGTTGGAAGGAGGGAGGGTTTTGGGCAGGGACCTCACCTAATGTGTATAATGCAACGGTACATTTCAAATTATTAAGAAAAGAGTATAATTGTTTTACCACAACAAATAAGTAAGGAAGATGATAGATGTGTTAATCAGTTTGATGTAAGCACTTCACATTGTATATCAAATCAGTACACTGTACCCCATAAATGCATCAATGTACACAGTTATGATTTAATAAAGAAAAAAATTAAAAAACCCAAAAATATGCAGTAAAAAAATGGGTGACTGCATCTGTACTGAACATGTACAGACGTGTCTTCCTTGTTATTCTTCCCTAAACAATACAACTGTATACACAATACTTACATTGCATTAGGTATTATAAGTAACCTAGACATGATTTAAAATAAATCAGCAGATGTGCATAGGTTATGTGCAAAACGATACCACTTTCTATGCAGAACTTGAACATCTGTTCATTTTGGTATTTATAAGTGGTCCTGGAACCAATCTCCCATAGATACTGACAGACAACTATAAGGCATCAATAATCTAGTTAAACAGAACAGATACTGTTTGTCATCTATAGCATTTCCAATTTCCTGTTTGACTTCTCCATTTGGGTGTTGTACACAGCATACCATGTTCCAAACTAAGCTCATAATCTTAATCACTTTCCAAACACACTGGAGATGTTCTCTCCAGTTGCTTATACCATCTCAGTATAAACCAAGTTGCTCAAGCCAAGAGTTAAGAGTTTTGGACTGATTCTTAATTCTTCCTTCTCCCTCCCTCAACATTTTCAACTAGCCATTACATATAGTCAAAATGCCCCTTGCAACCATCCTTTCTCTTTACAACAAAAGCAGGATAGCCTCTCATCCTATATTGAACTCTCTTATTACTGAACTATCCAAAGAGCCTCTGAATGGTCTCTCCCCACCAATGCATTCTCCACCTTACCACCAAAATGATATGAACCACAGATGTAAGTGTACGGATTCTCTAATGCCTAGAGGAGTAAAAACTCTTTTCCTTAGTTTAGGGCCTTTGTGATATAGCCTCAGATGAATTTCATCATTATCTAGCCATTTCTCTTGATGAACCCTATAATCTAATCACAGCAGACTACTAGACATTTCCCAATGCCACCAAGTCTTTGCTTACTATAATTGTTTTCTCTGCCTAAAATGCCATGACCACTTTTAAAAAATTCAAAATATTAAGGGGGAACAAATGTTTTGGTTATGGGGATCACTTTTGTAATGGTCATGGCTATGGGTGTACCCAACATCCAAATATTGGTCATTGTATCTCTCAGGTAGGTTTTTCCCCTTTCCTCCTCTCCACTCCCTGCTTGATTTCCACTGAGTTTTACTTCCTTCTACACATGTGTGCTCAGTTAGTACCAATTTAATAATGAAAACGTGGTGTTTGCTTTTTCATTACTGAGATATACTTCACTTAAGACAATGGTCTTGGGTTACATCCAAATTGCTGGAAAAGGCATTAGTTCATCCTCTTTTATGGCTGAGTAATACTCCATGGTATACATATATGACATATTAGTATACTCATTAGTTGATGGTCACTTGGGTTGATTTCACATCTTTGAAATTATCAACTGTGCTGAAATGAACACTCAAGTGCACATGTCTTTTTGATAGAGAGACTTCTATTCCTTTAAGTAGTGTCAGTAGTGTGATTGCTGGGTTCAACGCTAACTCTACTTTTAGATCTTTGAGAAATCACCATACTGTTTTCCATAGAGGTTGTACTAATTTTCAGTCCCACCAATATTGTACAAGTACTCCTTTCTTTCTGCATCCATGTCAAATTTATTGTTTTGGAGGAGGGGCCTGTTTCATTCCAGGAGACCCCTCACAGCTTGAGCTATCTATAACTTTTATTCCTCTCCTAAAAAGCTCCCCCAAATTGTTTCTATCCTATTTTTCCCTCTTACCAGTAGTGTGACATATACTGGGATCTACAGCTTAATCTCCAAGTTGGCGGATTGTGCTTTCAAGTATCAATTGGCTACACCCTGTTTGATTGAGTCAGTAGATGCTGTCGTGAGCTATGAAGTTGTTCTCCCTGTCAATAGTTGATGTTTGTAGGAAAAAGCTAACTGTACAGATGATTTTTTGCACTAGTAATAGGCTCTAACCTCTTAGAACCACTTCAATCCACAGACAGTGGGATGGGTCCTGTAGCTCCCTGGGCATTGGTTGTTCTCCACCACAGCAGAAGTAGGTGGAGAAGCAAGGCTGGGTAGGGTTAGGTCAGGTGAGCCTGGAAGGTTCTGTGAAGTCTTGGCTGGGTTAGAAGTTCGTACCCCAGAACCCTGGGAAAAGCCACAGGGAGAGAAACCCAAGCAGCCTTTAGAAACTGGAAAGATGCAGGTGGGGTTGTGGGGGAGTGCCCATCTGTAACTAACCAACTAGCTTTCAGAGGAAGTGAGGTCTGCCTCTATCTCCCCCCTGCCCTGAGAATCTCCCTTCAGAGACTGTTTGCAGGCAGGTGTCCAAATGCATTGCACTCAGCTGCAATGGCTCCTGAGGGTGCAAAATTCTCCCTGGGGGACCTGCCTACAGCATGATTTTCTTGTGGAGGATGGGTGCTCCATGAGATCACTATGGCTGGAACTCCCACTGCACTCTCCATTCTGCCTATGAGGGCTCCCTTACCCCCTGACTTAAACTTTCAAATCTCTCTCTTGTGACCCCTAGCAACCTGCTCATGTCCTAGGATCAGAGGGTCCTGCTGGTGTGTCTGACCTGCTTTCATGCATTTTGGGGGAGTGCTGGTAGGCAGGGTACTCCCAGACCAGGAACCCCTGATGCCTTTGCAGGTCCTCCAGGGGGAGGGTGTGGGCCCCACCCCACTCTATGGAAACCTCAGACTGGAGGACGCTGCAGCTGATGAGAGGCAGCCACTCCTAAAAGGCGCAGTCTGCCCTCCAGTAGCAGGTGGAAGAGGGCTGGGGGAGAAAAGGAGTGTGAATGGAAGATAGCTGGGATTCCAGCTCCTCTGGTCTCTCTCCGGAAGGAGGCACAACATCCAACCTCTTGGACCACACTAGTTCTCCACACAATTCAGTGGTTGCAGCAGCGCCTGGGTTTATAAGAATAGAAAAGTAGCTGGCTGGTTACCACAGGTGTGTGGGAAGGAGAACCAGGATTCCTCCCTTCCCCTCTCACTGTGATCTGAACCTCTCTGGGTCAAATCCTCACCAGTATCTTGTCCTCTTTTTCCCTTTCTTGTTCTGCTTGCCAATTTCCCTCTGCGAGATCACCAGCAGGATGTGGCACTGCTTCCACTGAACTATAGCTGAGCTATGCCCACTACCCCTCTCCTCTATCTGGAATTCTTTCTTCCCTCCAGGACATTCCAGCAAATGATGTCTCCAGTCAGCCATCTTCCTCTCTCCTACCATGCAGGAGAGTTTTCCAATGGAAATTCCCCCTTACCTGACAAGGTTCAGTCACAGGCTGTCTTCAAATTTTTACGCCTTCTTCCCACCTGCCTCCCCATCTATGTTTCCATCTATCTCTATTTTGATATTGATAACACTGCTAAAGGCAAAACTGATACGCAATCAGGTGGCACTTCTGCTATACTAGCTGTATACAGCAAGTATCTATTCTGATCCATGGGCACTTGTTCAGGATAGTTATTAAATTTTTCAATAGCACTCCTGATTGTAGGTATTATTTCAGATCTATTTCTGCTATAATGCTGTGAGGTTAAGGATGAGGGCTGTGTGTTTTATTCATCCTCATATTTCTAGGGACTGATATAATGGCTGCATAGAGGTGGGCTCCTTATATATTGAACAAAATGTAGACAATCAGCCTTTACAGTAATTCTTTCAAAAACATCACTACTTGGCTCGGTGCCTATAGCTCAACCGGCTAAGGTGCCAGCCACGTACACCTAAGGTGGCGGGTTCGAATCCTCAGCCGGGACCCGCCAAACAACAATGA
>NW_003852452.1:5199231-5210340 GCF_000181295.1 Otolemur garnettii
AAAAAAAAAAAAGATTAGGAAATGAAAAGAAGCCAGAGGGAACTAATCTGACTCTAGGTGGATGCCTAACGATTTCCCCTCAAAGCTTTTGCGAGACTGCCCTATGTTGGTGAGAGGAATGTACAGAAGTATCGTCTTGGTGGAGAAGAGCTTTCTGATGAAGCTTTCCAGGTGTGTTTTTGCTAAAGCTTTGGTTAACTTTCTCAGAACACTGTCATAGTAAACAGATGGTATCATTCTTTGGCCCTTAAGACAGTCAACAAGCCAAACCTGTTACATGACCTTTCTTCCTGACCAGTCCACTTTTCGCTTTGACTGATCACTTCCACCTCTTGGTAGCCACTGCTTTGATTGTGTTTTCTACTTGGGAGACTGGTAAAGCACGTTTCATCTCTGAGGACCATTCTTTGAAGAAATGCTTCAGGATCTCGACCCTGCTTGTTTAAAATTTCCACTGAAAGCTCTGCGTTTGTGTTCAGTTCACTGAGGGGCAGCAGTGCTGGCGCTCGTCAGGGGGAACGTTTGCTCAGCTGAAATTTTCGGTCAGAATTGTGTAAGCCGAACCAACTGAGATGTCCGTGGTGCTGGCTAGTGTTTGTGCTGTTAATTACTGGGCTTCCTCCGTTAGGGCAGCAGGAATAAAATTTTCTCTTGAAAATTTATGTGTGTGGTTTGTTGCTGAGGGCTTCATCATCCATGTAATTTCATCCCTTCCTAAAACAAGTTGTGCATTTGTGAACCGCTGATGTGGGGAGGACACTGTCCCCACAAACTTTGATAGAGCATCAATGATTTCATCATTTTCCACCCAAGCTGCACCATAAATCTGATATTTGTTCTCGCTCCAATTTTAGCAGAACTCATGTTGATCTGCTAGGGGCTCATTTCAAACTGATGAAATGATTGCCTCAAACCAGATCCTGTTCAGACATGTTATCACAAGTTAGTATGGGTTTATCTTGTCACCAAAACTTTGAAATCCATGCCTAGTCTTCTCCCACCTCAAACTTTCCATGATCCTTTTGAAGACCTCCTGTGCCCTGGCAGCATCTTGTAAGAGCTGTACGTAAGCCACCACAACCAACTACACGCCTGTTAATATGAGCAAGCTCTGGCTGTGTCACTGAGAAACTGTCACATGGCCAGTGTTGCACAAGAGGGATAAATTAAAGGCCCTATGCAGCGCTCTGTCTGTCAAAACAGAACCTGCTGGTCTTTTATCTCTAAGTCATCTGGTTTTAAAACACCTGGGCCCATTTTCAACAGAGACATCTCTTTTGCTGATGACATATAAGGAGCAATTAAGTAATGTACTGGGCAGCTCAACTGGCAAGATTGATAATAGTATTATAGCTGTTATTTCTCTGACCCTCTGAACCTATCAGAAACAGGAAAAGTGATTTTGAGACAAGAAGAAGTTGAAGACCTTTAAATTGCTGAACTCAGTAACGAAGCCAACCAAATATATCACTCATTTGATTAAAATCTATTATCCCAGGTCTCTAATTCTTTTTTTTTTTTTTTGAGACAGAGCCTCAAGCTGTCCCCCTGGGTAGGGTGCCATGGCATCACAGCTCACAGCAACCTCCAACTCCTGGGCTCAAGTGATTCTCCTGCCTCAGCCTCCCAAGTAGCTGGGACCACAGGCGCTTGCCACAACGCCCGGCTATTTTTTGGTTGCAGCCGTCATTGTTGTTTGGCGGGACGGGCTGGATTCGAACCCGCCACCTTAGGTGTACGTGGCTGGCTCCTTAGCCACTTGAGCCACAGGTGCTGAGCTCAGGTCTCTAATTCTAATGTAAAAATGGACACAGGGATAATTGATATTATAAAGGGTTAAATTCTAGGTTTAAAAATATATAGGCATGTGTCACTTAATAATGGGGTTCTATTCTGAGAAGGTACTGTTAGGTGATTTTGTTGTCATGAAAACATCACAGAATGTGCTTACAAAGCCCTAGATGGTACAGTCTACCATACACCTCGGATATATGGCCCAGCCTATCGTTCATAGGCTACAAACCTGTACAGCATGTTACTGTACTAAATACTGCAGGCAGTTGTAACACCCTGGTAAATATTTGTGTGTCTAAACATAGAATAGGTACAGTAAAAAATACAATATTGTACTCTTATGGAACCTCTGTAGTATGTGTTGTCCATCGTTGATGGAAACATCATTATGTGGTACCACAGTCAAGCACCACATACTTTTATTTATACTTGAATTTATACTTGAATTCTTTTATTTCTCTACTTTGACCTCATCCTTATTCATATAAGGGATAAAAGCCTGAGGAAGGTTACATGGGAACTTCATGCAGATTTTCAGGATCTAAGTAGGATGCCCAAGTGGCTAAACAGAGAAGTCCGGGCAAGGTCTTGGTGTGATTTCTTCCCTTCACTTCCAAGTACTGTCTTCTTCACAGTTTCTGCATCCCTGAAAAACTCAGTCTGTATATCTGTGTCTATAGGGTAAAGATGACGTGTGAAGTTTACTTCTAAGCTCTCCTTCCATGATGTAACAATGAAATTAAATAAGCTTTTATTTTCAAACTTATTAGTAAATTGGCTACAAAAATATAACTCACCTTAGACAAGTCCACCTCTGAGTAATAATGTTTTTTCATTGTGGAGGATTCACTGAAGGTACAAAGAACCAAGTTACACTGATTGCATTTGTTAGGTAAAGTCCCTTTTATAATTGTGTCCCACCCCCAAAAGGTGTGTCACACACCACAATGAATAATAATCTTGCTCAGAAATCTATCAAGACACAAACAAAATACTTAGATCAAAAAAAGGGGGAATGCTTAAAATGAGAGCTCAATATGGAGCAAAGGTGGAAGAATGTGCTGGTAGGTTAGATATGAGGAGTAGGAGGAAAGGGGGATACAAGATGGCTCCAGGGATTTAAGCCTGAGGAACTGGAAGAACTGAGCTGCCAATTTACATATATGTGTGTGTGTTTTTTTACTGTGTATTTTACATATCTAAATATATATGATGTGTATGAATAATACACATGAATACATATAATGGATGCAACACAGGCATTATTTTTCCCTCTTGGACTGCTAATGAAACTATATGGTGATAATGTGTAGTTACCTAAGGTTACCTTGCTAGGAGGGGACCAACTTGGCCTTGAGACTTGGTCAGTGTAAACACTGAACCTGTCCTATTTAAGCTACAGCACACTGGCTCCCACAAACATCTCAAGTTTTTGGTCAGCCCAAGTCCTATATGATGTTTCGATTTGAGAATTCACTTCTAATTCATGGATTTTCCACACTCGAGGATATTAATCAGGTATACAGCTTTCAGGGTGTCAGTTCTAGTCCCAAACTCAGGTCCCACATCTTGGAAACATGACTAAATCTAATACTCTCAACAAAGAGTAAAGAAACTTGCATTGTAACATCTAGTTTGTTGTCTGTGAATAATGATTAATTAAAAAATACAACTGAAAGTGTTAAAGATTATTTGGAAATTTAAGGCACATAAAATTGTGGCTTCAAAGTTGATTATGTCATCATCATATAATAATACTATATTTGCATTTGTTTTGGGCTTTTTTTGCCACCTGGAAAATGTATATTTTCATGGTAGACTGGGATCTAATACTTATTTGGTAAGAATATTTTTCTTTGGCTGAAAAATGCAAATTTTGTGCTAGATATTTATATTAAAGTTCTAAAGTTTTTTGTATCAAAAGAAATACTAGTTGGAGCACTTTCCAAGTACAATGGATTGTACCTGCTAAAAACACTACCAGTTCTCATTTAAGCTGCTGATTTTTTAAAATGAATCTGACCTTGAAGACAACTGCCAGCTGGCACACAGCACAATGGCAATGAGAAGAGGACTTGGGCCAAACAAACACCTGAGTCTCACAATTGTGTCCTGTGGACTCTTTCATGTCTCTGTAAGACATTCAGGGTCTTGGATTCAAACATTCCTTCCAAAGGCTAACCCTCGGCAAGCTCCCTGCTACTCTAGATTCGCTGACATTTTATCAAACCTGGCAGCATCCTTGAGTCCTGCTTGTTAGAACTTGCGAAATACTATGGACTTGGGCTTCAACCCAAGTTGAATTTGGATATAGGAAATTAGCAATTACAAAGTGTTATTTCTGCCAAGAATCGCATGCTGCCACCATTACTTTGTGATGAAACAGATCATTTTAATCTTTTGTAGTAGGTGGAATGGCACGCACCCGACCAACCAAATGGGGAAATACTTCTTAATGCAAGGGAGATCTTTTCAGTGACCACATGCAGTCTTATGTACATAACCCTTATCCTCCCAGGTAAAGCCTTTAAAAGTCATTTTGAAATGCAATTGGCAAAAACCCCTTCACTTTAACACGATATTTTATAAATTCACTGAAGTTTAACAGCACCAGACAACACTTTAAATTGGGTTTCCAACAGCCAAGAGATACAAAACAATTAGGAATTATCTGTACTTGAATTTTAAGATGTTACATCAATTTTTTTTCACAGGCAAGGTATGTCTGGCTGGGTGACCAAAGGTTATTCATTTTTATGCTGTTGATTAGCACGAGTGATCGGTCTGATTAGAAAATTAAATAATTCTATAGCTGGAAGAGACGTTAAACATTAGTTCCACTTTCTTATTTCCCAGGCGAATAAACAAAATATCAGAGAATATACTTACTTGCCCTTGGTCATTGGTCCAGCTGGTAACAGGTCCAGAACTCAATTTTTCCATCTTATTATCTTGAAAAGAAGAAAAAGACCCAGCATGCCACACCTTCGAGATATTTGTATCTCCCACTCTGCTTCTAGGTAAAATCCAAACATTTGGCAGGAGGCCAGGGAAAGTGCAGTGTCAGAGGCCAGCAAACTTTATACAGTAAGAGTACTATTTTGATTTTTTTTCTTGTAATTTTTATCCTTTCATCTGTTTTATGATGGTGAAAGTTCCCCAAGGTGATACCTCTATCTCCTTAGCCACTCACACCCAAACCAAAAACCATCACTGCAGCTACTAGACCACCAACTCCTAACTACTCTTCTTTTCACAGAGCTCTCACATCTTGCCTTCATTCTCCATCCTCACCAACACTGCCATAAGGTACTATGATACTGCAGAAGTCTTCTTATTGACCTCTCTTGCTTCCAGTGTCTTATTTCTAAGTAGCAAAAGCTGCCAGTTGTCCACCATTTTCATTTTTTTCACTTCCCAGCTTACCTTGCTGTTGGGTGTGACCATGTGACTAAGTGCTGGCCAATGGGAAGCAGGTAGAAGAGTCAAGTGGCAGTTTCTGGGGCTCTTCTTAAAGAGACAGTTGGTGGGTACATTGTGTCCTCTTTTACTTTTTCCCTCCTTAACCCTGCTGTCTGGAACATGGATACTGCCATCCTAGACATTAGACTGGGGCCAGACATAAGAGCAACTACATTGGAAGAAACTGAGTGATACCAGGGAGTCAATGCCCTGGACCTGCTCTGTAAGGTAGTGTTACTTTGGATTACCATCAATATAGCCAAATCTAATACTTATCATACAGCTGACAACCTAAATTCCACAACATATTGAAGGTTGTCTTCCTCAATCAAAATTTTCTCGGTGCCTCACTTCTCTTCATGCTTCCCCTGTGCTTAAAGCTCTAGACATACTGAACCCCGGGTAGTTCACTGAACCTAGTGTAAACTCTGTGCTTTTGCCCATACTTGTGATGCAACAGTCTCACATGGCTGCATCCTTTCAATTCATTCTTCGAAAACTATCTTGGATGCTCCTTCTTTTGTAGTATCCTCCCTTAACACATTGAACTCTAAGAGAGTTAATTACTCTGTCTTCATGTGACTTTACCTTGCTTTTGCTTTTATTATTGTCCTTACACTCTATGTTAATTGTATATATGCATGTTTTCTTTCCTAGACTGTGCATCCACTGAAGAAAAAAATCATTTATTTTTTTCTTCATCCTTCTTTTTTCATTGTTGGAGGAAGGAATATTGCCTCTGCCCTCAATAATTGTTTATTGAATAGAACTGAAGTGAACTCAGAGAGTGTTTAAGCAAAGAGGGTCAGAGAATAAGAAAAGTAGGTAAATTTTTTAAAATTATAGGCTGGGTGTGGTGGCTCATGCCTGTAATCCCAGCACTCAGGGAGGCTGAGGCAGGTGGATTGCCCTAAGCGCACAGGTTCAGGACCAGTCTGAGCAAGAGTGAGACCCGGTCTCTAAAAATAGCCAAGCATTGGCTCAGCACCTATAGCTCAACCGGCTAAGGCGCCAGCCACGTACACCTAAGGTGGCGGGTTCGAATCCCCAGCCCGGACCCGCCAAACAACAATGACGGCTGCAACCAAAAAATAGCCGGGCGTTGTGGCGGGCGCCTGTGGTCCCAGCTACTTGGGAGGCGGAGGCAGGAGACTCGCTTGAGCCCAGGAGTTGGAGGTTGCTGTGAGCTGTAATGCTACGGCACTCTACCCAGGGGGACAGCTTGAGGCTCTGTCTCAAAAAAAAAAAAAAAAATAGCCAAGCATTGTGGTGGGCACCTGTAGCTCCAGCTACTTGGGAGGCTGAGGCAAGAGACTCACTTGAGCCCAAGAGTTGGAGGCTGCTGTGAGCTATAATGCCACAGCTCTTTATAGAGGGTGATAAGTGACACTTGTCTCAAAAAAAATTTTTTTAATCAGTTTATCTATATATAATTGGCAATATCCTTGATTCCTGACCATTCCTGACCATATTGAGCATTATGATCTCAGGCAGCAAATTTGAATATTTATAATTTGCCTGACTATTTCATACTTTATTTTCATGAACCCAGAAGACCAGAAGTTCTTCTAAGTACATATTTAGGCTACTAGTACTAAGGAGAAAATAAAATAAAAGAAGTGGCCATGCCTCAGAGGTAGTAGATGTGATGGATGGGTATATAAAAGACTATACTACACATAAAATGTTCAGGAATAAGGTAGCAATAAGATGCAAATAAATTTGCTACCATAGCAACTTAATCAAAGCTGACTCATCTGGAATTAACATAGAGAGATTTGTAAATTGGGGTTAAATAGGAAATATAAGCGTAATTTTTATATCGGATAATACAGTGTAAATTTGAGTTACAGCCAAGCTGTAAGGTTAAAGTAAGATGGACCACTAATTTGGGTCACTTCAAGATGAGATATGAGATCATGCTAAGTCTACCTAAAGTAGTAAAAAAAAAAAAAGTATACACACAGTCTAAAGCTCAAAATAGATCATGCTAAACTGTATTATTTAGAGATGTATTTCACAGATGGCAAAACTATCAAAGAAAGCAAGGAAAAAAATGCCAGAAGGTAAAAGTAATGGTTCCCTCCGGAGCAAAAGGGGATGAATTAGAGAGACACAGGGTCTCTGGGGTCCTAGAAAAATATATTTCTTGACTTAGGCTATCCATACATACATATTTACTTTAAATTATTGATGACATTATACATAGATTTTTAAAAATATATATATATTTTTTGTATATTAGTACTTACAATTAAAAAGGGAGAAGAGTCTATATATTAGTAAGTAAAAGTCAAACACCTTAATAAGAAAATGGGAAAAAAAATCATAACTGAATGGTGAGTCAATATAAAAACTATGCTTACCATTATTAGCAGTGAGAAAGACATAAATTAAAACCACAATAAGAGCTTGGCACCTGTGGCTCAAGTGGCTAAGGCGCCAGCCACATACACCTAAGGTGGCGGGTTCGAATCCAGGCCCCGGCCCTCCAAACAACAATGATGGCTGCAACCTCAAAATAGCCGGGCATTGTGGCAGGCACCTGTGGTCTCAGCTACTTGGGAGGCTGAGGCAGGAGACTTGCTTAAGCCCAGGAGTTGGAGGTTGCTGTGAGCTGTGATGCCACGGCACTCTACCCAGGGGGACAGCTTGAGGCTCTGTCTCAAAATAAATAAATAAATAAATAAATAAATAAAAATAAAAAAAATAAAACCACAATAAGGTACTATTTAAAAGCCATCAAATGTGCTTTTAAAAAAAATCACAATTTCTAGTCTTAGGCTGTGGAGGGACAAAAACTGTTTTAGGAAACCAAATTAGAAAGCAAGCAGGCCCTCATATTGTTCTGAAATAAAAAAAGAAAACCAACCAGGGAATACCCAGCAGAGCCGGAGATGTGTGCACACTGTACCCAGCAAATACTGTCCAACGCACATGCGCAAGGATGTTCACGGCAACATAATTCATTATGGCAGAGTTCTGGAACAACCTAAACGGTCATCAATAGGAGAAAGAATAAAATGTCCATGTTTACAACAGTCTGAAGTAAATTCACCAGAACTACACACATCTAACGTCACAAACAGTTAAGGAAGACAAGTCATTGGGAAAAAAGGTACGTCGTCTTCTGCATAAAATTAAAAATTCAGAAATTACAGACACATCTATTTGCGCACATATTAAGGATACATACCGAAGTGATAAAACAGCAAAGACAAGGGACCAATAAGCACAAAATTCACTCACATTACTACAAAGAGTCAGTATACTCGGAGGGATTAAAATCCCAGCGAAGATTCAAGTCTTCTACAAAACAAAGTTAATGCCTTAGGAACACCAGATATGAGCTTATAAAAAAAAGAAAATCAATACTTAATCATCAGTCCTTTTTCTCCACGCTTGCTGAAAACTAAGTTAAACCTCTTATTTTTTTATTTTATGTATTTACTTTTTATTGATAGATAATAGTTATAAATGACACCAGAAAAGGGGGTGCTGACGGGGCCATAATGTACCATCATTTAGCTTCTTCATCATTTAGCTTCTTCATCAATCTATCAGAAAAGTATGAAATCAGACCTACCACTGGGCAGCATGATTCTGGTTGTAATTTTCTAATCCTAAATTTTTCTTTCTTTAGGGCATGTGTCCAACTAGAAAAGAAAAAAAATGCTCTGCTCAGGCGTGCAGACTGTTGTTGGCCCACATCTACTGATTTTTTTCTGTTTCAGTGGGGAAGGTAGAGGACATTTTAGGAAAGAAGGGCGAGGGAGCTGAAAGCCCAACATGTGTCTAGAGAGAATTCATTCTTTTTTTTTTTTTTTAAATTTCCAAGGTTCCTACATGGTCAGGGAATCACAGCACTTGTTCTTCTCAGCCACTCTGCAATTGCCACGGAAACTCACAAAAGAGGTATCTCTTAGGCTGCTCTAAAGAGTTTTTAACTGTTGATAGTAAAAAAAATCCACAAGATTATTTTCTAAGCAGTACCAAGAGAAAGAGACTCTTACTTCTACTTTGACCAAACTACCCGTTAACATCTGTACACTCAGGGCCTTCTGGAGGATACAGTCGTGTATTTTAACTCATAATATGGCTCTTAGTCTCTGCTGATTACAGCCACTCAAGAACTGAATGCAGATGGGAAGAAGAGAGGAGAAAATCAGTTGAAACAAAAAATACGGGCTGATTTTTCAAGGTTAGTTGCTCTGCTTTTATTCCTATTTTGTTTGACCTATTCTAACAGTCCTTCCTCTGAATTCTGGACAATGCAAGTTTCTATAAATTCACACTGAGGAACATCTGGGCTGTTGGCAGCAATCTGCCAAGCAGAAAGTCGCACCAATGGAAGTGTTCTGTAGTGCCACAAATGGCAGAAAGAAATGGCAGAGGTGAGCCAGTGAGTGGTAAACATTCCTAATACATTCCAATAAGATGTTCCCCCTCTTAAGTCTTGCCAGAGTTCCTTGTTTACCTTTCTGATGTTCTTAATTATCAGCCTTTAGCTTCATGGAGCGCTGATTTAGTGTCAGTTAATCTCATAAAAATATAACCAGATGTACACTTCTTTTAATATTCAAAATTCTATCAGGAACATGTGTGTTGAATATTTCAACAGGAATGTTGGAAAAGTGTTTGAGAAATGAATTTGTCTACCTTTTGATATCAAAATTTAAATGCTTTCTTATAAACCAGTTTGACATCCGGTATATTTTATTCCTTGTACTCACAGCCTATATGGGGAAAAGGAGGTCTACTGCATAGTAATTGCTAAGTACGTCCTAAGACCAAATTAATAAATCTTTTTTAAATTGGAAGGCTCCTTAGAGGTATACAGTCTTTTCATTCTGAAGAAAAAAATATTTGTTGACTGAATAAAGAAAGGAATTCCATTATCCCAGTGAAACAGAGCAGGGGCCTGTCAAGCCTCCCAAGCATGTCAATAAAGGATGACATCGAGTCCCTTCAGGGGACGATCCCAGCACTTGGCTAGCCTTAAAAGGTGAATGGGCAACCTTATGAGAACAATGGCCTCCCAGCAAGCCAGAGTCAGAAGGTGCTTTGGTTCCCTATAGAACCTAAAAGATGGCATCTTGACATGTGTTCTTGAGTTGCTTTTTAGAAACCCCTGTGGACAACAAAATGCACATATGGGAGAATTAAGGAACTCTGACTGCTAGTCTATATTCTGAAGTTCCCCGGGGCCTGGAGAGAATAACACCCATCTTAACATTCCTTTCTGCCAATATAGGAATCTCTGAATCCACCTATGACCCACAGCCGCTCCCCAGCCCCTTTCAGGATATCTTACCTTCTTGGCCAGGCTGATGGACAGACCTCCACGTATTGATTTATGATTCTGACTGCCTGAGAAACATACCCTGCCTTTCAAACCCTGGCGTGTGAACTGTCAGGGAGTTTGGATCCTGAGCCGCCCATTGTCACTGCAGGGTGCCATGCAATCAAACGTCTCTTCTTCCCAGTGCAACTCTTGGCTTTGCTGTGTCAGGTGAGCAGACCCTAGTTTGGTTTGGTGACCGTAGATCCAATAGGGGATCTAACTATGTAAAGGTATTTCCTGCCTTACTGAAGCTGATGTTCCAGGAGGTGAAAGAAAAAATATATACACATATCATAAGGCAGAATGCTAAGTGACTTAGAACAGATAAATGAGGTCCTGAAGTTTTGGATTGTAAGAACAACCCATCTATTTGCGGTAGTGTCTGAGATGAGGAGGAGGGAAATTCTCCTCAAAAAGTGACATATGATTTGGCCATTGAAAAATGGAATAAAATTCTGACTGGAGAAACCGTATGTCAAAGAAATTAGAGATACAGGAAATAGCCTGGG
>NW_003852452.1:5210464-5219666 GCF_000181295.1 Otolemur garnettii
GTTCCTGAATCAACCCCGTAACACGTCTAGTAACAGAATCGGCTGCCTCTTGAGAGTCCCTGTCCCAACTTTTAGTTCTTTCTTTTCCTTGTATTGGTCTAAAATATTTTTCCGATAGCTTTCACCTCTTTGTTTAAATTCTACCTTTGCTGTCCTCATGGAACAAAAGAATTTCTCTTCCCAACAGTTATTCAAATGATGAAGCTGGCTTTAATTTTTTTTGAAAATCATTCCTTCGGCCACAATCGCTCTCTCTTCAAGCACTCAACGTATGTCATGGCCACGGATCTTTCCCCACTCTCATCACTGGACTCCAACTGAACTGAGATCCCCCTCCAGGTGAAATGCTCCCACTGGACACAATTCTGGCAACATGAATACACACTGAAGTAATCGTCGATCCTCAATTTCACAGTATAACTGAAGTTTAAGGCCACCTTCATCTGGATTTAGTTTAGTGGGCAATGCAGGGCCATTAAAAGTTTTTGAGCAAATCCTTTCGCTGGTAGTGTGAAGATGGACTGAAGAATAGAAGAAGGATGGAGAAGAGGTTATTAGGAAACCAGGATAATGGTACAGGATAAAGCAGAGAGAAGCCCAATTACAGTGAACAGTGCAAATGGGAGGGAAGGGGAAGGTGCCACAACAGGGCTTGGCATCTCACTACATGGAGGAGGAAGAAAAGCCTAGAAACTTCCAGGGGTATTAGTTTGGACTGGGAAAATAGTGATCTCATTTGGTCAGATACAAAAGTCTCCAGGCACAACCGACTTCAGAGGAAGATGCTGGGTTAGGTCTGGACACAAGTTTGAGGTGACTGCCGAGGCACAAGCCTGAAGGAAAGTTGGAAAGTTGCTTGCCATTACCGGTGGCCAAGGCAGAGGTGGGAAATGCTCAAAGTAATGTTTACAAGGTAAGAAGAGACCCCAGGGTAGCACCTGCTTTTAGGGTCTTGGAGGAGTGAGAAGCAGAGGGGGAGAGTGGAGAGACCCAGTGTAAAGCAGAGTGGGAACTCAAGAGAGGGATAGAGTTTTATCCTCAAATGCCAGGGAAGGAGAACGCACACCGAGGCAGAGCTAATGCACTGGGTGATTAAGACGGAGCATTAGAAGGCAATGTTAGTGAGTATCAGAGACAGAAGTCTTTAGGTGTTAGGGTACAATTAGGGGATGAGGAAGGGGGGACCACAAAGACAGAAGAATTTAAAACATCCTTGCTAATCAGGGGAGGAGAGGATTAACAGGGCACAAAGGAAGTTGCTTGATATTTTGATGGTTGTAGAAGGGGGTTGTTTTGTTTTCTTTAGGTTGGGGAGACCTGAGCAAAGGCTGTGAGGAGCACTGTGTTCCATTTTAGAATATTTACAGTATCTTAAAGGAAAAAAACTTAATGAGAAAATTCCCAAAATACGACTGAGAAATAAAGGCCTCCCTCTTTTACTTGCTCTCTCTGTCACACACGCACACAGAGCCATGAGCACCGCTAAAATATTTCTTTAACTCTATTTTTCCGGGCAAGTGGTCTTGAAAGTGAGGCTGATCCCACTTCCTCAGGGAGCAGAGGCTTTGCAATCAAAAATTAGATCAGAATGGGCCTTATCTGATGCCAATCTGATTTAAATGGCTCTTCCTACCTTTGGATTTCCTTTGCTCACCATTTCTGATTCCTAACATTTCCTCTGCAGCGGCTTCCTCTGTATTATGTATGGTGGAGTTTAAGAGTACAGTTGTATCTGTAGGAGTATTTTTTTTTCCTGAAACAGCAAAATTACAATGCAGGGATTGAGAGTGCTTCTTAAGCTTGTTTTACCATCCTGGGCATTAACAGAAGTGTACCTAGTCAAAGGTTTTGGTGTGTGTTCAGTGAGGTATAGAGCTTTGCTTCACACTGACAACTGCAGAAAGTAGGAATATACCGTGGCATTCCATAAAAAGGTAGTAAAATTAGAATTTTTCATACTAACTCAAATGCTTCTTATCAAAACCAGTGAATAAATAGCCTGAGAAAAATACTTTGTTTCCTACAGTTAACCAGTTCCATCTGAGTCTGTGAGGTTCCTAACACACACATACACATCACACGTTGTCCACTAAACTAACTACGCATAGCTTGGAGTAAAGGGTGGATTTCACACTTCTGGGCACTGGACAGTCTCTGCTCCTTTTCCTACCTTTCTTTCTACTTGGTATCTACCTGGAAAACAACTGCTACTCAAGACTTAGCTCAAGCAATTCTCTGTCTAGGAAGCCTTTGCTGAGTCACTCAGGTTAAATAAACGAATCGTACCCTACAGATTCCTTCACTATAAGTAGCTACTTGTACACCCAGGGCCTCGCCCGGTGTCTGCTCCAACTGTTCTTTTGCTGAGTGAATGAAGTTCTGATGAACCTATCTAGATACAGAAAAAAATAAGAGAAATGAATTTTTATATTTTAAAAAGTGTAATCAGGCTCGGCACCCATAGCACAGTGGTTATGGCGTCGGCCACATGCACCGAGGCTGGTGGTTCGAATCTGGCCTAAGCCAGCTAAACAACGACAACAACTGCAAGAACAACAACAAAAATAGCCGGACTTTGTGGTGGGTGCCTATAGTCCCAGGTACTTGGGAGGCTGAGGCAAGAGAATCACTTAAGCCCCAGAGTTTGAGGTTACTGTGAGCTGTGACGCCATGGCACTCTACCAAGGGTGATGTAGTGAGACTCTGTCTCAAAAAAAAAAACAAAAAAACAAAAAAGTATAGTCTCCCACGTGTAATTTAAAGGATACTATGTGTGGTAGGCTGACAATGGCCCCGAAGCCATCTAGGTTCCAATTTCTGGGACCTAACATGGCAAATGTGACTTAATATATGTGGATTAAAGTCATAACCTTGGGATCAGGTGATTATACTGGGTTATCTGGGTGGGCCTAATGATGGAGTCACAGGTATTCTTATGAAGAGGTGGAGGGAGATCTGGCAGAAGAGGAGGAAAGCAGTGGGGTGATGGAAGCTGGGGAGAAGGTGCCCACAGTGAGGGCTGCAAGGCTAGACAGGAGAGCAGCCTGCAGGAGCAACTGAGAGGCAGGGAACTGGATTCTCTCCTGGAGGCTCCAGAGCAAGACACCTGGACTTCAACCCAGTGGGACTCGTCGGGACTTCTGGCCTCCAGAACCACAGGTGAATGGCTGAGTATTGTTTTAAGCCATCAAGTTGGTGGTGACTTGTTACAGAGACCCAAGAAGGCAGCGCACCACCGAAGCTGCTCCCTCTAGACCACGAAGCCCTCTTACAACTGGCTCCGACATGTGACTGAGGTAAAAATGAAATCAAGATTAGCTTAGGAGCCAAAACACCTCCATTAGTTTTGACTTTTCCATTTTTTAGGTAGACATTTTAGTTAGGACCGCTGGGCCTGACTTTCCGAGGTTAAAACCTGCCCAGTCTACTTCTAGGAGTTGTTATGAGCAACCACTGGTATAAAACACACAAAGCATTATGTAAACTGTAAGAAAAATGTATTGTGATGACTATTTACTCCCATGACCTGAGAATGGAAAGCATCTGATAAAATGTCCGTGACCCCATCTGATGATTAACACTGGAGTTCAATTACAGCACCCGGCCACGAAACCTGTGCGTATTTGTTCAGGGACTAGGCAAATGAATGAAAGCATGAATGAATGAGCTTAGCGTATTAGAAAATAAATTCACTATCAATAGAATCTTGTTGGCAATCGATTAGAGGAAAAAGAAATTTGGGAAAGAGGTACAGTACTTGAAAAAGTCAAGGGCACAGGGTACCACCTATGATGGGGGTGGCAGCTACCCCAGTGGAGGATGTGGGGTGGGGGTGCCGGGTGAGCAGTGGGACTACAGCAGATTCCTAAACGGAGTCGTCACCAGAGGAACAACTGAAGCAGCAGAGGGGGAGCACCCAGAGGGGGAGTGTCATGGACAGAGGAAGAGTTTCCAAAGGGAGGAGGGAAGGATTCTCAATGCCAAGTGCTGCCAGTGGCTGGGAACAAACCATCGTGTCTAAGAAAGGTCTCCATGGGTTTACTGAGGTCAGGGGGGCTGACTGACGGGGGGCTGGGTGGGAACCGCGCTCCTCCTCTCTGCCCCTGCATTGTTTGGTGCCCTGAGCACTGCCCAGTCCCTTCTTGGCTCACCCGCCACCTTTTCTGGCTCCGTTTCTTACTCCTCTTGCTCTTGCTACCAGCCTCATGAATTCTCCACTTTGTCCTTGGCACTGAGCACAGACGGTACCTGGGCTGGGCATACACCCATTCCCTTGATAAGCTCACTTCATTTCAAATCCTCAATTATCAGGTCTCTGGGCGATACCTTTAATGCTGACCTCCAGCGCAGCACATCTGGAAGAGATACGGTTTCCCAGACACCCCGCAGAGCAGTCTTCCAGAACTGGGACCAAGACTAGAGGTGTGGCTCGGCGCCTATAGCTCAACCGGCTAAGGTGCCAGCCACGTACACCTAAGGTGGCGGGTTCGAATCCCCAGCCCGGACCCGCCAAACAACAATGACGGCTGCAACCAAAAAATAGCCGGGTGTTGTGGCAGGTGCCCATGGTCCCAGCTACTTGGGAGGCGGAGGCAGGAGACTCGCTTGAGCTCAGGAGTTGGAGGTTGCTGTGAGCTGTAATGCCACGGCACTCTGCCCAGGGGGACAGCTTGAGGCTCTGTCTCAAAAAAAAAAAAAAAAAAAAAGACTAGAGGTGTTTTTTAATTTCTTTTGATTTCAGGACTCGAGTTTAATCTGCCTTTAATGATATCATCATTCCCAGTAAACTTAGTTCCCATTTCCTTTGGGATGTTTTCCTTCTAAAGGTAATTTTCAGAAACTTAGAAGAGAACAGGGTGCCAGAGGTTAACTGCAGAAGAGCAGATCGCAGAGTCTAGCTCCATGGGAGACAGGCTCAGACTTGCAAGTATACTTGGTAAAAAGGAAAAGTGGCTGGATTCACTTGCCAGGGCTGCCAAACAAAGCACCGCAGACTGGGTGGCTTAAACAACAGACATCTATTTTCTCACAGTTCTGGAGGCTTCGAGTCCAAGACCTGGGTGTGGCAGGTTAGTCTGTTTTCTGTGTGGCTGCTCCCCTCGTCCTGTACGTAGCTGTCTTCCCTCTCTTCGTGTCTGAGTCTTAATCTCCTCTCCTCATCAGAACACCCATCCTACCAAATCAGGGTCCAGCCTAGTGCCTTCATTTTAAATGAATCACAGCTGTAAAGACCCCGTCTCCCAATGCTATCCCATTTTGAGGTACTATGAGATGGGACTTCAACATATAAATTTGAGGGCACATAACTAAAGCCCATAATAGTGGTCAAAGACAGACTAAGGCTCAGCTAAAAAGGAGAAACTTAGGCAGCAAAACAAACTCCTTGCTCACCAGGTGAGAGATGGGCATGAGCAAGTTGGCAGAGGACGTCACCGTGGGTCACAGACTGACCCCAAGTCGGCAGTGACTGCATAGAATAGGTACCCACTATCTGGAAGGGAAGTAATTCAGCGGTTACTCCTTGGAGTAACCAGAAGCACCACATCCAATTCTGAGCACCAAGCCAAAAGGGGATGTGAAGATTTTAGACGAGGTTAGAGGAGAACCATACAGGAACATGAGAGAGAGAGATGCTGAGATTCCTCCGCCCAGGAGTGAGGAGGCTGAGGACTCCTCTATGCTCTCTGACTCACCAAATGCTACTTAACAAGAGAATGACCTACATATAAGTTAGACAGTGAAGGGAAAGAAATTCAGATTTGTCATAAATGTTTTCCTAATGCTAATAATTTAGTTGTCCATCAGAAGGTCTTTCTTAACGATGTACATGATCAAAAACTGGAGTTTACTAAGGTAGATTTTAAAAATAAAGACAAATGGTTTTTTATTTCAGGCTATTTACATGACTCAGCCTAAAGTTATGAGCATACAGAACATAATCATTCGTTTATTTGACAAGTACTTATTAAATACCTACCATGTGCCAGGCACCATGTCAGACTGCACAGTGAATCAGCAAAGTTCCTGTGCTCATAAAGTTTACCTCTATTAGGGGAGACAGACTATATACGCGTGTGTGCAGCCAAACACACTCACGCGCACACACAGATAGCCATGAAGTCTATGAAGTACATAAATAAAGCAGGACAAGATTAAGAGAATAACATGACTGATACTATTTTAGACAGGACAGCCAGGGAAGGATCTCTAAAAAAGAAATATTTTGAAAAAGACGTGGATGAATCAATAATGATAGCCCAGATTAAGTTAGTCACACATTAAACAAAGCTCTGTATCTTTACAATAATTTAACAACTACTCAGCATGACAAGGAATGAAGTACTGATACAACAAGGTGGATGAATCATCAGAGAATTATGCGGAGTGAAAAAAGCCAGTCCCGAAAGGTTACAATACTGGATTCCACTTATATAACATTCCTGAAAGGACAAAATGATAGAAATGGAGAAAAGATTAGTGTTTTCCAGAGGTTGAGGAGGGAGCAGAGGTGCAGGGAAGGGGATGTGGCTATATAAAGGCAACGCGAGGGATCTGGTGCTGATGGAAACCTTCTGCATCTTGATGGCGTCAGGATCCATTTCCTGGTTCAATGCTGACCATAGTTTTGTTAAGATGTTACCATTGGTGGAAATTGAGTAAAGGGTCAAAGGGGTCTCTAAATTATTTCTTACAATTGAATGTGAACTTGTAATTATTTCAAAATAATGTTGTGATTTCACTTACATAACATACTAGAAAAAGAAAAACTATAAAGACAGGAAACAGATCTCCGACAGCCAGGACCTGTAGGGGACTACAAAGGGACACAGGAAAATATTGTAGAGTGACAGAAACGTCCTATATTTTGAGTATTGTGGTGGTTACAAGAGTATGAGGCTGGACCATCACATCTGAGGACTGCTTCTAGAAAAAGCCCTACATACTTCATCGCTGGATATCACTATGGTCACCAGATGGCCAAGGGGAGGACTTCAGCGGTGACTGTAGCTATATTCAGCAATAAGGTACGTGGCACTTTTTCTAGGATAAGTTTTTGAACTTAACTGTCAGACCTCGTATGTGATTATCAAAACTCAGAACTGTACACTAAAAAGGATAAATTATACTACACGTAAATTATACCTCACTATAGCTGTTTTAAAATGAAATACTAATTTACAAAGGAGGAAATTGAACTTCAGAGAGATTAAATAACTTGCTCAATAACTTGCACAGCTAGTAAGACTCACAGCTCTAAGTCTGGCTTTTCCCCTAGCTGCTATTAATGTTTATTTATTTAAATTATTAAATTAATGCATTACTTAACTATAATATTTAATGTTAACATTAAAATTGAGGCTTTGATGGGCACAGAATTCTTCTTTACTCATTTTTAATGGGTATGACCTACAGGTAACAGGTGAATTTTATAGCGCAGCAGTGCCCTGTGCGGTCTTGAGTTCTGAGGTGCCACCCAAACCTGACCCTTCACAGGTATCAGTCAAGCCTGCAAGGCAGGTGTCTACTAAGCAGACAGGAGGAGAATGTGATTTCTTGAACAAATGGAGGGATTGGCCTTTATTAGGATAAATGGCTCATCCATGGTTAACAGAGGAAAGGTGAGGATAATGACAGATACAGGCAGAGGGAGCCTGCAGGAGATCTCATCTGATGGGCTCTGCCGTACTAGACAGTGAAAATGTGGCAGTGCCTGTGGCTCAAAGGAGTAGGGCACCAGCCCCATATGCTGGAGGTGGTGAGTTCAAACCCAGCCCTGGCCAAAAACTGCAAAAAAAAAAAAAAAAAATAGAAAAGGACAGTGAAAATGGGGAAGAGGTGTTAAAAAATTTCAATAAAGAATTGACAGGCATTTCCCAAACATGATATAATAATCTTCTTTATTCTGAAACTTCATCATGCTTAACAGAGAACCACCATGAGGAGGTTGAGGAGAAAGGACGTCAAAGGCAATGCCAGGTGACAAATACGTAGACAGTATTATTTTCCACAGCAGGTGTGTGAGGCCAGGCGAGGGAGTAGTTTCTTCTCCCTGACTGAGGTAAAGGAGGTCTTACACAGCAGGTGACATTTGAAGCAGCGTTTGAAAGCCACACTGGTAATGGACAGGCACGGTTTTATGCATTTAATCTTTAAGACGGTCCTATGAGAGGTGGGTATCACTGTGTCCTCACTGTCCAGGAAAGGGATTGATGTACAAGCTTACACAGCTGGGGTGTGCACAAACTTACCTGTCTGTCCCCACAGCCTGCTCTCACAATTACTTCCCCAATCTTCACTTGTTTTGGACTATTTTCACAATTTAAAACGGTCTTCAACTTCCTATTTGTCTTTCTGTAGTTGTTTATATGTCAGATAACCAACTGTAGGATGTTACTTAAGATGAACATTAGAGTCACCAGGGGAGCTTTTACAAAATTTCAAGTCCCAGCTTGTACTGTCAGGGATTCTGATTTAATTGCTCTTAATTGGAGCTCAAGCTTCAGTGTTTTTCAAATCATTCCCCAGGTAATGCACTGTGCAACTGTGGTGAGAACCACTGGGGTGAAATAGAAGACTTCTCGGGGACAGATAAAAGAATTTGGTACTTGCAATATCGTTGCTTTGGGTTAAGGATGTTAAAGTCCCCAAATCAACAGATGCTGACAAGGGTACAGAGAGAAGTGGACACTATCCACTGTTGGTGAGACGCAAACTGGTACAGCCTCTGTGGAAAAAAGTACAGTGCTTCCTCAAAGAACTAAGAGTAGATCTACTTGATCCTGCAATCTACTCCAAGGGTAGATAAAAAGACATTTTACCACAAGGACATTTGCACTTGAATGTTTATAGTAGCTCAATTCATAATTGCAAAGATGTGGAAATAACCCAAGTACCCATCTACACATGGATTAATAAACTGTGGTATATGCAGACCATGGAATACTACTATTCAGCCATAAAAAGATGGAGATTTTACATCTTTTGTAACAACCTGAGCAGATTGAGAATATTTTCCTAAGTATTGCAATAATGGAAAAACAAACATCATATATACTCAGTACTAAATTAACACTAATAGATTAACAACTATAGGCTCAAAAAGAGAAAAATCAATTAAATTCAAGTGGGGGGAAGAACGGGAAAGAGTTCGGTAAGCTCCCACCCAACAGACACAACACAGGGGTGTATGGTACATGGTCTG
>NW_003852452.1:5219916-5230218 GCF_000181295.1 Otolemur garnettii
TAAAATAGGAATCAGAGCAGCTAAGATTGAACAAAAGGCCAAGAATTTGCTCTATACTTTGTAAAATAATTTGAAAACAATTTGAATATTTACCAATAGAATTTAATAACTAATTCTAAGACCAATCCAACCGCTAACATGATTGAACGATAAGCCTAATAAGTTTCAAGATCATATTTCAGCCAGCAAAGAACAAAGATGGCGAGGCTATAAGGTTCAAGAAGGGAGGTATTCTATCTGCTATACCCATAGTACCTAGCATAGTATTTAATATCTAGTAATCATTCATTGACTGTCACTGAGTGAGTAAAATTCATCGACAGCCTTAATGATTTGCCCTAGAATAGGAAACAGGTTAAGTGCTTGGTCTTTGCCATACCACTGTAAGACCAGTCTATAATTTGTTTCAATTTATTTACTCATTTCCCATTCAGTGACATTTAGATTGTTTCCAATTTCCTTGCTATTAAAAACAATATTGCAAAGGATGCCTCTGTATGTGTCTGCCTGTGCACTTGTTCAGAAGTTTCTCCAAGGATATAGCCACAAAGGGAGAATCACAGGTGGCGCCTGTGGCTCAAAGGAGCAGGGTGCTGGCCCCATATGCAGGAGGTGGCAGGTTCAAACCCAGCCCCAGCCAAAAACTGCAACAAAACAAAACAAACAAAAAACCTGCAGATGCTGGCGTGAATGTGGATAGAAGGAAACACTACTACACTAGTTTGATTAAAAAAAAAAAAGAAAAAGAAAAAAAATGTTCATACTACAAAAAAAAAAAAAAAAAGGAGAATCACCGCATCAGAGACACGTGTTTGTCAACCACATCGCATACGTACACACGGCTAAACAGCTTGCCAGTTTTATACTCCAAATAAAAATACAAATAGCAAAGTGAAGGAAAAGGTTACTGATTTGACTTAAAAGTGTAAAAATTCTTCTGTATTCTTCTATAGGACAAAAGATACAACAAACAAAGCTAAAATACATTGTAGCTTCTTTCCAGGGCATGTAAAATATACAATAAAGGCACTCTAAGTACTAAGTCTGCCTTTTGTATCCAGTTCACAAGATGGCTGAGAGACCTGGGCCCCCTTTTCTTGTCTTCATTTGCCCTGTGAAGTTGTTTAAGAGAATATTCCCATCTCCAGATGGTTCCTCAGGGCAGCTTGGCTGGTAGCAGGCAGGCTGTGATCCAGGAAAGAATGAGCTAAAACTCCAGGTGCTGGTTCTGCTATTCTCTCAAAGCCAATTCCCAGCCCAAGGCAGGTGGGGGTGGTGGGCGGGGCAGCCTAAAGCCCTTCCCACTGCCTCTGGCTTTCCCACTGATCCCTGAGGACTAGATTAGGCAAAATGGGCCATCAGGCTGCCCTGAGCATAACTAACGCAAAAGAATTCTCACCAAAACTGATCACTGATTTGTCCTCCTTTTTTGAGACATTGGTTGTAATATTTTTGTCCGACATATAAACTCTGGCTTTAATCAAATAACTCATAGTATAGAAGTATCTAGCTCTCATTGAACTCTGTATCTCCAAAAGCTCTGGCTTTATATTCAGGATGTGTGCCATATACACATATGTGACCATGTGTATTTTATGATTTAGGCTTTCTTCTAACTCTGCTTTAAAAAGAAAAGCTGAGAGAGAGAGAGAGAGAGAGAGAGAGAGAGAAGTTCAGTTACTGCCGTAGCTTTAAGTTACAGCCCCACAGCTGCTCTTGCACAGGAAGCTCTATTCTCCCACAGGTGATTTGCTTTAGAGGGAATAGCAAGGCCTACGTGATTCCCCAGACAACGGCACTGCGACAAAGGAGCACCTTATTACATGTTAATGAAACAACAACATTTTCTCCGCCTACTTCCATTTAATTCTGTGTTCTCGCTTCTAATAGTAAAGTTAGCAAAAGAAATTTGTAATTTATAAAATTATAAAATATGCTCTTAAAATTGTTTTAAATATACAATTTTCATCATTTAAAAATTACACAACAAGTTTGCTTTCTTTTTTGTCCTCTCTCTGAAAGATAGGAAAAGTGGTGAAATGGACCTTTTCAATGTAAATGCTTCTCTTTCTTCAATAAGATAGGAGCAAATTTGATAGCTTTTTCTGCCACAGCGAAAGTTCTGTTGTTACATGATTATGTGACTCTTCCCTTTGTCTGTGCTCCTGGTACACACTAGTTTCTGCAGAGCAAGGCGTTCAGTTTTACTTCTCTCTGAACTGACTTCCTTCTCTTATACTGAACTTAAAGTACTAAACTCAGCACGGCAGCTTCAGCCACTGGCTCACCTCCATTGTCTCCTAAAAACCTAACACATGGCAACTACACGTATTAACACAGTAATACATTTGGAGGGGCATTATAATTTTCTTTTAATTTTTTTACTTTAAAGTATTTGACAAATAAGGATTGTACATATTCCAGGTGCATGGTGATTTGATATATACACATAATGGGTGATGACTATTACCCATTAATGAACACAGCCATCACCACCCACACTGTACTTCAGACTCCCAGAAATTATTCATCTTATATCTAAAAGTTTGTACCCTTTGGCCAACATCTCCCCGTGTTTGTTGAATTAGTACTCCTCTTGGACTGTTTTTTCTTTCACTTACTCATTTTTGTACATTAAACAAATCTTTATTGAGCCCCTAACACCAGGCTTTATCCTACATTTTGGAGATACAATAATGAACAAAACACAGTCCCTCCCCTTGAGAAGATCACATTATTGAGGGACTAGAAAATATGGTCAGCAAAGTGAGGGAAAGTGAGTGGGTCATGGGGAGGACTTTAGCTTTCATGCTGAGTGAGAAGGGCAACTATTACAGGCTCTGGACAGAGGACTGCCATGGTTTCCTTGCAGAGTGAGAGAGTCCCCCTGACAGGTGCAGGGAGGGCACATGTGGAAGGAGATAGACCAATCGGGGTTATCACAAATATCTGGGCCCAAAGCTATGGGTCAGACCAAGGTAGTGGGGATGATGAGAAATACTTAAAATCTGCTTATCTTTCAAAGGTAATGATTTCCTGATGGAGTGACCATGGGTGTGAAAGAAAGAAAGAGCCCTAAGGTTTGAGGCATTAGAAGGGGTCCTTCCTGGAGAAAGCTGTAGAGGAGTAGGCATGAGACTGGAGAAGGGTCAAGAGTTTGGGTTTTAAATATCTCCTCAACAACTAGTACTATCTTGTATGGTGAAAATACTCAATAATGATCTTGGAAGACAGAAACTCAGGGGCCTGAAAAATCCACACGCCCTCAGGGCACACAGCAGGTAACCTAACCTGTGACTTAGCCAAGTGCAAAACCACAAAGCAGTGATGGGGTCGTGAACTGGAAAGTTCACGCGTGACCCACAGACACTGACACAAAGCAAAAAGTTGTGCTGGCCAGCACTGCCCTTGACTTTCAGTTTGGGGCCCCTGCAAAATAATATCAGAATCACTGGCTTCCATCCACATCATCCTTAGTTCACACTTACACACACCTTGTGCATTCTGCTAAAGGGGCATGTAGCTGAATTTTGTAGGGCAGAAGCTGCATGCCCTGCCTTCTCCGTCATTCTATCATTTGGCCAACAAATATGTATTAAGCCTTTACTCTGTGCCAGTCACAGTTCTGTAGACGACATCGCAGCAAATGGACAGGGTCAAATGACTTTAAGGTCCCCTTAATCCCCCACAGATTCATATGTGACCCCTCTGAATCTCAATTATAAAAACAAAACACAAATGCACCAAAAGGATTCTGTGAAGTTAAAACAGATGTTTGACATTTGAGGTCCATGCACTAAAGTTTACGTGCTGAATTCACAGGAAGTCTTTTTCGGGAGCCCCTCTCTTATTTTACACGTAATTTTAACAAACCTAAACCCTTGTTTTTCTAACTCCAAACAAAACCAAAAATAAGTTGGCAAAAGAGAGAGGAGGGGAAAACTCGACTCCAGGCAGGCACACTGTCAAGGGTTAGATGTACTGAGAAATGCAGTCACACTGCTAGAGGGGGAAATCACAACGCACGGAAATAAACACAAGAATTATGTCTAATGTGGCAATCTGAGGAGACGTCATGATTTCCTATGTGGGCAAGAAGCCCTAATGAACCTAAAGGCCTCACCATTTCAAATAACAATATAGTCAGGCTGATTATCTAATAAGATTCACATCAAACTCACAAACTGCTTTAAAAAGAGAGAAAATATATGATTCATTCAAAAGATTTCCCTGAAAATAATCAATGTATGCACTTAAAAAGGATTCTGTGCAGGTATTTGGAGAAGGCATCAAAGTGAAATGCCTCATTTTCCAATACCACTGAGTAACTGCTCTAATCCTCTAGTCCAGCAGTTCTCAACCTGTGGGTCACGACCCACAGAAACCGTATTAAAGGGTCGCGGCATTAGGAAGGTTGAGAACCACTGCTCTAGTCTATAGGCCACATCTGTGTTCAACAGATGCTAAGAACACACCCTCCACACACCTGCTGCTTACAGAAATGGTCATCACGTGCCCCCTTCCTCTCTCCCACCTGCATCCCAGGGTCTAGCAGCTTCTGACCCCACTGCTGGGGCCCGCTCTTGGCTGCCTGCGCTCACAGGTTGCCCTTGATTGCAGGATTCAGCTTGCCTGGGTCTGACTTGGTGCCCCCTGGAATGGTGCTGCATGTGAGCATCCCAGGTACCCACCCTTTCCCCACACCTCAGAGCCCAACTCAGCTTTGGCCCAAACTTGGCCTGCACTTGGGTTGGACCCACCAGAGCTCCTCAGGACTTGTGAGGAGAACTGCTCCTCAGTTCAGGATGCACTGAAACACCACGCGCATATGAAAAGCACAGAACCATCACACCGTCTGCAGGGATGAAATACGAGTTGCTCCTATGCGTTTTTCTTTTCAGATGTGATGAACTCAAAATCACAAATTTTAGTCTTAAAAGTATTCTTAAAGTGTGCCATCAGTCTCAATCTGAATACTGTCTACAAATCTACCAAATTCTGCCAGTTTTCCTGGGCCTCCCTTATTTTCAGAAATACTGAAACAGAAATAGGAAGAGGTACTCAGTTCAAAGCTGTGATATGGACCAAAGTTAAAGGGTTAATATAAGAATTAAACCAACGACGTTGGCTGTTTAAAGCAGGAAAAAGAGCTCCCCAGCCACCGCTAGAGAACCTGGCTGTGTGGAGCTAAGTGAATGGTCTGAACCTACCCACCTTCTTTGATAGAAAACATGGCCCCTCCTCAGAGGAAGGACTGTTAGGAATCATTTCCTGCTACTGTAAGTAGAATCATTACTATAAAGTAGGCACATTTAAATAGCATGTAAGGCTTCGGTAAGAAGTATTTTTTTGTTTTGTTTTTTGAGACAGAGTCTCACTCCATTGCCCTGGTAAAATGCTGTGGCATCATAGCTCTCAGCAACCTCCAATTCTGGTGTTCAAGCAATCCTCTTGCCTCAGTCTCCCCAGTGGCTGGGAGGACAGGGGCCAGCACAACACCCAGCTGTTTTTCTATTTTTAGTGGAGATAGGGTCCTACTTTTTTTTTTTGCAGTTTTTGGCCGGGGCTGTGTTTGAACCCACCACCTGCGACATATGGGGCCAGTGCCCTACCCATGTGAACCACAGGCACCACCCAAGTCTTATTCTTGTTCAGGCTGGTCTTGAATTCCTGAGCTCAGGTTGAGATCACCTGCTTCAGACTCCCAGATCATTATAGGCATGAGACACTGCACCCCATCTACAAGTTTCTAATGTTAATTTTTGTCCAAAGTAAAGTGGTACTGAGATACCATTATTTGTAAAATTACATTTAACAATATGACCTGGGTGTCAAACATACATCCAAACCACAAAATCACTTCTACAAATCACCATATCCTCTATTCAAAGTCAGATAGGGCAAACATGGCCTGGTCCACGAGTTACCCCTGTAATGGAAATTCTATTATTTTCAACTGCTATGTGGAAAAACTGAGTCCTATAGACAAAAGTGGACAATAGCATTACAATAATCACAACGATCTAATAGGGTTGGATCGCACCTATCCATCCGCACAGATACCAACACGGCGCCGGGGCAGAGTGATACCCGGCACCGCACTGGAGCCAGGTCCTTTCCGTCCACACTTACTCCCACTTTTTCCTTTCGACTAAGGATGAAGATGGCACGATGAGCTCAGTCCGAGTAACAACGTGACTCTGATTTCACAACAGTCCTTCAAAGCTGCCTCGACCACCAGCTTCCAAAACGGAGGGTTTTTTCCCGTTTGCATTTTTAAGGGCCCTGAGCTGCAACATCTTTCCACCACAACTCACTGCTAACGCGATCCTTTAAAACGACCCACTTAGGTGACCATGAGGAACGGAGCGGGCTCTGCGGGCCGGCAGGGGCCAGGCTGGTCCGGCCTCACAGCGCGGCCCTGCAGCCGGGACGCCCCCGACGCTGCCCCGGAGTCTGCAGAGACCAGGCAGCCTCTGCCCAGTCCCTGTAAAGGGTCTTGCACTCCCGGCCGGGCCGGCCTGCTCTGGGGGTTCCAGAACCTTCCCTGCCACATCTAGTTGAGCCTCCAGCTTGATTGCCTTCAGCTGCTGCTTAGCTGGGAACACCTGTTCTTTCCAGCTTCCCGTCTGTTACTTACCTTTCTGTCTTCATCTAAGTAGAGGACTTTCTTCGTCCAAAAGCCTCCTCTGCCCTGGGGGTTGCTAGCGACCTGACCGGCTGAGCCTCAGCCTCGACACCACCAAGACGGGTGCAGGTGGCAGCCAGAGAGGCAGCGGCCGAGCCTGCGGGCAGGACCTCTGCCTCCCTCTAGTGGTGGCCTCCGGAAGCCTGGCCTGTGCAGACCCTTGCTTGAGGGGCTTTGAATTTAAAGTGAACGATTCAAGCCTCTTTGCAAATTGGTTGTTTTCTATTACAATTTTCTAAAAATTCGCCCTGCTTTACTGAATGGCAAAGAAAGTAGGGTTATAATTATCCCTTTTTCTCTTTTAGATGACTTTTCCATCTGAAAGTTCATGACAGATACTTTGGGGTCTCTCTAAACTGCAGGAAAAAAAAATTGCCAGAAAAAATGGCTATTCAATTAGCCTTTCAGATTTCTAAACAAGCAATCTCTTTTTAATAGATTAAATTAAAGGGGTCCTGAGATGCTGTCTCTAGAGGTGGGCAGTGGTTACAAAGGTGTTTTAAGTTGATTAAAAATTAATAAACCTGAATATGCATGATATCTCTACTTTTATGTATATTATACTTCAGTAAAGATTTTCTTAAAAGTGAAGCGAACAGACCATGATTTGAAAATGCTGTCTATCAAGTGATATTTTTACCTTATGTAAACAATAAGTATAAATCTTCATTTCCATACGAGTAAGAATTATTGTTAACATCTTAGTGAAATGTATTAAGTACAATTTGACTGATATACCTAGTGATTCTCCAGGCCGAATTTCTGAATAGCAGTAAGTGAACCCTCACATTCTGGCCTTTCCTGAAAGGGCAATGCACATAATATTTAAAGGATAGAGTACAATAGAGATTGGAAGCCTTATTCTGGCATGTGTTACCCTCCACTGCTTTTCTATATTTATTTCTGAGCTGGGGAATTTTATGCAGCTGATAGAGCTTTTAGGAGAATCAGCCTAAAAGATCACTCCCATTGAACCAGAAACCTCAAAAACATATATCTCAATGAACTTCAACATCACTTGAAAATACATTAAACAATTTTTTTTATTAAAGAGATTTGTTTTATGATTCTTTAAAAGGGGGCCTTTACATTTAGTCATTTGAGAAAATATTTGATTTACTCTTGTTAACAGGCAAAGAGGGTGCCAGCTGCCTTTCACTGTCAGCCAGATGCAGAGACAGGGATAGGTCCACCAAACTTTATTATCAGAAGGCTAGAGATTTTGGAGAACAATGAGAGTAGTCTCTCAATTCTCTTCTGCCTCAGTTATAATTCTAGTAGTTTTTATAATGGGAATACAAGGAAACAACCTAGAAGATTTTAACATTTTCCGATAGGAAGTAACATCAAAGTAGTCTTCATTCGGACAATGCAACATGTTTAAACAACAGAAAGGTATTTTCATTGTAACAAAATATCTAATATTTAATAGAATAGAGAATATTCTATTAGAATTAGATATTCATTAAATTAATATCTAATTGCTAATAAAATTAAAGAAAAGATCATATTATCAAAGCAACCTTTACCCAATGTCACAACACCTATTGTCTATGTGTGACTGCTTCCTCAAGTCTCCTGAGGTCAACACCCTCCCAATCCTGGAGAAACCTTACCCAGATGGCAAGAAGAATGTGGGGAAGGCTATAGCTCAGCTGTGCGGCTTCAGCTTACCTTCTCAGACTCCATCTTGCAGGCTGCTTTTCTGGTTTCACTCTTGCACTGTTTCTTTCTTTCTTTCTTTTTAAATTCTAGTAAATCAATTAGTCTAGAAAATAACATTCTACAATAAAAAAGTTCTATTCCTTAGAACCCAGTTCTGTGCCCAGAAAAACATCTCCACGTAACCCATTGTCCTTTCTCTGAGCTGACACTAGAAAGGGGAATTTTACATGCTAACAAGAGGTCAGATCAAATCTATTTGAGGATATAATCTATCCTGTTCAAAGGCCCGATTCTTTCCCTGTAACTACTGCTTATAGCTGACAACAGCTCATTGTCCAACTTCTCATTCAGGGATGATGATACCCCCTATGAAAGGCAGCCATGGAGGGAGGGCTTTTTCTTTTCTTTCTTTCTTTTTCTCTTTCTTTTCTTTTCTTTTCTTTCTTTCTCTTAGAGAAACGGTTTTGAAAAACTCCAAGTACAAATGTTGTTAAAAGTAATAATTCCAACTCTCATTATGACTTTTTCCCCCAAAGTACTGTGTACAGTCATTCATCAGTTCTTTTCATGGGTCATTTTATGTCACAAGTGAAACGTTAACTTGCCCTAAATGTCCTTCAGAAGCTGGGGGAGAGGAGGAATAAACAACTCTAGAAAAAAAAATCACCAGACAGGGTCAAACTGTAAACGTGGATGAGGAAAAAGATATCCTCACACATCATACACGGGACATTCAACTCAGTTTCCAAGTTCCTTCTGAAATTGTTGGCGATTTCTCTCATTTGATGTCACCAAAAGACACATTATCCATAAATGGTCTAAATGTACATATGTTTATTCCATGGTGCATATGGCAATTACTATATGTTATTGCGTATGTTCATGAACATGAATTAAATTCGCTTTCTTTGAGGAAAACATCTTGCTTGGAGCCAGTCCTTTTCTTTAGAAGGGAAGGGGTGTTACAAAAGGTGAAATCTGAGTACGATGATTGAGTGGCATATATTACTTTAAGATGACTTCACATAGTCTTCATAAAGACCAGTTTTTGGGGTTTTTTTGCAGTTTTTGGCCGGGGCTGGGTTTGAACCCGCCACCTCCGGCATATGGGACCAGCGACCTACCCTTTTAAGCCACAGGCGCTGCCCCTAGACCAGTTTTATACTTTTATAATTCACCATTTTTAAAGCCATGCCTATGGCTTAGAAGCCGTAAAGAATGTGGATTTTCTTTGTTTGATCACTCAAACGTTACATTTCAAAACAGGAGTTCCGAGACCTGATTCTAGCTCTTTCTCACACTAGCTGTCTGATCTTCAGTAGGCTTCTAAACAACACAAACTATAGTTTCTTCATCTACAAAAACTAAAATTACTTCTGACCATTAAAACTGTAGATTCTAATGATCACTCCCCCAAAGATGTTCACATACCAATCCCTGAGACCTGGCAAGGGGCAAATTGCAGATGTCATCAAGTTAAAAAATCTAGACATGCAGAGATTGTCCCAGATTATCCAGGTGGGCCTGATGCAATCACAAGGGTCCTTAGAAGAGGAACACGATTATCATTCAATTAAAAAAAAAAAAAAAAGAGGAACACGAGAGGAAGGGGAGTCGGAAAGAAGACCATGTGACAAGGGGAGCAAAGATCCGAGTTCCATGGCCCCAAACTAAGGTAAGTCAGCAGCCTCTAGGCTGGAAGAGACGGAGGAAAGGGTTCCCCTGGAGTTTCCGGAAGGAACCAGTCCTGCCAATACCTTGACTGTAGCTCTAGTGAAACAAATTCCAGACATCTGGAATCCAGAACTGCAGGAGGATAAACTGGATTGTTTTAAGCCATCAAATTAGTGGTAATGTGTATAGCAGCGACAGGAAACTTCACCATATTAGGAAAAGCCTTTCCAATGGTGATATGAGAAATGCTATGGAGCTTCTTTTTTTTTTTTTTT
>NW_003852452.1:5230368-5231979 GCF_000181295.1 Otolemur garnettii
TCATTGTTGTTTGGCGGGTCCGGGCTGGATTCGAACCCGCCACCTTAGGTGTATGTGGCTGGCACCTTAGCTACTTGAGCCACAGGCGCCGAGCCTATGGAGCTTCTTTCCATGAAACAACTATACATAATCAAATTTATAAAAACCACCACCTTTCAAAGTCTCTGGAAATTATCCTAAGAACATACTAAAGATGGAGACATATTTATTTAAGAAAGTCCACTAAGTTTTGTTAAGGATGGTGACTCTGGCATTTAAGCCATAACCTGCTCTCTACCTTCCAGTTCAGTGGGATCAAAGTTCTAACCTGAGTATGGCCAAGAATGTGCATGCTTTCCCTCAGCCCACCAAATAGCTGGGACAATAGGCACAAGCCACCATGTCTGACCAATGTTATTTTACTTTTTGTACAGACAGGGTCTCCCGTGTTGCCCAGGTTGGTCTCGAGCTCTTGGCTTCAAGTGATCACCTTGCCTCAGCCTCCCAAAGTGCTGTGGTTACAAGCATGAGCCATTGTGACCAGACTAAAGAATCAATTAATTTAACCTATCACATTAATAAAATAGAGAACAATAACCACATGATTATCTCAATCTCAACAGATGCAGAAAAAGCACTTGATACAATTTACATTTTCCTGATTAAAAAAAAACAGACTCAACAAACTAGGAATAGGAGGGACCATCCTCAACCTGATAGAGAGCATCCACAAACAGACATATAGCCAACACCATATTTAACAGTGAAGGATAAAGTTCTCTCCCCCTAAAATCAGCAACAAGACAAGAATCCATTCTCACCACTTCTATTAAATATCAGACTAGAAGGTCTAGTCAGGAAAAACTGGGCAAGACAGTAAAATAAAATCGTTCATCGTGAAAAGAAAGAAGTAAAATCATCCCTATTTGCAAATGGTATGAGCTTGTATATAGAAAGTACTAAAGAATTTACCTATTAGAACTAATAAGTGATTTCAATAAGGTTATAGGGTGAATGATTAATGTACAAAAATCAATTGTATTTCTAACCATTAGCAATAGGCAATCCAAAATCAAAATTAAGAAAACAATCCCAATTTCAATGGCACCAAAAGGAATAAAATACTTAGGACTAAACTTAAGAAAGGAAATGCAAACCTCACATTCTGAAAACTGCGGATTTTGTTGGGAAAGACATTCAAGAAGACAAATAAATGGAAAGCATTCCATATATGGATTAGAAAAGATAATATGGTTAAGATGGCAGTACTCCCCAAGTTGAGCTACAGAGTCAATGTAATTCTTAATTCCAGCTGCTTTTTTTTTTTTTTTGCAGAAATTGAAAAGTTTATCTCAAAAGATATAAGATAGCTAAAACCATCCTAGAAAAAAAAAAAGCCATAAAGTTGGAGGACTCCAATTCTGAATTTCAAAACTTACAACAAGTTAGAATAATACAAATAGACATACCACATATAATAAAAATTTATCAATCGCTATAGGGCAGATCACTAAAGAAAATACACTAAGACACTGCATTACAACCAAAGTCTTCAAACTCCTTGTCCTAAATGGCTTTAACAAAATGCTTACATTTTGTATAATAAATTGCTCCAAGTCTGCCACTAAAACC
>NW_003852452.1:5233320-5236543 GCF_000181295.1 Otolemur garnettii
TAATCTATGAGGTACATCTTCCCCACTTCAAGATGTCTCACCTTTTCAGGCCAAACCAATGTACACCTCCCATGCATGGATTTGTGATTTTACCTGCAATTCCTATCTCCTTAAAATGTCCAAAACCAAACTGGAACCAGTAGTTTGGCTGCAAAAACCAAACAGCAATAACACAATTTTTGGCTGATGACACTAAGCCGGGTGTCATGGGAAGGTTCTGGGGCTGATTGTCAGGCCAGAAAAAGGGGTTCAAATATTGCCTGGACTGGCCAGAGCGAAGTGTAGGAGAGTGTTTGTCTTGAAACCAAGAGAGAAAAGATTTCCAAGAAGGTATCGGACAATTGGGTCAGATGTCATGGAGAGGGAGGTGAGTACCATGGAAACCGGAGTACACGTAGGATAGAGCAATAACGTGGTGGTCTTGACAGAGCAGATTCAGTAAATCATTAAGCAGAAACTTAATGGAGTAACTAAAAAAGTGAATGAAAGCTGAGGAAGTATTTTGAGGTTTGCCGTGAAAGAAAACAGAAAAATACAATAGAGGGACTCATGATGCCCAGGGGAAGTATTTTGGGTTTTGTAACTTGGAAAATTATAAAATTTGTTTGTATATTGCCTGGAATGACCCACTATATAGAAAGCCACTGATTCTGTAGAACACAGAGGGTTTAACTGGTTTGACTACCAAAACAGAAATCCTTGGAAAGATGAAAATGGGTAGGAGCTGAGTGTGACCAGAAAGATTCACCTCTGATAGGAGCAGACACAGTTATTTCATTTCAAAAAGGGAAGGCAGAGAGAACATGGGCACAGCGACTACAAAGTAGACGTAATCACATCAAGGCATTCCTGTCTGATGGTTTAGATTCTTTTCAATGACGTGTGAGCCTAAGCCATCAGCTAAGAATGGAGAGGGAGAAAGGGAGAGAGTGTGGGAGATTATGAAATAGGCATTTCGAACAAAGATTCAAAGGGGAACTTTACTGGGGAAAGATGGTGGGACCCTTGGGCAGCACAGAGGGCATATTTGAGGCGTGAGATCACCAATTTAAAGATCAACCAGGCAAGTAGTTGTGATCTAATCTCCAGTAGATACAGGCAGGCTAGGAGATGGCTTGTTAGACGCATGAGGAACCGGCATCCTGCCAGGTAAGTGCAGGGAGAGTGGGGCCAGAGAACTGAGTATGTCTCCAATGAAATAATTTTAGTAATGGGTCATCAATTGTGAGCTGGGTGAAAAGAGAAGCAAAGTTAGGAGGCCAGTGAAAACTGGGAAAGAGTGACAGCATCAATGGATGGGAGAGGTTTCAGTAAAATTAAGGAGTAATTACATGGAGGTGCTGGAATAAGGGAACGTCAAGGCTGCGTGGTTGTGATCATTAGAGCAAGTCCCCACCTTTGAGGCTAGATTGCTCATACATTATTACCTTGCGTTTACCGCAGCCTTTTCAAAGAGATCAAAGAAACTGCTGAGCTAATATAGAGCACAATTATGTGTGTCTAACAAGCAGCCACGTGGTCAGGAAATTAGGAGAGTGCTAATTCAACGATGGCACAGTAAAATGGGCCACAAAGCTTAGATCAGAACAATAGGGTGACATCACAAAGAAAAGGGCTTGGGCTTGGAGTCAGAGCAACCTGCTTCAATCCCTGGCTGTGACACGCAGCAGCTCTATGTGTTTGGGACTATTTCTCAACCACTCTGCACCCTGGGTTAGAGTTTTTAAACTAGAATATGGTCCCTCTTTCCCAGGAGAGAGGACATTGTACATTAAGGACAATGCACATCAAGAAAGATCATATATGTAAAGTGTATATAAATAATAAGTTTGCAGTAAATAGTAATCACTGTGAAAAAAAAAGGAGCCACGTCCCTTCTGCCGCCTGGCAGTTTAGTAGTGACTTTGGGAAGCGTACAGTGGAGGTGTTGAAGGGACGTGTCAATCAGAGGGCAATAAAAGTATTCTCCTTATAGAGCCCTAGTGGGTGGGGGTAAATCCTGGGATGGTTATTACATTATATCTAATAGTTTTGACAATAGGGTCGAAGGTCTGATTTTAGGCAAATGACATTTCAGAGGTCAAGAATAAAATCACAGTGCTTGCTTCTGTAGCACATGGCTAAATTTGGAACAATGCAGGGATTAGCCCTGGCCCTTGTGCAAGGATGACACGCAAATTCGTGAAGCATTCCATATTTTTATGAAAATAAAAGAATAAAATCACAATTACTGGATTAATGTTTTTTTTTAATTTAATGGTGAACCCCAAACTAGGGGAAGTGGCAGTGATGGTGTAGGGGAGCAGACCTTATCCTCTGCCCAGCAAGAGCAATGGAGCTTCGAGTTCAGTGTTTCTAAGTGGGGTCTGAAACCATCCTCGTGTTGACGTCTCAGCTCCTCCTGATCTCTCCTGGCCCTCTGCAGGTACTCTGGCCTCTCTCCTGCCCCTGATTTGACATTTTATTATTCCGTCTTCCCAGATTTACCTTGGTTTAAGGCATCTAATCTTCTTCTCAAAGGGCTTTCTGCTTTCTTGTTGATAGACTGCTAGGACCCAATCTAGCCCCAGCATCATTTTTTGGATTTTTCTCAAAGCTCCTTAGAGGGACAGCTGAGTTGGCAGGGGTGATGTCTGCCATGCATGTGTGTTAACCCCAAACATCGAAGGGGTTAACCCCAAGCATTGGAGTGTTTCAATGCTTCCTAGCTTTAATTTTTACAGGAGGAAAAAGTAATCTGGAAATACGCAGAGAGGAAGCATCAGCCAACCGTATTTCAGAGACAGGGCACCAGTATCTGAACAGGCAGCCAAGAGAAAATTCCAACATAGCACACTGCAAATGATTTCAAAGAGAATGTCCCAGTAGCCTTAGCAAAGCCAGAAAGGGTTGGTAAAAATCAATGGAAGCTTAAATGCAAACCAGCTTTTTCCCAGTAATGTGGTATTTACAGTATCTGCATTTTAATTTCTGTAAGTCAAATAATATGAAAATTGCCTATGACCTGGCTCTATTAAATAGGAGGGGTGGTTGATATACCTTGTCTAAGGCACAGCAACTGAGAAAAATCAGCATTGAAGTGAGATATTTTTAAAATGACTTTTCCAGGATTCTGGAGAGAGAATCATTTGGATTTCCTTCTGGTAACTTATCGAATCTTTCCAGTGTCATTGTCCAAAATAGTTAAATATGTTCTTTTTTTCCTTTTTTTTTTTTTTTTTTT
>NW_003852452.1:5237335-5272396 GCF_000181295.1 Otolemur garnettii
AAAAAAAAAAAGCATTTATTCTTATTTTAAAATCAATCTATATTCTTTCTTTTCTTCCTTCTTACCTGCTATATTCCTATGTTGCCACGATTATTACCAGGTAATTATTTAGTTATTCAAGACAGAGAGTGTAGTTTTAAAAAATATAAAGTTCTTTTGTAAGAGTAATGCACATATAGCAAAGGGAATTTGGGAAACACAAGCCAAAAGAAACAAAAAAAATCACCTAGAATTCCACTTGTGCTTCCTTATTTATGCATCTGTCATGTCTATTCTATGCCTGCACGTTCACTTCCATAATCGTGGGATCAAGTGACATGCTTTGAAGAAAAAGCATCGTTTTTTCGCTTCACAATAGGCTGTGCAATGTTTTGCTCAGAACCAGCATCTACTTTCATGCCATTTTCGTTATAAAGTCTATAGACTGCATTTCTGCATTTATGAAAAGATACTGTTCTTCTCCATCCGTGGTGATGACAAATACAGCCGTTTTCCAAAGTGCTAGATGTTAGTCGAGAAAGGAGGCGAAGGAAGCCAGTGAGCCGAGGGACGGGGAAAATGCAGCACTCATCTCTTACTCAGGGTGCTGGGTCTGGACTCTGGAAGTGTCACTGCCTCCTGCTATTATTGGTGGCTATTGAGTATCGTTTCCTAGGCATCTTCTGTTATAAGCAGACCCAGAGATTTGGCACGCAGAGCCACAGGAACAGAGCAGTCCTCCAGGTTTCCTTAGCTACAGGTTAGTGATGGGACTGGATGCCTCCCTGAAACTGACTCACGGAGAGCTTTTGAACCCCATAGCAGGAGGTGGGAACAGCTCCTTCCTCACCCAGAGGGGCAGTCACCTTAAAGGGAAGTCAGTCCCTGAGCTGACTGATCTCATGTCTGATGGGGATTTAACAAGATTTTCTGGGTTCTGAAGATTCACATATGCTTGGAAATTCAGTTTTAATCATACAAAAACATTTCTTTCCCCCCCCCCCAGTTTTAATTCATATGAATTAGCCTGCAAGCAAAAGACTTTTGGTGATTATTTTCCTAAGTGAATTATTTTTACATTCCTTATTAGGTTAATGAATTCAGTGGTCATTGTAATCTTAAATAGATGTGCTCTGGGGAGTTTTCCCGTCTTTCTATAATATAGAGATCAGACAGTCAAGTTTGGGAACTCACCCTGGAGAAAGTGCTACATCCCTCATTGCTGAATATTCCTACCATCACCTTTGAAGGACTCCCCTTGGGAAACTACGCAGAGACACCAGTGCCAAGTCCACCCTTCCGAGTAATTTTGGAACTCTTTTTTTCTGGAATGGCCATCAGAGCTAGGTTGTATTACCCTTGATGTCCTGAATGTCATCAAAATGTCTTCTTTCAATATTTCTGTTATCTTTGGGTAGAGAAAAAGGTCACTGGGGGCCAGATTAGGTGAATAGAAAGCTGTTCCAATACAGTTATTTGTTTACTGGCTAAAAATTCCCTCCGGACTGTGCTATATAAGCTGGTCCATTGTCGGGATATAAGAGCCTTGAGTTGTTGGCCAAAAGTTCAGGTTGCTTTTATCTAAATTTTTCATGCAGACTTTTCAGCACTTACAAATAGTCAACTTGGTTAACCGTCCAGTTAGTATAAATTCAGAATGAAAAACCCCTCTGATATCAAAAAAGGTTAGCAACACTGTTTTGACCCTTGATTTGGACTAATGGAACATTTTTGGTGGTGGAGAATTGGCTGACTTTCCTTGTACACTTGACACTTTGTTTCAGGGTCGTATTGATACACCCAAGCTTCATCAACAGCCCAAAATATTGTCTTGCCTCTCCAAAAGGTCTTGGCAAACTTCAACTTTCCTTTGCTTTTGTTCATCAGTGAGCTCCTTCGGGACCATTTTTGCACACGCCTTTCTCATGCCAAGACTTTCAGTTAAGATTTTCCTGTTTCTCTACTGGTGTTTATTTGGTCTTCTAGGCTTCTCACAGCCAGTCGACAATTTTGACACGCAATTCAACAAACTTTTGCAAAGTTCGTGTTGGTTCTGCTTGTTACTGGCTGCACTGACCTCTCTTCAGCAGTGACACTTTCTGTCCCATTTGTACACTGCTGTTTTCTTCATGGACTAACTTCATAAACTTCAACTAACAAGTCCCTGATTTCACTTCCACTCTTGCCAAAGTTGACAAGAAATTTAATGTTCGTTCATTGTTCTAATCCAACCTCCAACATTCTCACAATAATAATGAATGTTGCCACATGTTGACATGAACACAGCTGTGAGACGGTGACATAGCAAGATTGTGAAACTTTACCTAATTCTTTGTACAGTGCCAACATAAGTGCCCACGGCGGCAAGTTCATGAACTTAATTGTCAGGCCTCATCTGCTACATTTATTGATTTCCTATTTCATTTGACAAATACCTATCAGGCACTGTGCTAAGTGCCGGGGAGTCTTAGAAGGGGTTCAGTAATCTTTCTCAAGAATGAAGTGACCCAATACTATAGGCATTAGCCACAGGTGATTACTAAGTGTTCTAAATTAATTAAGATTAAATAAAATTTCAACTGTACTTTCTCAGTCACACTAGCCACATTCCAACTGTTTGATGACCACATGTAACCAGTGGCTACCATACTGGACAACACAGACAGGGAACCCTTCTGTAATGGCACAAAGTTCCATCAGAGCAGTGGTTCTCAACCTTCCTAATGCCACAATGTATTTTCACTGTTACAAAGGGGTCACAACCCACAGGTTGAGAACCCCTACATTAGAGAGTGCTGGAGGAAACCCCAAGAGAATATCAAGCCCTCTAATAAATGATATTTATGAATCTACCAAATTGGATGTGTCCTTGAAAACATCTTGATGACTCTCCCTTTTGGTGCTTTTATAATTGTACAAAAAATTCTGTAAGGAAGCTTTCGAAAGAGAGTGATGATTAGAATACCCACATTGTTTAGGTGGGTCTCCAAAGGTCCCCAAACTTTCCAAGACTGTGCGCCATTATAGGAAACATTGTTGACTGATCAACTCCAATATAGGGATTTGCATTTAAAAAATAATAAATATGTGCTACTTTCAGCTACTATTTCCAGACATAGTTTACACTTTGAGCTCATTAATGCTAGTTGACACTACATACAAAACTACATTTCAAAGACTCTTGATAATTTTGGGTCTTAAGTGGTAACTACATATCATATCCAATGAAATCATCGTTTTTTTAAAATGTCACAATATAACTGAAAATGACCTTTTCTCTTAGAGCAGAAGTGCCTGTTCCACAATTTTGTTGTTGCTCTTGTGTTTCCAATTATCTTCTATCCGCCATTTCTTTGCAGGCCTGTTTTTATGCTACTTGTCCATTTTCACAGGGTAAGTTTAGTTGATGCTCGACAATGAGATTTGTAAGTCTAATTACATGAGTATACATCAGGAGCAATAATTAACAACAGGCCTTCATCAAGGAACCAGCGTGTCCGTGGCACTCAGCCATGAACTCCTCCTCTTCCCTTTGGCTGCCTCATCCTTACCCATCCTAAAACGGCCCAAGTGAAGGTTTCCTTGTCAACACATAGTAAATATTAGGAGATCTAGGTTTCTTTCTTTCTTTCTGAGAAACAAAAATATAAATACTGATTCTAACATCTTTTTCCCTTATCCCAATGGATTATGAAGGGTTATTAAACTTCGGAAACCACTTATTTAGATTACAATGCAATGGTTTCAATCCTATCATGTCACGTATAGCTACAGTATTCTATTGGGAGAAGACTTATCTAAAATTATGTTTATTTATTTATTTGAGACAGAGTCACACTATGTTGCCCTCAGTAGGGTGCCATGGCATCACAGCTCATAGCAACTTCAAACTCTTGGGCTTAAGCAATTCTTCTGCCTTAGCCTCCCAAGTAGCTGGCACTACAGGTGCCCTCCACAACACCTGGATTTTTTTTTTTTTTTATAGTTGTCATTGTTATTTGGCAGGCTCAGGCTGGGATTTGAACCCATCAGCCTTGGTGTATGTGGCTACCACCCTAGCCACTGAGCTATAGGTGCCAAGCCAAATTATATTTATTTGAACATGATTTGCCCTCTAAAAAATTTACAGCAGCTTACAAACCCTTATACAACGTCAAAAGACTTTAAATATTGAAGAAAAAAAAACATGACTTAGATTCTGTATACTTGGGCTAAAGATTTGGTTATTAGCTTCCTAGAAGCTGGTATATATTGGGGAGTATGAATCCCAGTTGAATAATCTCTATTTTACATAAGGGCAAATGTAAGGTTAGAAAGATTTGGACAATCTTTCCAAGTTTTTCTGGCTAGTTAGTGGTAGACCACAATATGAATTCAATTCTACCTAATCCCAAAGATATTTTTCTTTTTTCTCAATTTTTAGAATAAAGTAAGTATAAACAAAGAGAGTTTTAAAATGGGCTAACACTACTTACCCCATAAATTCTTACGAGGACTAAATTAGATGGTATAGTCGTTCACTGGGGCTGCTGTGGCGAAGCGCCACAAACTGTGTAGCTACACACAGCAGCTCACAGTCCCACAGTCAGGAAGGAAGACATCTAAGGCCAAGGTGACCATAGGGCTGGCTCCTCTGAGGCCTCCAAGGGAGAACCTGCTCCATGCACTCTCTTCCAGCTTCTCACCAGAAGCTGCTAATCCTTGGCGTTTGGGGCTTATAGATGCGTCCCTCCAATTTCTACCTCTGTCTTCACACTGTTTTTCTTGTGCCTCTGTGTCTTATAAGGACCCAGGTCATCTTGGATTAAAGGCCCATCCCATTTTGGTACGAACTCATCTTAACTATCTATATCTGCAACAGCTTTATTTCCAAATAAGTGCACATCCTCAGGTTCTGGGGGTTATAGCCTCAATATATCTTTTTGTGGGGACACACAACTCAACAAAAAACAGACAGTGTGCATAAAATACATTTTCACCATGCCTGGCACCTGATGGATTTTCAGTATCTGTGAGTTTCCTTTGCTCTCTACTAGATGAAACTTCTTCAGAGCCATGGTTTTGTCTTATTCCCCTTTGGGCTCCCAATATCTTGTACATACGCAGTAGGTGCTTAGTGATGTTTTTAAATAAAAGCTTGGAGAGATGGCACTGTTCAAGATGTTGTGGGATGATAGACCTACCTCCTACGCAGCAAGAACAGCGCATGATGATCAGGGTTCAGTGTGTCTATGTGGGGTCTGAAACCATCCTGGTCCTCACCTCCCTCAGATCTCTCTCTGCCCTGTCCAGGCTCTCTGGCCTCTCTCCCACCCCCTGATATGTCATTTCTTCATTCTGTCCTCCTAGATTTACCTGGGCTTATACCATCTAATCTTCCTTTTAAACGGCCTTCTGCTTTCCTGATTATAGGACCACCAGTGCCTGATCTAGCCCCAGGATGTTTTTTCTCTTATGATTTTCTCAAGGCCCTTTAGATAGAAACTGGGTCGGGGGGCGGGGTGGTGTCTGTTACCCCAGAGTCCTTGGTTTTTTTCAATCATGTCTGACTTTGACAGGAAGAAAAAGTAGCCTGAAAACATATAACAAGGAACCATCATTTTTCAGAGGCAGAAATCACCATAAGCTCTCTACATGTAAGTTTTATACTGCAAAACGCCACATAGTATACTACAGACTGACAGGAGTGAAAAGTTAGACTATGAGATTAGTCTATATTCAATTCCACCACTTTTGTCATTTTCATTTACAGGTATCCACAAAAGCCAAGTTAAACTAGTAGAAAAGCTCTTCTAATGAATAGGTAAGTGTAGTGTGTAATTAGCAAAACAAGATCCTTCTCAGCTCTGCTCTGTGTCCTTTTCTGTGGCTGCGGCCATATTTAGATGAAAATGGAGAAGGCTTGTAAATGATTAGATTCAGGAGGTGAACTTTTCACACTTGCTTCGCAAATTTCTTTTCTATCAATGGAACTGATCAAATCCTTAAGTTTATAAATCTCCAAATGAAAAGAATTCTTGAATTACTCATTTTATTTAAGAGAAAGTTGACAACAAATACTAAATTCAGTTACTAAAGAATGCCCCATGGATTTCTATATACAGAAAATCCATTCATTAGAGTGATGCTTTTCTACGTTACATCTGTTTTCTTCCGTATTATATTGCTATGAACTGGATAAAATGATTTTTTAAAGTCCTTTTGTAAGTGTATCCGCGCCTCCTCTTTTGCACGTCATCAAGTCTCTCATTAACTAGGTTCTTGTCTTAGTTTGGTTATCAATTTGCAGGGAAAACAAACCTCAGCAAGTCACTTGATCTCTCGGGGGCCTTTCTTTCCTTCCCTATCTAATAAGGGAAATGGAATATATTAGTTTTTCGGTGCCTTTCAGCTTTTTATTCTCAGAGTCTATGAATAGAGAAGTAGATGTAAACGACATTATGCATCTTTTTACAGGAAGTTATTTTTTTAAGCCAGATGAAGGTTACATATTTTTTAATTGACAAAATAAAAATCAAGTACGTGTTCAGAAATAAAAGAAAACCCGATCCACAAATGTCCCTCTACACACAACAATGACAGAAACGTATGCCAGTTGTAGACCCCTGATGAGATTTCTACACGGTGCCTTTATAAACCACAAGCTGATTTCTTGACTAAATGAGGTCCTTCAACTTATGCTGTGATTTTCAATGTTATGAGAGCAAAGGGCATATTCAGTGAATTTCCATGGTTGATTCTGCACAAGCCATTCTGCATATACAGCAAGCTGAATCTATTTAAAGATAAAAATTCATTCATCAAAGTCACCTTCACGAATTTTAGCAAATGTGTAAGTTTAAGCAGTGCTTACTAGATTGATTAGAATTAAAGTAAACACCTTGAAATGGCACTTAATTTTGAACTAAATGTGAATTTGTGAGGCAAGGATGAAACAGAGCACACCCTTTCCGTGCTGATTGGATCAGGTGTCTTAGACAAAGCAGCAAAGGGGGTCATTAGATCCTAAAAGAGCAATTAGGTAAAAGTGCTGCAATTTACCAAATGTATAATGTATGAGGCTCCCAGAAGGGTTTCTGTCTATGCAAAACAGGTCAAAATAATAACAGAGGTTTCTTAAAGGGACACTAACACAGTTCAATACTCTTTTCTTTATCTCTGCTTACATCTAATGTTCCCCTTCTTATGGGATATTATTTTGGGAAATTGAGAAATTATATCTTGCCTCAAAAATATAATTATTTTATGTTGATGAAAATATAAGATTATATAATTTTAAAATGTTCTGGCCTGACTTTCTTTTATTTTCCTGTAGGACAGGCTTTTCAGTGCAATTGTGCTGACATACTTAACTCTTGGTTCATGCAGAAGGCACTCCTATCATCTGATGAGCATGGAGGATGCTTCAGTTACTGCTAATCCCACCAACCCAGAAGGACAGCATTCCAAACTCTGAGAATTTCCTTCCAGAGGGCCTTAAAAGATTAAGCTACTAAGATTTAAAGACAAAAATAAGTGAGTTGATGGTTATGTTAATTAGTTTGATTTAAGCATTCCATGTCATATATCTTATCATCACATTGTCTCCCATAAATGTATACAGTTATGATTTAATAAAAATTAAGTGAAAAAAGATTTAAGGAGATGACACACGGTGAGAAAATCGGTGGTGAAAACACATCACTCATGTTATACATGGGTTTTGAAAAGAAGATCATTACAAGTTAAGAAATAATGGGAAAAGTGATTCTCCCAAATTGGATGTATACATTACCATTAAAGGCAAACTAGAAGGAGCCCAGGAGGGAGAGAGATTGTTCATGATCAAGAGAGGGCAAGCACATGAGGAAACCAATCATGGGGAAGCTGAGGGCAATAGGTCAGCACCAGAGTCCCAGCAGGCTGGGAAATGGGCTCCCCTGCCTCCCAGAGAGAATACGAAGGGTAAGAAACTGGTGTCTGCTCAGCTGGAAACTTGGCAAAGACATTTACATACATTTTATCACCTAGTATAAGTAATACTAGTGGTACTTATACTAAGATATCACTTAGTACTAGTGGTACTTATACTAAGATAAGTATAATCTGAGATAGATGGTAGTCCTCGTTTGACAGATACCATTAAACAATTTACTTATTTTATGCTTAGATAAATAATTTATCTATTAATATGCCACTCTGTTAATACGTGACAGATATAGTCTTTGGAGCCCCAAGTCCATGTTTCACTCTACGGCCTCCCAGACAAAAGTCTGAAGGGTTGGTGCAGGGAGGCTGTGGGGATAGAGAAGGAAATGGAGGGCAACGTTGACAGTGGCCTGCTCTTATCCCAGCATTAAGAGGATATGGGGCTGAAAGCTAAAGGAGAACGTAGAAATTTTCTTTTTTTTTTTTTTTGCGGTTTTTGGCCAGGGCTAGGTTTAAACCTGCCACCTCCGGCATATGGGGCCGGTGCCCTACTCCGGAAGCCACAGGCGCCACCCCAAGAACATAGAAATTTTCATGTGCAGTACACAAATTAATCTCTAATACATTTTACTTTAATCTAGCTCTTACTGAATATTTGTGGCTGAATACAACTTGAGAAATCAAACTCTGCTCGTTCAAATATATTTTGCCTTTATGCCTACATAATTTTCAATTCAGAATGCTCTTTTTCCTGCTTCTCTTGTCCCTCCATCTCTCTGTCAGTGGTTAAGAAATGCACAAGAAAGCTTTTCTACAAAGGAACACAGATTTTTCGTAAATAATTCCATTGTGAAGCCGTTAACTCCCATGCAATTCATTTGTCTTAGTTTAGTTCACTTGCATTGAGTTTTCATTGACAGCCCAACTTATAACAAGGCACCCCACGATTTGGCAAATCAAATCAAACCAGTGGCAACAAATATTTATTGGACACCGACATCCTTGTTGCAGCTTAGCCAGATTCACCTGGTTATGTGAAGATGATGGAGTGTATCAGACACTGAATGGTACATTACTAGTCACAGAAAAGGTTCAGCTGGAAGAGCTAGTCCTGGGGGCCAGCCAGGCAGGAGAGGCCTGCCTGCCAAGGACTACAGCAAGCAAGAGGCAGCATGAGGTTCTGGGCACTGGGTCAAGGTAACAGCCCTAACAAGCAGAAAAGAAAGAAGTGTCCTCTTACCCTACACACAGATGCAGCGTGTGTCCCAGAAGGTGTGCTGGGAGCTCAGCAGCAAATGCCAGCAGGCAGGAAGAGGAAATGAGAACTCTGACTCTGAAAGCTGAGCCAGCTCCGGCTCTGGCCTCCCAGAAAGAAAGTAGCTGATAAATCCCACGGTCAAAAGTGGGTGTGGCTAAATCAAGTTTGCATCTAGTCTCCATAGACACTGGAGGGCACATCAGAGCAGGGAGGGCTCCTGTGGTCAGGTGAACAGCAGTGCCCGGGTGCAGAGCATTCATCTAATTAAAGACAGTGGACAAAGTGACAGGGCTGAGCAAGAGCCATAGGACCAAGCAAAAAGAGTCAGGGAAGGTAGCCGGGTCTGGGTAGCCGACTGAAAGCTGAGATGTAATTCTACTAGTCTGTGCTGCCATAACACCACCACAGATGGGGGCTTAGACAATAGAAATGTATTTCCTCACAGTTCTAAAGGCTGAAGTCCAAGATCAGCGTGCCAGCAGGGTTTCTTGTGAGGCTTCTCTTCCTGGCTTGCAGATGGCACCTTCTCTGTGTGTCATCCTAGGGTCTTCCTCTGTGCGTGCACACTCCCGGTGTGTCCTCCTCTCCTTATGGTGACAGCAGTTCCTTTAGGATTAGGGCCACATCCTGAATGATCTCGTTTAACCTTAAACTACCTCTGCAAGGCCCTATTGCCGAATACAGTCACAGTGGAGGTGAGGACCTCAATGTATGAATTTTTGTTAGGGGTGAGCCACAATTCAGCTCACAATGTAGGAATGACTTCAGGGAACTGATGTGTTCAACAAAAATCCAAGTCATAAACACAATCCTACAGAAGGGGCCAGTACAGCACAATACAGTGTGCAGATCAGATTTCGGGATCTCTCGTCTGGATCTGTAAGCCTAATTCCAAACTCCACCTGCTGAGGTTGGGGTGGAAGAAGGAGGAGGGGAGAAAGCTCAGCAGCCTCCTGTTGTCCTGGCTGGATTGGCACAGGCTAGATTGAACCTTGAGGGAAATGCTTCTGTGAGTACAAAGGAGGGGGCTCCGGAATCTGGGAGTGGACAGAAGGCAAACAGCTTCTGCCCACTTCTGTGGTTCAGCAAGGACGACAGCCTGCAGGCAGATCCTGACCAGCACTGGGGCACTCAGAGTTCCTGGGGCCTGGGCGTGCTCACAGGCCTAAGCAGGTGTGGGAAGGGTCACACCAGGTCAGTGGCCAAGGCACTGGGGGCCAAGGTCACTTTTCATACCGACCCTACAAAGCCTGGGGTCACAGAACCAAATTAGAGGGGAACATTGCAGATCTCAGTTCACGGGGGCCAGGGCGTGACCCTTGGAGAACGGGTTTGACGGTGTTCTTCAGTCCTGCCCTTTCCTGGGGCTCACTGAACACTGCTGAGCCCATCTCTCTATTTATTGCCTATGGAGCTCCAGAGGCCGCTTCAAAATACATGTTTTTTTTAATTCACACCAAGAGATTTTTGGGTAAGTGATAAGCATGCTTTTTGATTAAACATGTTCTGAGTCCCTACATGATTACAGAACTGTGTGCAGCTCACTCACCCTCCGTATTCTCTGTGAAAAGATCTTGGGCTGCTCACTTCTATACATTTTCAGTCAATAACACTTGAGAAATGATAAACCTCCTCCCCACACAGAATAGACTCCCAGGGATTTTATTTTTTAATTAACTATTTTTGCAAGTATAAAAAAATAAGTCTGGATGGGTTTTACCAAAGCAAATGCCTATTTCTAGAAATCGCTTTGGTTTTATTTGCCATACAGCCCTCTGGATTTGGAAAGAAACCCAGGCTGGCCTATACAGCAGTTTCCCAGGGAATCTTCCTACTTGCTGACAAAATCTCCAGGAGAAATTGCCCAGTTCCCCTACAGAGCCCCTCAGTGGGGGAGGGAGAACCAGGGTGTTGATGGGAGATTTCAAATCCCTCCATGGGGTGAGAGAAGCTGCTGATAGCACAGGCACAGGAAGCCTTCCGCCCCCAAGAGCTCTCCTCTACCCCTCCTGCCAAACAAGCTTTGAACACCTGCCTCCCGCCCCTACACACTCACACACAGAGGTTTTTGTTCAAACTGAGGCCAAAATGACTTTGCCACTTATGTCTAATCAAAGAGAATCGCACACAAGGATGCAAGAAAACAACTTGAGAAACGTTGCAGTATGTCAAGATGACCTGACCACAGCAACACAAACGGGTAAAGCTCTGGAGACAGAGCAGTACTTCAAAAATGAAGGTAGAACTTGGCTCTTCTGAGGGTTGAATAGCAGCTAAGGGAATAAATAGCTGAGCCTTGGTCTGGATTGTGGAAGGTTAATAAATCAAAAAGAAAGGCCGATGAGCACACATCTAGGTTAGCCTGGAAATCAAGGAAGACAAAGAGACTTGAAGGAGGCTGCTCGATACCGTAAACCAGAGGGAAACGCCGGGTAATGCACCGGGTAATGCCCAGATGCTGTGAGCTGTAACTTACAGTCTCTGTCCTGCAGTTAGGATGGCAAAGACCCTCTGTGTCCTTTTAAAAATAGTCTATACATTTCAAAATAAATTAATGACTGTGGATAGAGAGGAAGAATAGGTTAATTTTGCAACTTAAAAAAAAAAATCTGTTTCGGGTGGCACCTGTAGCTCAAAGGAACAGGGCACCGGCCCCATGTGCCGGAGGTGGTGGGTTCAAACCAAGCCTGGCCAAAAATTGCAAAAAAAAAAACCTGTTTCTGAATCTGAAAAAAAAATCATAGACAGGCTTATTAGCTTATTAACATTTTGACTGCATTATTTTCTGGACTTAGAATGTGAATAGAAAAAACCCTTCAGAGGGGATGTATCGGAAAATCCCTTGAGCACACTCTGAGCTCTTCCACTAATTAACTGACTAATGGGGTGTTCCAAAGGGCTGCTGCTGCCTGCCTTGGTACAGGCGAACTGCCAGGAGAATGGGGCTGAATCAAGGTGTTCCACCACCAAAGACACACACTGACACCATGGTGCACTCATCGCTGGTATTCTTTAAATTGGGAAAGTCCAAAAATGCTATGGAGTAAAAAGAATGAATCCAAGTGTGTGGAGCCTGGGGAGTGGAAGAGAGGTCTGAGGACAGGGCGAGAGCCTGACAAGTCCATGGGCGAATAGTTTTTCCCTAATGTTTCATCAGAACCTCTACAGTTCTCACCTTGTCAACTGGTTCAGCTTGATGAGGTCCTCAAGGGCGCTGGGCACAACAGAGTGGAGTTCCAACTGGGATAGATTAGCCCAAGGGCAAAAGGGCATATAACCCTGATAGTCTAAAGATTAATAAGCACTTAAAACAAAAAGAAAAGAGAAACCAAAAATAATAACAAGAACTTTCAGCGGAGGGAAAGAGCAGCTTGGAACCTTTAAAAATGTAACTATATGGTCTAGCGTCTATCCGCATTTCCTGAGACTTCTGTGTGAATGCCTGCCTGGCTTTACTCAACCCTAAGCTATTGTTATAAAAACCAGCATTTCAGTGTTGTTCCATACAGTGTTTATAAAGCACCTTAGAATCATTTGCAGAATACGATCATCAACCCAGGTGAGGAAAGCGAACAGTTCAACTATAATCCACATAAATGTTGATAGTCAAACAGCAGCTAGCATGCTCTCAATCACTGAAGCTGCTTCTAGCAACATGAAAATAGAAAGCCAACATGTTGCCTAGTAAATGCCAAGTCAATGCCAGGCTTCTTATGAGGCAATAAAGAATAAATACAACCTGAGCAGAACACAAGAATTGCCGCACTGGGTGGTTGAGATAATCGTTTTGCCAGCACAACCATGGCAGGGAAGGGAGGACTTGGTCAACCTTCCTAACTGTAGGGCCTTTTCCCAATTCTTTGAATCCCGAGGTGAGACCTCTGTGTTGTAGGGTCATTAGAAGAAGATTCACCCCAAACCTTTAAGCTTCTCTTAGTTGTTGGAATGGTTCCGCTATTCACAAATACATAAATGGATTCTTCTCAAATCCATTTATATTTCCTTTCATGACTACCTTCTCAGGTCGTGAGTTCCACAAGGGAACTTGCTGTGAGAAATTGTAAGCCAGAGAGTAAAATTTTTTTTTCTTTTTTTTTTTTTTTTTTTTTTGAGACAGAGCCTCAAGCTGTCCCCCTGGGTAGAGTGCCATGGCATTACAGCTCACAGCAACCTCCAACTCCTGGGCTCAAGCGAGTCTCCTGCCTCCGCCTCCCAAGTAGCTGGGACCACAGGCACCCGCCACAACGCCCGGCTATTTTTTGGTTGCAGCCATCATTGTTGTTTGGCGGGTCCGGGCTGGGGATTCGAACCCGCCACCTTAGGTGTACGTGGCTGGCGCCTTAGCCGGTTGAGCTATAGGCGCCGAGCCGAGAGTAAAATTTTTAAGCCTTCTTTTCTCTGTAAGAAACTGCATCAAAACGTTCCAAAGGCACATCTTAGAGCAATGAAGTGTATTTGGAAAACTTTAGGAAATTTACCTAAGAGAGATACAGAATGCTAAGTCCTGAAAAGAACTGACGGTCCCCAAATTGGAGGCTTCCATTCACCTTATTAAAGGTTTCTGATGTTTTTAAGCCCTGGAACTGGGCCAACGTTTCTCTTTTCCCCAGTATTTATCCCAGGATCTGGACAAATGGAAGGCTCCCATCCAGTCCATATTTGTTTTTAAAACTGAATTATTTAGTATAGTCACATGTCATCTATGTCTATCATTTCTGGACATAGATGATAGGTAAGTTAAAATGCAATAACTGAAGATTTAAATTTTTCAGTATTGCCTAGTTCTTTCTAAAATTCTTAATAGGCTTTTTTTTTTTTTTAAATAGCAGCTATTGCTGTCTGACATTATGTACGGGTTTGTCTGTTTAATTTTGGCCCGTCTCTCGCATGTGAGTCCATGAAGGCCTTTCAACTCTGTCTGCTCAGAACCTGTTCTCCTGGTGCCTCAGCACTGTCTGGTCTAGCACATGTACTCAGTAAACACTTGCTAATTGGTGTGCGAATAAATTTTTTTCATCCACATATTATTCACCATCCCAGCATCTCCCACTTGAGAAATAAACACCAGAGAGAAGGCAACAAGGTCAAGTGAAGGACATCACAGGACAGAGAAGCCAACCAAGAGGTCTCTGCCCAGCCACTAGCTGGTCACAGTAGGAAAGTCTGTGCCCCAAGGCCTTGGTGTCCACTGGCCTCCTACCTTTGCAATGTGGTTCTCATTATTGCGCCTGTATTCCCAACCATTGGAGAGCTTAACAACACAGATTCTGTTAAAAAAAAAAAAAATTAATAATAAAAAAACTGTTCTTCTGTTGCCTTCTGTTCAGTAATCAGCCAGGCCCGAGAAAATCCAATGTTCATACTGACAATCTGTTGCCATGGTAACAATAGCAAGCTTGGTTTCTTAGGGAAGGCAAGAAACCAGTTTTTTCAGTTGATCTACTGAGGGAAATGGCCTCTTGTTTATCATATTTGTATTTTCTTATGCAGAATAAAAAGACTGTCTTACTCTTAATGTGCTTTGTGGCCAATCATTATAAATTGCCTTGATGCTTAATTTTCCCATAAAGTGTTATTTTAGAGAAGACTTATTTTTATCAGCAAGCAAAAGATAGCATCATCTTTTTTATAGCTCCTTTGAGAGGAGAAAAAAAATCAGTTTTATTCCCATTTTACAGATGGGTAAATTCTCACATTATGGTTGATCTACCTCAATCCAAAATGAGACAGAGTCTCAGTTTGTTGCCCTCAGTAGCGTGCTGTGGCATCACAGTTCACAGTAACCTCAAACTCTTAGGCTCAAACAATCCTCTTGCCTCAGTCTCCTGAGTAGCTGGGACTACAGGTACCCACAACACCTGGTTATTTTTTTTAGAGACTAGACCTTGCTGTAGCCCAGGCTGGTCTCAAACTTGTAAGCTCAGGCAATCCACCTGCCTCGGCCTGAGCCACCATGCCTAGCCCTGTTCTTTCTTTCTTTTCTTTCTTTTCTTTCCTTCCTTCCTTCCTTCCTTCCTTCCTTTCTTCCTTTCCTTTCTTTCCTTTCTTTCTTTCTTTCTCTCTTTCTTTTCTTTTCTTCTTTTTTTTTCCTACCTTAATCAGGCCCAGGAGATATTCAAACTCGCCACCCCAGCTTGCAAGGCCAGTGCTCTAACTACTGAGCTAGAGCACTCAGCTTATTTCTTTTTTTCTCAGTGTATATAAAATATGCTTTTCTTTCTTTCTTTTTTTCTGAAACAGAGTCTCATTCTGTCACCCTGGGTAGAATGCTGAGGCATCATCATCATAGCTCAGAGCAAACTCAAACTCTGGGTTTCAAGCTATCCTCTTGCCTCAGCCTTGTGAGTAGCTGGGATTACAGGCACCGACCACAATGTCTGGCTGTGTTTTCTATTTATAGTAGAGATGGGATCTAGCTCTTGCTCAGGTTGGACTTGAACTCCTGAGCTCAAATAATCCACCCACTTTGGCCTCCAAGAGTGCTAGGATTACAGGTGTGAACCACTGTGCTGGCCCCAGATGCATTTTTCTTAAAAAAAAAAAAAAAAATCAAAACCACTAATACCATAATGCTTTACAGCCACCTTCTTTTGTTTAACAAAAGTTAATAACTTTCCATTTTCATGTAGATGACACAATATAAAAGCAAGGAATGAAAATAGAACACCTTACACTTTAAAGTTAATCAAAAACATGTGCAATATTCTTTAAATAAAATATGTTTTTAAAGCCACTTAGCTATTACCAAACTTTCAAGCAACAAAAAGAATTATAGGAATCTCTGCTCTTCCGTACAAACAGGAGGTGACCTTCAGCTCATGGTTAACCTTTCCAGGGTTCTATTGCCCTATTCTTTCTGCTTGGTTACGGCTGGACCTTTTGTCAAGGAGGCTCTAGTTCAAGGACATGGCACAGAGTGGCTCCTCTAATCCCCTCATTTCTTTTCAGTTATTCACATATGCAGCTATATGCTGTATCCTTGAATACAACAGGGTCTCCAGGCTTCTTTGAACCCTTCTTTTCAACCCATCCTGGGTCAGAGCCCCTATTATAATCACCACCAGCTATGCCAATACTTTGGCTCTGGCTTATATCATGATCTGTGGACTTGCCTTTGCTGCATTAGTTCAGAAGTCATTTTATTTTGTGCTTTTCTTTATTGGTGGTGGTGGTGAGGGTTTGTTTGCTTTGTTTTTAAAACAAAGTTTTAATATCATAATGAAATAATTGCATCATTCCTTATGAGCCATGGAAAACATCTTTAGTTTGCTAAAGATAACCTATTCTATTCTATTCTTTTATGGCAGAGTCACATTCTGTTGCCCAAGTTAGAGTATGGTGGAGTCATCATAATTCACTGCAGCCTCAAACTCCTGGCCTTAAGTGATCCTCTTGCCTCAGTCTCCTGAGTAACTGGGACTATAGGCATGTGTCATCATATTTGGATAATTTTCTATATTTTGTAAAGAAGGTGCCTTGCTTTTCCCAGGCTGGCTTTGATCTCCTGGCCTCAAGCAATCCTCCCGCCTTAGCCTCTCAAAGCACTAAGATTACAGATGTGAGCCACTGGTGCCCAGTCGGTATTTTTTTTTTTTTTAAAAACGACCTTTTCAAGTTTTCCAATGAATCTGTAATTTTAGAAGTTGAACAGAAGAAGCTTGTATCTTAAAAATAACAGAGTTTTTTTCCTCTTAGTACTTTTAAATTTCATATAACTTAGCAGGTAAGATGGAAATTGAAATATTTTTTCTTATTGTAGGGCAACCAGCCATCAGCATTGGCCTGGGACTGTGCCAGTTTAGCAGCAGTTTCAGCGGCCCTGAAAGTCCACGTCCTGGGGAAACCCCTCAGTCCAAGGCCAATCAGATGGTTGGTATGGTCCAGTCAGATCATCTGTCTTCACCAGGGTACTACATTCATGATGTTGGTGGGTTGTCTAGAAAGTGAACAGTAGGGTAAACAAACCACATTTTTACCCACTTTCTGGTCGACGTGAGAATAGACTACTATGGTGATTCTGGGAAATATTTTCAGCTCTCTACATTTCTTATAAGAAGATGTGATCTGAAAAATGTTTGTGAATTGCTAAAACGTCCCTATGTTGCTGCATACATACATAAAATAGCAATTTGGCAAACTAAAAGCCTTCGTTTCTTTCTGGCTACCGTTAGTTCCAAACTGAGCCGAAGCCTCAACAATTCTAAACCTTATGTCTCTCAGATGTGATTTCTTCTTGCAAAATCCTTAGCACCATAGTCTCTGCTAAAACGAACATTTTCCTGTAGTTCTCCAGAGCGGCCTTTCTGCATCAATGCAACGTAGCCAAGACCGAGGCCCAAGGAGAGTGTTCTGTTTGGTGGGACCATCACTGAAGGACCCCTGCCCGCTTTTGCCTGTCAGTAAATACGGTGGCTGCCTCTTCTGTAAGTCACACAATTATCAATGTTTTGATGTATGGGTTGTATTTTGTCAATATGAAAATTCATTTGTTTCCAAACAGGGCACAGAAAACATTTTTATAACAGCTCGGGGGAGAAAAAGATTTTTTTGATTTAAGTAAAAAATAAAAGTATACTGACATCTCCTTTTCAGCTCACTGGTTTACAAAAGCTCCCATCCAGGAAACTCCAGAGTGTTAATCCTCATCACCAGAGTGTCTGAGCTTCTGGAAAGTAGAAGCTCATTGCTTTTTTGGCAAAGTTTGCCCATCTCCTATAATATATGGTAGTTTCATATTCCTGAATTTAATTTCACTATAGACTTGGGAAATGCTGTCACATTTTTATCCTGACAAAGATATCAAAGACCAATGTTGTTAGAAGTCATTTACTAGATACAGTTTTGAATTTCACTAGAGACCTCAGTTTGAGTGGTGACTAACATAATTACTATGGGACCGTATTTTATTTGTAGGAAACATTCATGAGAAAAACTGTATCATCACTCAAAGAGATTTTGAAATTTGTTTTGCCCGTATTAAAAGCACCACAATTTTAATGAGAGATTTTGAAATTTGTTTGCCCCATATGAAAGCACCACAATTTTAATGCCTTGATCTAAAAGTTAGATGATAGAGCGTTGTTTAAAAATAGTGAATTTGTTTTAAGGAACTCTTCAGAATTGCATTATATATCACTTAAAGCTTTTAAATTTGTCAGTTTATAAATATTACATGAGGATTATATTGGTCCTTTGTGCTTTTGAGGTTTGCCTTTTCTCTGGAGTGTTACTTGTGGGTAACATACAGAAGGGTTATGTAATGTATCAAGATGAAACTAAAAAGGTAATGTGGCCTTCTATTTCATCATCTGGACTTTCTGGTCACTTAGATATGGATATAAGCTTCAGCTTTGTTACTGGCTAACTGGTCTACCTTGGATAAGCTACCAATCTCTTTAGGCTTTTGTTTTCTCATCTGTAAATGGTGGAAGGTCTTTTGATAATTAAATGGGACAATGTGCAAGCAGTGTTGAACACACATCTTTTGCATGTGTTCAGCACCCAATAAATGATATACGTTACTAATGTCATCAAACACAAGAGACACAGGAGCACACTGGGAGCAATAGTCTCAAAGCCAATCCAGGCTTCATAGAACGTGCTTCCCAACTTAGGCCAGTGGACAGCCCAGCGTCACTTCCAGTTGTATCTCAGATGACATTTTCTCCAACACACTCACCTTGAGCCTCTCATCTAAATGTCATTATTCATACTCTTAATTGCCCAAAGTACTTACCATTTGCCTGAGTGAGGTGCCAACATACACAGAGGCACTGGTAGTTAGAGTTCTTTCTATTGAGGGCTCTCCCTGGGAGAGAGAGAGCCCTCTTTCTTTTTCACTCACTTTAGTATTCCCCATTGTCTAAGTTCTAATATCTACTAGGAACAAAAAAGTGGAGAACGTGGACAACACAAATTTCAAACCATATGGAATTTGTGCAGCAAAAGTAATGTAAACCAAGTCGCCAGCGTTCAGGGAGATGACGGCTGTGGTTGGATGATAAGAGAAGGTTGGTTGGAAGGAGTAGCATTTAAGTGGGCCAAAAACACCGAAGGGAACCTTGTAGAGAAAAATGGAGGGAAGGCGACTTCATGAAGAAACAAGTGAACCAGAAAGAGGAGTGAACACCATAACAGGCGAAGTCAGTTTTATTGGAGCAAGTTGAATGTGTGACTGGCGGGAGGTGACCCTGGAAAGATAAACGCAGTATGATTGCAGAGAACCCAAAAGGATAGGCATGGGATGCTGGACTTTGTTCGGGGGTGAATGGGGAATTGCCAAAACTTTGATAGAAGCATGTGACAGAGAAGGATGCCAGCTGTCCCCACTGCAGCCTTCCAACACTGAACTCAACACTCAGAGAAATTGCTGAACATCTCCAAAATATCTGCCCATATTTTCCCCTTAAAGACACCTGATTGTGCCACGTACCAAGTCCTAAAAGTATGTAAATCTAGCAGTAAACTGGAGCTCTTCTTTCTGCAATAAGAAGTAAGTATAGTAAATGGTTAAGAGCGTGGATTTTGGAGGCAAAATGTCCTGGATTTAAACCTTAGCTCAGACAATTACTAAAGAGTGACCCCACGAAATTGCTTTGTTGCTCACAGGACTCTGACTCATCATCCTCCATCTCCTCTCCCTGGCTCGTTAAATCCCCAGTTGTTTTTGGTCTCCAAGGAGCTTCTTTCCCTGTCATCAGGGACAACCTCAGAGAAAGGTGATGCACTCAAAGGGCTTAAACCTAAAGAGAAGATACCAGAGGGATTACTTAAGAGGACTGAATGGGGCTGAGAAGCCATGGGATGGTGGAGCAGCAGTGAGTGAGAAATCACAATAAAGGTGACAGTGGAGCCAGGTGGCAGCTGGAGCTGTGGAAAAGCCATGGCCTTGTGTTAGGTAGATAGTTAGAACGCTGGCTGTCCTAGAGGAAAGTGGTAAAGTGGGTGCTCTGCTTTGGTCTTGCCTGGAGCAATTGTCCCGCCTGGGAAGAAGGACAAGGATGGGCTCCATCTTAATGCCACCGCCTCTTGTCAATCCTATTCCCAGCAATGAACTGCCACACCCGGCAGAAGGAGGAACACAGGGCCAGGCAGCCCGGGCACAATAGGATTTTGAAAGTGACTTAGAGCTAGTTATCACATTGTTAACTGAAGCAAGAGGGCTCCACTCAGACAGTATGAAACAGAATCCCAGACCATCGCCAGAGCCTTTTCTTTGCTGTGATAATGGGAGCCTGTTACTGTCTATGGCAAATGTATCCTGCTCCATAAACCTGTATCTTGCTGCTGTTACTCTGTAAACCTGTTGTTCTCTTCCTTGGTAAACTTTATTTTACTCTTGCCCTGCTTTGGTGGGTCTGGTCATGCTTCGGTCATGAACACACGAAGAACTCATAATGCAGACAGACAACTGCCTAAACCCAACACTCAGAGTAATGCTGCCAGCCCACGACTGCAGGAGACAGGAGGGGAGCAGCGTATGTACACGCAATACCCCAACCTCTTTCTCCGTCTTCCCTCTAACCAGTGCCTTCCATTGGCGGAATCCAATTGGAAACAAGATAATGCAGGATCCAGAGGATGGATGTGGTCTATAGAAGTTAGTTTTCTGGGGCACAGGCAAGGCAGAGAAGGCTGGAAAACAGATGGTTCAGTGGAACTGGCTCGGGCTCCAGAGGATGAGGACTCACCAGCTTTTCATCAGCCATTCCATTCAGAACTTCTCAGGTTTCAGTCAATGACAATAGCAAGTCCTTCTCTGCCTCACACACCTGTCTTCCTTGGGCACTGGCCTGTGTACAAGCCTCTCTGGTCACATCTTCCCATTTGAATCTAATTTTGTCCTCAACACTGTTCTCCGCAATCTGTAGCCCTCGGGAACACCCTTCTTTCAGTTGTAACTCTCCCTCTAATCTACAGCCATCTGTAGCCCTCGGGAACACCCTTCTTTCAGTTGTAACTCTCCCTCTAATCTACAGGCATCTACAGCCATTGACTCCTCGAGTCAATAACAGAAAGGGTGGCCTGAGGATCTGCTCCCTCGTGCAGGCTCCTAAACCACACAGAGGCACCGGGCTGAGCATCCTCTCTCCTGCAGGAGTCCCCTCTCCAGGCTGTCCCCTTGTCAGGGCAGCCCTCTCACTTCCACCTCTGGCATTTGCTGCTCTCCAGAGCATTCTCCCTTTCTCACCAAGGATTAGACCATGGTCTGTGGCCATCATGGTGGGTAATCCCATCAGATTCTGTCCTGCTATACCTTCTTTTTAGCATTTAACTATTCTGCTCTTGAAAACTGGAAGCATCACGCTCTCCTGGTTTTCCCTCCGAACAATTCCTTTTCATTTCACTTTCAAGCTCCTTTTCCTCTGCCTATCCCTGCATTCCCCTGAATCCCATATTTAAACTCTTCTCTACACAATTCCCCTGGATGGCCTTATCTATGTTAATTACTTCAACTATACTGATAAGCTGGTCTCCCAAACCTTGCCAGTCCAACCTCTCTCTAGAGATACTAACACACATTTTCAACTGTCCCCTGCACATCTCCATCTGGAAATCCTACAGGCTTCTCAAATTGGAAATGGCCTCTCTTGAGTCATTCCCTTCCTTCCTTCCTCCACTTCGTCCCCCCATTTTCCACCCTGGACCTCCTCCTCCTGACACCGCCTCTGTTTTGATTAATGTGATTAATGGAACCACCATGCATTCCTTCTCCCAACCTGAACCATGAGCACAAATTCCAAGGCTTGTTTCTGGTGTCATCAGCAGGAAGCCAGCCTTGAACCTTCAGACTGGGTCAAGGGGACCTCATCCTTAGGACAGAAACCAACTATACATTTCTTATATGTTTTTCTCTTTGCATTTTACTTGAAACTATATCTTTCTGTGTCTATCTCCCAAATTAATCTACCCATGGACAGGGGCCACATTCCCTGCATTCCCGACAGTCTGTGCCCAACACATCGTGGGGGCTTCAGTGGGAGTTTACAGAAAGGACTCTGCCCTTGCTCCCAGCCCTACATACCAATTAAGAAGTAAAGTCTTCTTCTATTTCTACTTCCCTAATACCTTTCTTATCTATTTCATTCTTCTTCTTGCCCACCACTGAAGCTTTAGTTCAGATTTTTATCATTTTTTGCTTATGCTATAGCTAATACATCCTAACCCATCTCCTTATCTCGGTCTGTCCAATTCTTCCTCCCCACAATTAACAAATTGATCTTTCCAAAATCTAACCTGATAACATCACTTAGAGAACTGAAACCATCTGCATCTATATAGCTTCTGTCAGGACCAAGGACTGAGGCCACATACGTCGACGTGACATTATTTCTTAAAGAAAATTCTTGCTCAGGAAGATCAGACTATGATAAGCCAACAGTGAATAACTCTACTGTTTGAATCAGGAACTTCATGAAGAACAATTGATTTAAATAATTGATTGCTCATTTGGACCAACAGCCTCTTCTTAGGGTAATCAGTTGCTCAAACAAACAAATGGCCTAATATATTATTTACTTGTCAAGACTCAATTTCAGAGCTTTTTCTCAGCTTATAGTTTAATCCTAAACTACTGTATTTGTCATGAATTTGACCCAGTCTCAATCAGATACACTCTCACTGAAAGGATCTTGAACCCCTCAAGCCCACTCCAATCATATAAATATGTGTTCTGACCTTGCCCTTCTGACACGCTATGACAGCTCTGTTAATGTAGCACTTTTCCTTATCTCAATAAGTTAATAAACTAAGCTTGATCAATAGATTATTGGGGAGGGGGTGGAAGGTAGCAATTGGTTGACAACTCCTTTGCTAAAATTTTTTACTGATAACTGCGGTTCCTAAACAAAATGGTCTTCAAACTTAATTACCTACGAGGATCATCTAAAGAGATCTTTACAATTACCAATTCCTAGAAACCTTTCCACATTTAAGTCAAAATCATAGACAGGTGGGGTATGGAAGATGTGTATTATTTTTTTAAAAAAATTTAATGATATTAAGAAATCCAATATCACAACCCAAAATGATAAAGTCCAAACTTCACCCAAGACATGAGAAGCTTTTTGTGATCCGACCCCAGCCTACCCATTTGTCCCTATCTTCTACTGAATGTTTTATACTAGCACTATACAAACTATTGACCATTCCTTGGACAAGATGTTTAGTTTTACCACCACATCTCACATGCATTCATCTGGAAAGGTCTTCCCTATTTGCTCGCTTCATGAATTTCTATTTATTTAATATTTAACTCAAATGTCAGCTTTTACTTTCCCTTTCTTTTCTTATTAGAAAGCTCTAAGTAGAATTAATAGTATCCTTTCCTGTGCTTCTAAAAGCATTTTAATCCTATATAGTTGTAGGTCTTATCACATAAAGTGATATTTGTCCACATGCTTATGATCCCTGCTAGCCCACTGACCTGGAGAGACCTCGAATTGTCTTACTTATCTTGGCTTACCTGACACCCCTCAGAGGGCCGGACCTATAAATGTTTGATACACAGGTAAGTTACTGAAACACAAAAAATCTTAGGTCAGGAGTAACTGGCTTGATGAGCTGAGGAAATGCCTTTAATATTTCAGCCTATATCTTTAACTCTAGACTGAGAACATGAATTTGTGGATAAGCCAAGGTAGTTGATGCTTCAGTTCATAAGTCTTGGTAATGACCCTCAGTTTCTTTTAATTGCTGGGTTTATGCTTTCCAACCACAATGTGGGGCAAGCTGTGCTGTCAGGTGTTTTGCATATACAGTAAACGTGTAAGAAGGGAACTGAACACCTCGGTTGGAAGTGATCACTGCCCCCATGGCAGGTGGAGAAGAGAAGCCCAGGGAGGCAGACTTGTCAAGGTCTCAGCTAGAAAAAGGAAAGGAACCAGATTCAGACCCACAGATGATGCCACAAAGCCTGTACACTACTTCCTGCTGCATGGCACGGCTCTTCCAGAAGGATGACTGAAACAACCTTGATCTCACCTAAGCAGAGTTTCTGCCCTGAAATAAACCACATTTATGAAATACTATCTGGCTTTTTGCGCTTTCTTTAGGCCCCTTCTTACTTGGTCTGAATCCATTGTATTGTGGTTTCCAAATCATCTTTCAGAGAGGGTTTCTTAAAGATTAATTCTGAAAGTTATTGAGAATAACCAACTTGGACTCCCTTAGTTTTAGAAGAGGAAAGGTGAGGTCTAAAATGTGCAGGAGTCCTAAAGAAAGAAAGAGAAAGAGAGAAAGAGAGGCTTTGCAAAAACAGTTTGGGCAGTGTTATTTGTGATGGTTAAAAACTAGAAAATAACCAAATTAGCAACAGTAGAATAAAGAAACAAATTGTGAAATATCCAAGTAATGGAATATCATAAAGCAAGTAAACTAAAACTGCATGCAGCGAAAGGAATTAAACTCATAGACACCGTGAAGAGGCGGAAACTAGATTCTACTTACAAGATCTCAAAAGCAGGTGTAAACAATCTGTGGTATTAGAAAACAGAATAGTGGTTATTTGGGGGGCTAGGAAATGACTAGAAAGGGGCATATGGTTTTCTGTAGTGTTAATAATGTTCTGAGTTGTGTCTGTTTCTGTTCCTTGGTTTAATCTGGGTGATAGCTACCCAGGGATGTTTATTTTGTGACCCTTCACAGAGCTGGCCCTTGTGATCTGTGCTCTTTTCTATACGCATATTAATACAAAGGTACATGATTTTGGCTAACCAGTTGCATTGGTCAATTTTGCTTCAGTAAAAATCAATCTTCCAAACATTCATCTCATATGGTCGGCAGAATTCTAACATGACCCCCTGTGGTCTCCATTCCCTGGTGTGTTGTGACTTCTGTGACTATATTATGTGGGAAAGAGAGTGTGCAGATGTAATTAAGTTTATTAATCAGTGGATGTTAAGATGAGAGGTTGATTGGGTGGACCTAATCTAATAACATGAGCCCTTCAAAAGCAGAAAGTTTCTCTTACTGATGGCCAGAGATTTGCAAGAAGGGGGTTCCAGGAACTATTGGTAACTTGAAGGTAGAATGAATAAGATCTGAGAATAGCCTTGAGGAACTGAGAGCAACAAGTGGCCGACAGGAGGCAAGAAAACAGGAACCTCAGTCCTACAACCCCAAGGAAATAAATTCTACCAACAACTAGTGAGCTCAGAAGAGAACCCCAAGCTCCAGGTGAGAATGGTAGCTAAAACTTTGATTTCAGTTCAGTGAGATACTTACCAGAATAACCAATGGCACCGTGTTCTAACTGACCTATAGATTGCAAGATAATTGATGTATAACTGTTTTAAGCTGCTAAGTTTATGGTAATTTGTTATACAGCAATAGAAAACTAAGGCATACTTGTTCACATGCTGGCAGCTTACAGGTGGGTGGGCAGCTGCTGATACTCTGCTCAGCTTTGCTCCACATACTGGTAACTTTTTATTCTGGAGCCCCTGTTGATGGAGCTGCCCTGTGTGAAACATTCATAGGGCAGAGGAAAAAGATCAAGTGAGTTGACAAAAAACCCACAATGCCTGAAGGATGTGGTGACATCATGTCCACTCACACTCCAGTGGTCAAAGCCAGTAACATGCCTATGCCCACAGCCAGTGAGACAGGATGTATGATCTTACAGGAAAGGGGAGATTGAATAATTTTGAAAAATAATACAATCTGCTACCAGAGAATGTTACGATTATGACCTAATTGGAAAGAGAAGAATCTTGGAAGTCAAAAAGACTTAAGTTTTTCTTGCTGAATGGGTTGAAATAATTTAAAAAAAGAAAAAGACTTTGGGTTTGAATCTTGGTAGCACCACCTAACTGGTTTTATGATCACAGGAAATCTCTCTGAGCTTTAGTCTCCTAGATGGTAAATGTCTACCTTATAAGGTTGATGTGAACGTTAAACATACTAGTATGACGCCTGATAGATACGTGTACTAAAATATGTGCTTGGTAAATATTAGCTTTGGCCTCTTTCTCAAGGATTCATGGGAACATAATTCTCCCAAAGAGAGAAGTCAGGGAATACAAGCCACATCTAAATACATCTCCTTCCCCTAATTTTTCTAATAAAGCTAAGGCAGAGTCCCAAATGCATAATACCTTTGGATACTAAATCTCTCTGAACACTGTAGCAACAAATCCTTAGAGCAAAGGGAATATGCTATTACTCTTCTGAATGGGATCATTAAATGCAATCGATATCAGAAGTGGAATTACTTTATGATTACCTTCCTGAATTGATGATTCACTTTCACGCCTACTCGTGCCTTGAGAAAATGTTGTCATAAGGCAATAATTATTACAGTTGGAAAACTGGCCAAATCCAACAGTGAATAATACTTTGTCTTTGGATTGTTTAGACTTTCTTTATCACTTGCCCAGATCATTTTAAAACCTATTTCAGGTTTTTAGTTCACGGTATCTCTCTCTCTTAAAATAACAATTATTAGTTGTCATTTTTTAATCCTTGATTCGCTATTTAGGGTTTTAACTTTTTCTTTATTATGTAAAATAGAATTATATCACTTGAGCACACACACATAAACATAAAATGAAGTCAGTATACTTTAGGCAGAAGAAGAGATAAGTCAGACCAAACTGATCAGAGATAACTGTGTTCAACATTTTGGTGTTGAACCTTTCATGAGCCCTTCAAAACCAAATGTTAGGGTGGAGGGAGGGTAAGTGGTGGGACCACACCTATGGTGCATCTGACAAGGGTACATGTGAAATTTACTAGGTGTAGAATATAAATGTCTTAACACAACAACCAAGAAAATGCTGTGAAGGCTATGTTAACCAGTTTGATGAAAGCATTTCAGATTGTGTATAAAACTAGCACATTGTACCCCATGATTACATTAATGTACACAGCTATGATATAATTTAAAAAACAAACAAACAAACAAACAAAATAAAAACAAATGTTAACCACCAACATTTTGGTGTTAACCCTTCCAGTTTTTTCCATGGGGTGAGGTGGACAGAATATGGTTATGTCTGTGTATTTATATAAACTTCTTTTATAAAATGGGATTACACAGCTCGGCACCTGTAGCACAGTGGTTACAGCTCCAGCCACACATACCAAAGGTGACGGGTTGGAACGCGGCCTGAGCCTGCTAAACAACAATGACAACTGCAACAAAAAATAGCCGGGCGTTGTGATGGGCAGCTGTAGTCCCAGCTACTCGGGAAGCTGAGGCAAGAGAATCTCTTCAGCCCAAGAGTTTGAGGTTGCTGTGAGCTATGACACCACGGCACTCTACTAAGGGTGACATAGTGAGACTGTCTCAAAAAAAAGAAAAAATTAAAAAAAATGGGATTACACATCATATTCTATTTTATAACCTGTTGTTTTGTTTAGTTACATATATCTATGCCATTAATGTTTACATTTAATGATTCTATTTATTTTTTAATTAGTAGCTTACTATTGGATCTTTAGATATTTAGGGAAACCTCCTGATACTATGCTCAGCTCTGCTCCACACGTCTTTACATTCTAGAGCCCCAGTTGAAGGAGCTGCCCTGTTCGGAACATTCAGGGCAGAGGGAAAAGATCAAGTGAGCTGACAAAAATCCCAGGATGCCTGAAGGATGTGGTGTCATCATGACCACTCACGCTCTAGTGGTGAGAGCCAGTAACATGCCTGACAGCCAGTGAGACAGGACGTGTGATCTTGTGAGTTGTCAATTTTCTCTTATTTAGTCTTCTAAACAGAGGTTTTACCAGTCCATATCTATGAATTACGGAAAGCCAGGCCACAGGGCTTGGTGTCCAGAGCACCAGCCAGAGTTTGGTTACACTCACCCCAACTCATTACTCTGATCAGATGCCATCCTTTGGCAGCCCTGCGCTTAAACTCCCAAATGTATCCTGGAAATGTTAAAGAGCAATAGGCACAGAATCTGGCTCAGAACTGATAAGTCTTTTTTGAAATTTCCAGCCATCTTTTATTACCAAGAGTGGCCAGATGGTATCTAAAAGTATCTACATCTTGGTTTTATTAACTGCCCTTTCCAGGATTTGTTTTTATTGACTAGTTCTCTGAAGGGCTGTCAAAATGGGCTAACGCACTATAGACGTCACAAGTCACAGATGGGTATTGTGCCCTAGTGTCCAGTGTTACCACAGAGGTGCCCATGATTCAGAAACTCAGGTGCTGTCTCTTTTATTCTTCTGAAACAAAAATTGAAAAGGCAACCTTATGTTCTGATTATTCTTCTTTTGCTTCAGACCAAGGCAATGATTGCTCATAAAGTCTTCAAAAGAACTAGCAATAATGACTCTCAAATGCCCTGAATTCAGCTATTGTTATAGAAACATGACTGCTTTTATGGGCAAAACAATAACATATTATTAGTTTTCTACATGCAAGGAATGAAATGAAAGTCTCCACCTGCCTCTGCTAAGAGCTCCCTTTGGAGAGCCAGGAAGCCAATCACTCAGGAGCCATGGGCACAGACCTCTAGCCTGGCTCCCCCGTCCTAGCCTCCTCTGTCTCCTGGGCTCCCACTGCAGCCTCTTTGATGAATGTGCTATTGTTGGTCTTTTCAGAGAGGAGCTGTTAAAGGGAAAGGAAGATGATTTACCAGTGAGTAGGAAAATGGTTCTACAAAAGAAGGAAATAAAGCAATTAGCTTCCTTCTAGATAAGTACCCTCACTGCTGCGGAGAATCTCCAGGCTGTAGTGATTAAGGAAAATAATGACCTTCCCCGTGCACAGCAACTGCCCAGGGAATCGACTGCAGCCACTAACCGGTCCTGGGTAAAGCCACCTCTTCTTCACCATAGGGAGAATGGAGGCGGAGTGACTGCAAATTTATCCGAATACTTTTCACCTTATTCAAATCTTGTAAAATGAGGCCCACGTGTTGACTGGGAAGGCTGTGTAAACTAATTCCTTAAGGAAACTAAATATTTTTAACATGTTATGTCCCTTTAAAAATAGGATAAGACTAGTTGATTATTAATTTTTACCATATATAAGAGGTACTGTTCTGGCCTAAAATAAAGCTCGAAAAGAGTCTAGAAACTTCATCTTATGCTATTTCTGGTGAGCAGTAGGTCTATCAGGAATGTCAAAGCTATGAGGAAAAGCTTCTTTGACTTGATCTGTGCTTCATTGTTTTGGAAGATGATGGATATCCTGGGTTGTCTGTCTTGTACATAGATGACTTAGACAATGTGACATTGTGGACCGCTGGAAAACATGGACAGCAGGGGGATAAAAAAGGGACATCTGGGCATGAGCCTAGTTAGCTACAATTAGCCAACAGGTTTCTCTAAGAGACCAACAATGATGTGGCTGTTATAGGGGATGAAGTCTCTCTGTTTTCACCTTGAAGAGAGAACTGAACAAGGGGAGCTGGGCCAGGCACAGTGGCTCATACCTGTAATCCTAGCACTCTGGGAGGCAAAGGTGGATGGACTTCTTGGTCTCAAGTGTTCGAGACCAGCCTGAGCAAGAGCAAAACCCATCACTATTAAAAATAGAAAACCTAGCTGGGTGTTGTGGCAGGCTCCTGTAGTCCCAGCAACTCCAAAGGCTGAGGCCTTTCTGTTGAGCCCAAGGCCTTGATCTGTTGAGCCCAAGGATTTGAGGTTGCTGTGAGCTATGATGCCATAGCACTCCACTGAGGGCAATAAAATGAGACTCTGTCTCAAAAAAACAAAAAAATGTGGGGGGGAGGAGCTGGTGGGTTTGCTGCAGGCCTGGGAGTGCTCATATGAAAAATGGCTGCCATGAGTGAAGAAAAAACAGTTGAATTCTAAGGAGTGTACTAAGAAGCAACCAAAGGGTTTATTTAAAGAATGGAGGAGGTGGGATGTGATGGACCAGGGTTAAGAAGAGTGAGAAGAGAAATGAAAAATGGAAGTCATGATAATAATTTACATTTGAAGGTCCTTCCGAAACTCCCTGGCTCCTTGCCTTTCTTTGTCTCAAGGCTAACATGCTAAATAATGCTGCCCTTAGGAACCCTTCTGCTCCCAACCCTGAGCAGAGGCTGCCTCCCCATGTCACCCCTCATCCTAAAGGCCTACAATGACCTACATTTGCTTGTCTATCTGGGCAGCTGACCCCGAGCCTCATGAGTTCAGTGAGGGGCCTTCCTTGCTCCCTGCTGAGGCCATAGAACCTGGACGGGTGGTTGGCCCAGTGTCAGCGTTCAGAACCCGCATTGCAGGAAAAGGCAGAGGCTGCTGAGATCACAAGCAGAGAGGAGAGCCTGGCAAGGGAGGATTTGTGAAGATGGCCAAAGTCCACGCTGGAGAATGGGAATAGTCTGGGAACGTAAACAAAAGTTACAGAGTGTGAGGGATCACAAGGGCTCCTTAAACCGTGTGAAAGGTCAGAATTGATGCCGAGGACAGTACAGTGACAGTAACAGAAAAGTTGGGAAGTTATGTGATTTAGAAAGAGGTGTTTTGCTGCAGCCTGCAAAGACATTTGGAAAGAGGCCAGAAAGGCAGGGAGCCCTGTAGAAGATTGCTGCGGGAAGCTGGGAGAGACTGCTGGGTTGGACCAGAATTATGTGGAGGGGATGGAGAGAGTGGATGGATTTCAGAAATTATTCAAAAGTAGGGTCCACAGAGCTTTGACACTGTAAGACAGATGAGAAAAAGAAGTCAAGTCTAATGTCTATGGTTTATGCTTGAACAAGGGAACATTCAATGGCGCCACTCACTGAGATAGGGAAAGTAAGATCAGGAGTGTTTTTGCACTGTTGTAATTTCCATTTCAAGCAGGTTGAAGTCCTCAGGTCTCTGCAATATCCCAGGGCAGTCCGATAATTGCATCTTGAGAGCTCGGATGAATAACATGGCTGGAGATACAGAGCCAGTGGTCACTGGTGTAGAGCTGGTAATGAAAGCCAGGGAAATTAAGAGGATTGCTTGGATGGTGTACAGGGAGGAGACAGGAGGACTCCGAGCTCTGAAGAACAGACTCATTTTTAAAAGGGGGAGAAAAAAGGAGACTAAAAAGAAGAGTTGGATGAAGCAGCCCGAGACATAATGAGGCATCACAGAAGCTGAGGGGAGAATTCATTGCAAGTAGATCTGGCCTAAATACCAGAGTTCACAGTGAGTCAGGTTAATAACTGAGAAGTGTTTATTAAATGTAGCACAGAAGAAGTAATTGGTGACCTTGATGAGAGCAGCTTCAGTAAAATTGTAAGGACAGAAGCTATATTCCTCTGGGTTGAAAAGTGAACAGAAGGTAAAATTAACACAATAAATATAGAAACAGTAGAACATCCATAGTTGACCACCTCCCTACATGGAGCCCCTCTAAGTTGGCCTAATTTTCACAGACCGGGCAGGCACCTCATGTACTTATCAGTACAGTAGGCCTGGCTCCTTATGTTAATCACTTCTGTATGCTGACCAGTTTGTTCCAATCCCTTGGGCAGTCAACTTACAGAGGTTCTACTGTATTTCAAGAAGTCTGACCAGAAAGGGGGAAGTCCTCTGACAGTTTTCAAGCCCTTAAACCTTGGATCTGTTTGAGAAGAAATAATTGGCAACTAGTGGTGAGCTAAGGAAGAGCAAAGAGCAAAACAGACCCCTATGAGCTGTGGATGACTCCAAGGCCCTGGAGATGGTGGCCCCACGCTCAGAAGGCAGAGGAGAGTGAGTTTGCTGGGGAAGTTCAATTTTAAACCCTGGAATGTTAGATGATGTTTGCCCAAGTGAAAATATACAAAAGAGAAGAATGAAGCTAATGGAGGGGTCTGGCTGAGGTGGCCTTTCAAGAGCTCTCTGCAGTAGCGGAAGCCACCCCAGCAGCAGGTGTCAGGCCCTCCCCCACTCCCTCCAACCCGGGAAAGAACCTGACCGGCAGCAGCCGAGGTTTTAGAAGTACAACGATGCAGCAGTCCCTGGATACCTGTCACCCAGGAACCCGGCATTTTCCTGACTGCACAGTGGAATAGAGCAGTCTGGTTAACATTTCTGTACAGGATTTTATACTTTTCCTAAATTGTCTTGAGCATAAAGAAAAAGCGAAACTTCTGACTGTTAAAGTTCGCACTTCTCCATCCCCACTCCAGTGTTATACAATCCTCTTGATATCACAACTTGAAATTGATTCGGTTAAATTCATTGGGCACAGTCTGTAAAGTATAACTTTGATGAGGAACGTATTTCCCATGATAAGCTCTTTTTTTTCAATACTGAATAAAAGCATGAGGGATACAAATAGGGAGTTCACCAGCGCAGGAGAGGCCTCCCCTGAGGCTTCACTCAGGTGCTGTCTGAATGAATGCTGAAATGCACGGGCAATAGCCAGAGGGAGGTTGACCCACCCGCAGAGGATATGGAGTACTCTCTTACCGGCTGAGGCTAAAGAGGTGGGTAGAAGTCAGATGGACCATTGCAGGTCTTCACTATTCTAAGTGCCTTCAACTTCACTGTAGACAACAGTCATTTGGTTTCTGTGAATAGAGGAATGGGAGACAGAGATCTGAATTTTAGGAAGGTAGTTCTAGACAGGCAAATGACTGACTAGAGACATCCCTTGCCAGGTCACCCCAAAGGAAAAGGAGGGTTTCAGATACAGGAGAAGGGGGAATGGGCACAGCTCAGGTGTAGTTCAGAGGAAAAAGTGCCAGAGACTGTTGGCAATTTTCCCAAAAGAAATTGAGAAGCATAACAGGAAAATGAACAAAATAATAAAAGACATTGGTAAAGAGCAACCCCAGAGAGGCTCAGAGCAGTGTGTGGGGGTTTCATTTCTCCGTCCCGCACACCTTGGGTAATCAGTGGGCTACTGCATTGCTTGGAAGCTTTCCACCCACCCAAACCCAAGCACAGCTGCAACCACTGAATGGCGTAGAGATCTTGTGTGATCCAGAGCTTAGACATTCCGTGCAGGGTTCCTACCAGAGAGAGGGACCCGAGGAACCTGAATCCTGGCTCTCACATGTTCAGAATCCTTCCCTCCCCGACCCCTCCTCCACCCACTGCAGCTGGGAGGGTAGATGGAGCTGAGAATTTCAGGAGCAGCTACCACTCTTCTGTTGGTTCAGCCTCCAGTCTGAGGTTTCCACTCCTTCCCCCTTGCAGAACTGATGTGAACCCAGGGGTGCTTGGTTTGGGAATTCCCCAAACACACAGGGTGGCACTCGCTGGAGATGCATGCAAGCAGATCAGTACCGAGCCAGGTCCCATAACCCTAGGACTCAAGCAGGTTGCTAGGGGGCACAGAAGGAAAATGTAAGAGTGGTCTCAAGAAACCAGGGAGCCCACATGGGCAGAACTGACAGGGGAGTACGGTCCAAGCTGCCGTGATCTGGGGAAGCAGGCATCTTCTTGTAAGAAAGCTGTACTGTTGGACTAGGGTGGATTCCTGGTGGGGAAGTTCTCAGCCCCTGGTGCCATTACTGCTGAGCATGGCATGTTGAGGCACCCATTTGCAACCAGACACTGGAAGGATACTCTTGAGGCAGGGGTAGAGTGAGAGGGGTGCAGCTCACTCCTGATAGCCAGCCAGTGAATTACACATGTCCCACCCCCACACCCTCAAGCAGACATCCTGCTTTGGAGAGGCTTCTTCAACCCTCCTCCCAGTGGCTTTCCCCAGAAGCCCAGGAAACAACCTTTAAGACCTACTGAGACTTTTATAGACCTTTCCAGGCTCACCCAACTTAATATGGCTCATCCTTTCTCCACTACATACCCCTGCTGCGGCAGAGAATAAGCAATCCCCTAGGAGCTCCAGGGCACCTATCACAGTCTGTGGATTCAAGTGCGTCTCCTAAGGGGCTAGAGCAGTGGTTCTCAACCTGTGGGTCGTGACCCATAGGAACTGTATTAAAGGGCTGCAGCATTAGGAAGGTTGAGAACCACTGGGCTAGAGCCTATTACAGGCAAAAAAAAAAAAATTCTGTGCTGTTAGCTCTTTCCTGCAAACATTAACCATTGACAGGGAGAACAACTGTGTAGCTCATTACAGCATCTACTCACTCAGTCACTCAGTCAAATAGGGTGTAACAGATTCTTATTCACAAACACCATCCACCATCTCAGAGATTAAGTTGGGGGTCCCAATACAATTTACACTGCTGGGAAGAGAGGAAGATAACAGAATAGAAGCAGTCCAAGGGGGTACTTCTTTTTAGGAGAGAAATAAAAGTTTCAGGCAGCTTGCTGTGAGAGGCTCTATTTCCTCCACCTTTTGGCTTATCAGAGAAGTACAGACTTCCCAAGGTCCCTCACTTCACTCGGACCCCTCGGCCCTGAGCAGCCATTACTCCTGGAATTGGTTTGTACAAAGCCCAAAGCCCAGTTATCCATGACCACCACTTACATAGACTCGCACAGCTTCCATTGTTACCTCTACTGAGTGAATCCCACCAGAGCAATCCCCCACAATAGCTGCCATCAAGAGAGTCTCACTGGCTCCCAACTCTAACCTACAACAACAAGCTGAGAAATGTTCCTCTACCCCACACAAAGATCAGCTAGCACTAGATCAAACTGGATATCACAGCGGAATGGGCTAAAACAAAACAGCTGTTCTACAGGTGCTCAGTCTGACCCACTCCTCCCCTGACAGATCAATATTGGTCATCCTCTCTCCTGAACTAAACAGGAGAGTTCCCAGCAAAGGAAATCAGATGCCCTGCAATCCTGTTAACTCAAGAGGTAAAAAAAGAAGAGAGAGATGAGAAGAAACAAGCAAAAGAACCTAGGCAACATGAAAAAATAAAATAGTTTGACACTCCCAATGGAATAAAATGGAGCTACTGTCATGAACTCCACCCACAAGGAAATTACTGAAAAGACAGAAAGGGAATTCAGAATATGGATGGCGGCTCGGCGCCTATAGCTCAACCGGCTAAGGCGCCAGCCACGTACACCTAAGGTGGCGGGTTCGAATCCCCAGCCCGGACCCGCCAAACAACAATGAC
>NW_003852452.1:5272634-5272971 GCF_000181295.1 Otolemur garnettii
GAAGAAAAAGTTGAAAGCCAACAAAAGAAGCCAAAAATATATTGCAGGAAATCAATGAAAATGTTGCTACAAAGCTAGATAACATAAGAAAAGACTTACTAGAACTTAAAAGAAATGAAAAGTCATTTAGGAAATTTCAAAACACAGCAGAAAGCTTCAACAATAGACTGAGCCAAGGACAAGAAATAATCCCAGAGTTTGAAGATAAGACACTCCAGCTAACTCAGTCATTTAAAGAGGCAGAGGAAAGAACAAAAATAGGCAGAGCGATCACTTAGAGCAGTGGTTCTCAACCTTCCGAATGCCACAGCCCTCTAATGCCACAGTGATCACTTAG
>NW_003852452.1:5273279-5310441 GCF_000181295.1 Otolemur garnettii
GCAGTGGTTCTCAACCTTCCTAATGCCGCAGCCCTCTAATGCCACAGTGATCACTTAGAGCAGTGGTTCTCAACCTTCCTAATGCCACAGCCCTTTAATACAGTTCCTGTGGGTCACGACCCACAGGTTGAAAACCACTGACTTAGAGGGATATGGGACTATTTTAAATGAACTAACATTAGAATTATAGGTGTATTTGAGGAGAAAAAGGAGTTAAATGCATGGAAAACATATTTGAAGGAATTTATTGAGGAAAACTTCCCTGATATTTTTAGATATTCAGACATACAAATACAGGATGGTCATCAAACTCTGGGAAGACCCATAGCAAATAGAAAATTTTCAAGACACATAGTAATCAAACAGGTCAAGGTCCAAATTAAGGAAAAAATTCTATAAGAAACAAAATAAAAACAATAAATAACCTCAGAGCAAAACCTGTCAAGCTAACAGGCTTCACAGTGGAAACCTTATAAGCCAGAAAGATTGGGGCCTAATTGCCAATCATCTTAAACAGAATTATGGATCCTTCAAAACTAACTTTCACAATTGATAGGGAAATTAAGACTTTTCCAGGCAAGTAAACATTGAGAGAGACTGTTGAGACCAGACCTGTTCGGTAGGAAATTCTTAGAACATCATTATAAACAAATCATCACAACAGATATTCACTGGTGTAAAATCACCCAAAAAGACTCCAAAATTCACAACTCTTATAAAACAATAGCACAACTGATATTCACCAGTGTAAAAATCACCGCAAAGACTCAGAATTCACAACTCTTATAAAACAATTACACAACTGGGAAAAGAAAGCAATAAGGTACTACCCAATATGATGAACAGGTCAATATCCCACATATCAATTCTATCATTAAACATTAACAGTCTGAATGCTCCTCTTGAAAGGATGGCTGACTAGATAAAAAAGCACAATCTAAAAATCTGCTGTCTCCAGAAAACACATCTAAACCACAAGGACACATACACACACACACACAGACTCCAGGAAAGGGCGAAAAAAATATTCGACCCAAATGTCTACAAAAGACAGTAGACGTAGCCATTCCTATGTCACATAAAATGGACTTTAAGTTGGCAAAGGTAAAGAAAGACAAAGAGGGTCATTATATAATGTGAAGGGAGCAATTCAAGAAGACATAACAATCCTAAATATGTATGTACTTAATCGCAGATACATTAATTTTTATTTTTTTTTAACTAGAGCTAAGCAAAGGAATAAATATGGCCATCATAATTGCGGGGACCTCAACATCCCACTGTCAGAGCTTGATAAATCATCAAAGCAGAAAATAAGTGCAGAATCAATGGACTGAAATACGACTCAAAATCAAATGGACCTAACAGATACTTACAAAGCATTCTACTTAAAAACTACGGACTATACATTCTTTTCAGCAGCACATGGGACATTCTCCAAACTGATAATATCTTACACCACAATAATTCAAAGAAATCTAAATCATGCCATGTCTCTTTCAGACCACACTGGAACAAAACTGGAAATCAATCACAAGAGAAACACTCAAACCTACATAAAGCCATGGAAACTAAACAATCTGCTGCTGAATGATTGTTGGGTCAAAATTCAGACAGAAATCAAAAGATATTTTGAACTCAACAACAAAGGGAACATAAGCTATCAAAATCTATGCAACTCAGCAAAAACATTCCTCAGGGGAAAATTCATAACCTATATGCCTACATCAAAAAGGCAGAAAGATCACAAATTAACAACCTTATGTCACATCTCAAAGAAGAAGAAGAAGCAAACAAAACCCAAAGCCAGGAGAAGAAATAACAAAGGTCAGAGCAGAACTAAAATCCAATGGAAAACAAACAAACAAAAAATAATATAAAAGATCAACAAAGCAAAAAGTTGGGTCTTTGAAAAGATAAACAAAGTCAACAGATCTCTCGCTAGATTAACTAGGAACAGAAGACAAAAGACCCAAATAATCTCCATCAGAAAAAGGAGATATTACAGATGATAACACAGAAACACAAAACATCACATACAAATTCTCTGCCCACATAAACTAGAAAACACAAAGGAAATGGAGAAATTTCTGGAAACATACAACTTTCCAAAACTTCCTTGGGAAAAAATATAAATCTTAATTAGACCAATAATGAGCAATGAGGTTGAAGTAGTAATACAAAAAAAAAAAAAAATCCCCCAAAATAAAAGTCCTGGACCAGGTGGATTCACAGCTGAATTCTACCAGACCTCCAAAGAAGAGCTGGTATCCATACTACAGAAATTATTCCATAATATTTAGAAGAAAGGAATTCTCTCCAACTCATTTTATGAAGCTAGTATCACCTTGATACCAAAGCCAGGAAAGGACACAACAAAAAGGAAAACTACAGACTATGAATATAAATGCCAAAATCCTCAATAAAATACTAGCAAATTAAATTCAGCAGCAAATCAAAAACATAATTCACCATAACCAAGTGGGCTTCACCCTCAGCATGCAAAGATGGTTCAGCATACATAAATCAATAAATATGATTCCCTACATAATTAGAAGCCAAAACAAAGATCTTATAATCATCTCAATAGATGCAGAAAAATCATTCAAAAAATTCAGCGTCTTTTCATGATGAAAGCTCTCACAAAACTAGGCATGGAAGGGATATTACAAACCAACAGCCAACACCATACTGAATGGGGAGAAGTTGACAACATTTCTCCTAATAACTGGAAGAAGACAATGGAGCTCCCTGTTACCGCTTCTATTCACCACAATGCTGAAAGTCCTAGTCAGAGTAATCAAGCAAGAGAAGGAATGAAAGGGGGTATCCAAATGGGGAAAAAGAATTTAAGCAATTCCTCTTCACTGACACCATGACTATATACCTAGAAATCTCCAGAGACTTAATTAAGGAGTTGTTAAATAAATTCAGCAAAGTCTCAGACAAAATCAACATCCATAAATCAGTAGCATTTATATATACCAGTAATAGTCAAGCTGAGAGTCAAATCCAAGACTATAAAGCATTAACAAGAGCTACGAAAAAAATAATATGCCTAGGGATACACTTAATCAAGGAGATGAAAGATCTCTACAAGAAGAACCAGGAGATACTGAGGAAAGAAATTACAGAGGACGTGAACAAGTGGCAAAACATATCATTTTCATGAACCAGTAGAATCTACATTGTTAAAATGCCTATACTACCCAGTGATTTATAGATATAATGCAATTCCCACTAAAATCCCAATATCATGCTTCACAAATCTAGAAAAAACTATCTGATAATTTATTTGGAACCAGAAAAGAGCCTAACAGTCAAAGCAAAATCAACAACTCTGGAGGCATCACCTTTCCAGACTTCAAACTATACTACAAGGCTATATAGTAACCCAGACAGCATGGTATTGTCACAAAAATAGAGACACAGCCAACTGATCTTTGACAAAGGTGACATAATGCACACGGGGGAAAAGAAGCCCTATCCAATAAATGGTGCTGGGGAAATTGGACAGCCACATCCAGAAGAATGAAATAGAACTCATATCTCTCACCCTCATAAAAATTAATTGAAGATGGAGAAAGACCTAAATGTGAGGCAAGAAACCATCAGAATTCCAGAGGAAACTACAGGAAAAACACTTTTAGACATCAGCCTACTCAACAAATTTATGAGTAAGACCTTAATGGCAAACATAGCGACAACAGAATGAATGGGATTTTATTAAACTATGAAGTTTCTGTACAACTAAGGAAATAATCAACAGAACAAATAACCTGCAGAATGGGAGAAAATATTTGTAAGCCACTTATCTGATAAAGGACTAATATCCAGACTCTGGTTAATTAATTCTGGTTAATGACGTCTAGAAAGTTGGTTCCTAAACTACATTTGTTAACTGAATGCAGAATAACTGAAGACTAGATAACTGTCAGATAAAAGCCATTGTAATTGCCTGGAGGATACTAGGTGAGAAGGTGGATGGTCTCTCATTTGGTGAAATCAGGTACTAAATTTGGTTAGTCATTTGTAAAACTTGTTAAAGCCTGGAACAAAATGCTATACATTTATCTTAGACATTATATTTTTACTTCAGATATATATGGGTACATTTATTCAAGACTGGTCTGATAAAGTGCCAAGGACCTTTGAGTATAGATCTGCTAATGGTTTAATACCATTTTTCTTGCCTAAACTATACCCACATCTCCGTTTCCATTTCTTTACGTTGTAGCAAAAGGCAATCTGAGTGCAGAATCTTGGAAAAAAAAAATTTACATATTTTTTCTGAATCCCTTTTGGTTTATCTTTCACGTTACTTATTTGGATTTTAATATTTTCAGCCACTCACTCTCATCAAGTCTTTCCAAACTCTTCAACTTAATTTTCAAAGGAACAGCTGACCTCTCCCTTTGTATCTGTTAGTTCATATGATAGTTAACAAAATACTGCAACACAATAAAAAGTACCACTACCTAGCCCAGTTTGTGAACAAAATGCAAGAGTTATCCATCCAACAGAATGGATGGATCCAGGAAAGCTCAGCCTGCCGGACAATCTCTATCATCCTCCCCTCACTAACTGGGGGTGTTGCTGGCACAGCTTCCACTCCAACAGTCTGAGCTGGGGCAACAGCAACGTAAAAAGAGAGGAGAGGACCGATGGAAAAGGCATATCAAGACACACGAGCTTTGGAATTAAACTGGCTTGATCCAAGCACTGACCTCATCACATACCGTGAGCCTGAAAGGTTCTGTTTTCTCATCTATAAAATAAGAATAATGCACTGTGTAGTTGAAAGATTGATCGAGATGTCCCTTATGTATATTTAGCCGTGTGCCCGACCTAAGTCAGTAATGAATGGTAAGTAAGGAGCATTTAATGTTGCACTGAGGACAGAGAGTCAAAGATGACCCCTTATTTTCTACTTTAGGTGAAAAAAAGCGAATACTCCTAACTGAAATAGGAAGCACAGAGGAGAAATAGGTTTGGTAGAAAATATAATGAAGTTAGTTTGGGACATTTTGAGTTTCCTAGTGGGACATTGAGTTCAGATGTCCAGGAGGCAGTGGGAAAGGCTATTTGAGGGAAAGTCCTAGATCCAGGAGGAACCAGCTGGGGGAGGCAGGAAATGGGATATATCCAGGAGATACAGGGATAGGCCTAATTAGGGGTGAGATGAGGGTATCTGTGTCTGGCTCAAAGCCCAAAGCCTGGCATAGATCATTTCCCTCCAAAATATCTTCAAGCTCTCCAAGCAGAGCCAGAAGAGTAGGGGGCTATGAAGAGCTCTCCTAGGAATTTCAATGGAAAGCAAAATCGAAGGGAGTCTTCTGTAGATCAGAGAAGACAGAACATGTTTGCAGGAGGAGAGAAGGGAACCAGTGGAGAGAGAAGGGTTTTTAAAATTACAAATTAAAAACTTTTTTTTTCTGTAATAAGAAATTGTAGGGGATTTTTGGTTTTGACTGTGTTCCTTTCTGAATGTTCTAAATTTTCTACATTGAGTACATAATACTTGGTTCTGAAAAAATAAATCTATTTTTTTTTCTTTTCAATATGAGATTTAAAACAATGTTCCAGAAAAAGTGGGAATAGAATGATATCAGGAACTTACAAGTGAAGAAGATAGCTTGGAAGGGTAAGGGGACAATTGTCTCATTGAGCCTGGGCGGGGGTGGGGGTGGGGGGGAGATAATAAATGAAGATCCTGAGAAACAGTAAAGCAGAGGTAAGAGAATTTGAGAAAATCATGTCATTCTCTGCTTTTTCAGTACCCTAAGAGGCACGGTAGTTGGCTAAACCTGAGGAGGAACGACAGGACTGGAAGTATGGGAAGGGTGAAAATATTTTAAAACTTAGGATAAGAAATAGAATAGGCTGAAATCTGAAATTGGTGGAATGAAGTTGACGGGGGTCAGGGAAGAAGAAATCTAAGAAATGGCTCCTGCCCTCCCTCCTAGGAACTCCTGCCCTCTCCGGGGGTGTCCATCTCAGGCAAGGACACCAACCATGCCCTCTATTGCTCTTTGAGAAAACCTTGAAATCGCCCTAGATTCCTCTCTTTCTTTTATGAACCCCATTTGAATAATCCTCACCTTCTGCCCACTTTTTCTCCAGACTCTTCTCCACCTTCACTGCTGCCACCTTTGTGGGAGTCAGGATCATCCTCTTGCCCTGACCACTACACTGGCCTCTGATTGTCCCCCCACAGCCTTCCCTGCCCTATTCCATTCCATTCTTTGCCCTGAAGTGAGGGTGGTCATTACAAAAAATCACATCAAATATCATTTGACCCTTCTAAGACCCCTAAAAGCTGCAGGGCCGCGGGCCCGTGTTGGTCTGTAACCTGTTAGGAACCGGGCTGGCACAGCAGGAAGTGAGCGGTGGGCAAGCAAGTGAAGCTGCATCTTTGGTCACGCCCAGATGGGACCGTCTTGTTGCAGGAAAAGAAGCTCAGCCTCCCCACTGATTCTGCATTGTGGTGAGTTTTGTATAATTATTTCATTATATATCACAACATAATAATACTAGGAATAAAGTTCACAATAAATGTAATGCATTTGAATCTTCCCAAAACTATCCCTGGCCCCTGGGTCCATGGAAAAATTATCTTCTATGAAACCAGTCCCTGATGCAAAAAAGGTTGGAGACAGCTGCCCAAAAGGCATCTGATTCCTTTTAGGATAAGAGATCAAGGTTCTCAGCATAGCCAGCCCTACAACCTCTCCAGCCTCACCTGGTGTAATTCATTTCCTTTGGACACATCCCCTTCTCCTTGTTCCCCACAAACATGCAGATGGCAAAGGGCCAACAGAGGCAGAGGTGGGGTGCAGGGCTGTGTCATATAATCAGAAATCACAGGCTTCAAAAGGACGAGAGATTGTTGCGATAAAGAGGAGGAAGTAGCAGGATCCAAGGGGGGGAGAGGAAGCCCACACTGCTTCCTAAACTTGATACAAGAGCAGGGAAGAAAAACATAATGACCTCTGTGGGAAAGGACCGTGATTCAAGTGAGATTGTCAGAGGAAAGCCAAATTGTAGTCAATTGCATCCTTAGTTTTTCATTCGTTTAATTAGAAAATTCATAAGTCACCATTCAGCCATAAAAACGATGGAGACTTTACATCTTTTGTATTAACCCGGATGGAGTTAGAGAACAGTCTCTTTAGTAAAGTATGGTAAGAATGGAAAAGCAAGGATCCAGTGTACTCAGCACTAATACGAAACCAGTAGATGAACTAATACTTGCCCACATAAGAGAAAAACTCAATATAATTCAAGTTAAGGGGGAGGAGGGAAGGAGAAGGGACCAAAGAGGGGAAGTGGTGTGCTCCCACCTAATGGACGTAAGGTAAGAGTATATGGCACACTTCCTGGGTGCAGGACACAACAGAGACCTTACCAAACAAACACAAACACTGCAACCTAATCCTTGGTGCCCTCATATTAATCTGAAAAAGGGGGGGGGGCAGCACCTGTGGCTCAAAGAATTAGGGCACCGGCCCCGTATACTGGAGTTGGTGGGCTCAAACCCAGCCCCGGCCAAAAAAAAAAAGAAAATTTATGAGTCAAATAGTCTATATATAGCTGTGAAATGGCTGGGGCATTGAACAGGATACATACTTGTTAATACAAAGGACCACAAATTTCTGCAAAACTCCATTTAACTTCCATATAAAAATGCCAGAAGAGATTCTTAGGCCTTTCATTTCATGATAGCAGGGAAATGTTTAGGGCAGTCATTGAAGAACAAAATAGCAGCCGTAAGTCCAAGTGAAATCACCAGATAATATGCACAGAAGACGTTTTTACACTTTCCCATTTGGTGGGTGACATGGCACTTACTCATCAGAGCCTTAGAGAAGTTGCTGCTGCCTCAAGACCACGTTATGCAAATTAAGGGTTTTAAATTCTTTTTTCTAGTGGGTAAAGGTTACTAAAGAGCCACACCTCAAACAATCTGTTTGGTTGCTTAGGAAAGAGCCTGACATCTGGGGATCGTAGGAAGAGAGCCTTTCTGATTTTTCCATGTAAATGACAAAGTGTTTGTTATGAGGGCATCTACCTGGATTACTGCTATGCAACAAGTGAACAGGGGTTTCTAGCCTGCACCTGAAACCACAGCCCCACACCTGGTGAACAAAGATATTCAGGAGTTTTCCAGAGCCTGGAGGTACTCAAGCCATTTATCTACGTACACGATTAACATCTCAGCCCAAGCCCAAATTCTGTTCAAATATTCTGGATGTGTATGAGAAAGTGACAGCCTAAAACATCTTTTAGAGAACTCAGAATGATCAGCTTGATCAAGAAACATATTTGCAGTTAGAAAGTAGAATGATTCTGAGTGAAGTTGGGGAGCTATTATCAGAAGCATCTCTGCTCGGCCTTAGGAACTTATATTTGGATGAGAAAAAGAAATAGGGGGGCTTGCTTTTGCCCCCCTCTAAGACACCATGACCCAGAAGACGCCTTAGCACTGTAGGAAAACCAGTACTTCAGTGACATCACCCAGTATGGAAAGGAGGGGCAGGGACCATGCTTGCCAGGAGATTTGTCAGGACCTCTTGTGAGATCCTCACTGTGAGAGATACTTGTGGAGGGTCATATTGCAGTAAGGGTAAAGTCAAAGACAAATTCCAAATTTCCAGCCTGGCCATCTAGAGATGCTGCTGCTATTTCCTGAAATAGAGAATAAAAGAGAAATGGATGATGACCAGTTCAGAGTTAGACATGTCAAGTTTGGGGTACCTAGGAAGCTTCTCAGGGGAATTGTCAAGAAGGCAGTTGAGAGCTTTAGTGAGAGTCTGGGGTGTCATCTGTTTAGAGATGTTAACCGAAGACATGACTATTGAGAATATGATCCAGAAAAGTATATGAAGAGAGCAAAAAAGACAGTAAAGCCTTGGGATTATCTATTCTAAAGGAATAGCCTAGGCTTGGTGCCTGTAGCTCAAGCAGCTAAGGCACCAGTCACATACAACTGAGCTGGCAGGTTTGAATCCAGCCCCAGCCCGCCAAACAACAATGACAACTACAACCAAAAACAGTCAGGCATTGTGGTGGGTGCCTATAGTCCCAGATACTTGGGAGGCTGAGGCAAGAGAATCACTTAAGCTCAAGAGTTTGAGATTGCTGTGAACTGTGATGCCATAGTACTCTACCCCGGGTGACAGCTTGAGACTCTGTCTCAAAAAAAGAAAAAATAAATAAAATAAAGGAATAGCCAAAAGTAACCTCAGTGCAGGATATTTCAATAACAGGGTAAGCCTCGGGGATAATAGAAGAAGACCTGGAAGAAAGTGATGTCCCAAGAATTCACACTTAGAACTTAGTCTGCAGAGTCGGTTCTGGAAAATTCTCTCATTTCTTTGTTTCTAGCTCTTCCCTTCCAGAGAGCTGACTGCAGTGTATTAAATCTGAAACTGGATTTTGAAACCAAGGAAACAATTGTAAGAGCTTTGTTTTAAGGCTATAAATCAGCAAGCAGTTAAGCTAAGGAATAACAGCTGAAGCATAGCAATGCAAATCTTAAAAATTTTTATTTTCTTTTTAAAAAATTGATCGCCCAATAAGATACAAAAAACATCGAGTCACATTAATTGGTGCTTATAAAGTGATTAATCGCTCTAATTCCCTCAGTCATTTGAAATGTTCTGTAACATGCCTTTGTACAAAATGTAGCATTTTAACAGGGACTTTACAAGGACTTTTATATGCAAGGTTTTAAAACACCGTGGCGTGGTTTCGTAGCATTATAACTCAATACCGGCCTACTGCAGATCAGATGTTTTCATGTACGTGCAGAAGATATGCAGACCGTGAACCCCAACACTGAAATTTCATAAAGCAGAGCATATTCTTTTCTGTTAACTGGAGAATAAACAGACTGCTGCCCTCATTGTAAAGGAGATCCTACCCCTTAAAGATTAAAGACGGCAGCTTTGCCAAGTCTCTCCATTTACTCTTTCCTAAAGATGAACCACCCCCTTCACATTTGCCTTTTTCAGGTCAGATGACTTGGAGCTCAGGGTCCAAGTTCCACAATCTCCAAACTCTTGTCCCAGGAGGAATCCTACCCACACTAGCACTGAGAGGGTAGAAGAGCCCTGTCACTTCAGGGCTGGCCTCTCTGCTCTTAGACCTGCCAGTCCTTCAGGAACTGAATGAGCAGCTGGTATACCTGGCAATTAGTGGATCTCATTTCCTCTTTTCTTGTCTTCCTGTGGCTTGTTCTAACAATCTCCCCTCCTATATGTTCAGTTGTCCCAGACAGGAAATAGTTAAAGAGCCGGGGGCTCTTCAGAGAAACTTTAATATTAAACGTGCACCCTCAGGACGTGGCCCATAAGCCTGTGTTATGTTAGTAAACACCTTGCTGCCGGCCACACATCAGGGTGTGAGACTCCGCGTGCTGGTCCACATGGTGCCTCCCACTCCCCTGTGATGTCTCCACTGGACAATGGGCCTATTACATTTGCCTGGCCTTTGTGAATGGGCCCTTCTTTGTTCTTGTTATTTCTACCACCTGAGAACACCTGAGAACTAAAATTGTCCCTGCCTTCTAATTCAAGGCCAATGTCCTTTCTGCTCTTATCCAGACCAATTGGATGTAGGCTGTCAATCCCTCTCACCTTGGAACATGGATTTCTGTGGCTGCCCAATTTCTGGATGTGGCAACAACCCAAATCTTGGTGCTTTATTTTTAAATGTCAGATTCATATGAGGGTACCTACAGTTAGGTTACATAATTTGCATTTGTAGGTTAAAGTCCAAGTTGTAGCCGTGTCCTTCACCCTGGAGGTGTGCCATATGTCCATCTATTGTACCCACTGGGCAGGAGCCCACTGAACCCCATCCCTTCCTCCCTTCCTCCCCCTCCTTGAGTCCAACTGAGTTTTTCTCGCTTGTGAGCCTATAGTACAGTGGTTCTCAACCTTCCTAAAGCCGCAATGTATTTTCATTGTTAAAAAAGGGTCTTGACCCGCAGGTTGAGAACCTCTGCTCTAGTGGTTAATGGAATAGTTTCAGTTTAGTACATGTGACACTTGGCTTAGCAGGATGCTCTCCAAGTCTGTCTAGGTGTTACAAAATGTGCAAATATCTATCTTTTTAATGGCAGAATAGTGTTCTATGCTCTTTATATACCACAGTTTATTCATTTATTCACGTGTTAAAGGGCCCTTGGGTTATTAGCACATCTTTGCAATTGCAAACTGAGTGGTTATAAACATTCGAGTACAAATGTCCTTGTGACAAAATGTCTTTTTTACTTTTGGGCAGATACCTAGTAATAGGATTGAAGGGTCAAATGGTAGATCTGCTTTTAGTTTTTTGAGGCATCTCCATCCTTCTTTCCACAGAAGCTGTTCTGGTTTGCAGTCCCACCAGCACTGCGTCAGTGTTCTCTTTTTTTTTTTTTTTTTGAACGGTAACTATGTACATTAATGCACTTCTAGGGTACAGTGTGGGGTTTTCACATGCAATCTGAAATACTTCCATCAACTGGTCAACACAGCCTTCATGTCATTTTCTCAGTTATTGCTTTAAAACATTCACATTCTACTCTTAGAAAGATTCACCTGTACCCCTATAAGGTAAACCTCAGAAGTAATCCCTCCAAACTCCCTCCCTCGTCAGTGTTCTCTTGGCTCTGCACACATGCCAGCATCTAATGCCTTGGGAACTTGTGACGTGGGCCATTCTCACTAGGTTGAGGTGATATCTCAAGGTGGTTTTGATTTGCATTTCTCTGATAATTAAGGACAAGGAGCATTTTTTCATGTGTTTGTTGTCCATTCTTCTGTCCTCATGAGAAAAGTTTTTGTTCAGGTCTCTTGCCCAGTTTTTAATCAAAATGTTTGGTCTTTTCTTGTTGATTTGCTTGAGATCTTTATAGATTCTGGTCATTAGTCCCCTTTTGGATTCATAGCACACAAACATCTTCTCTACTTCTGAAGGTTGTCTCTTGGCTTTGCTGATTGTGTTCTTAGCTGTGCAAGAGCTTTTAAACTTGTTCCTGACTAATTTGTTTTTGCTGCTGCTGCAATTGCCAAAAGCATCTCCATTCCTTTCAAATCTTGGTGCTTTTTGCTTTCTAGGTGAATCTGTCCTATCAGCCAGAGACAGATCTCCTTGGCTGGCCCTACCTTACTAATGGAGCTAATATCAGATTAATTACATTGCCCTCTTCTCTGGCTTGCTAAGAATAAATATTTGATGGGTCCCTGATAAATCCCAAACCACACTGTAAACATCTAACGTACAAGAATACAAACATCCAAAGTACCAGGTACCATACATCCAAACTATACTATCAATTACCTGTACAACAAAGTTACCCTTTCATGTATCAAATGAACTTTAAACATGTGTTAAGGTCACATAGATGTGGTATCTGAATATTAGTAACAACCTATATAAATAATCAGTTTTGTTTTGTTTTGTGTTTGAGACAGAGCCTCAAGCTGTCATCCTAGGTAGAGTGCTGGCACTCTACCCGTGGCATCACAGCTCACAGCAACCTCCAACTCCTGGGATCAAGCGAGTCTCCTGCCTCTGCCTCCCAAGTAGCTGGGACTACAGGCGCCCGCCACAATGCCTGGCTATTTTTTGGTTGCAGCCGTCATTGTTGTTTGGTGGGCCAGGCTGGATTCAAACCCGCCAGCTCAGGTGTATGTGGCTGGCACGTTAGCCACTTCAGCCACAGGCGCTGAGCCAAATAATCAGTTTTTAATAAACATAGGGAGACCAACTGTCCAGCTGTGGCCCAAATTCATCCAATTTTTACAGTGAAAGCCCTGACAACTGAGATGGTTGGCCACCCTAGAAAATCAGTCAATCTCTCTCATTGGCATTGGTCTGTAAAATGAGAAAGGACTCGACTATTACCATATGTGCAATTATAACCTGATGGTTCTCTTTTTAACTGAGTCTCTTCCTGCCCACTTTGCACACTGTAAATACATGGTACTTCCAGATAAATGACATCTTTTCCACTCAGACCTCTCTCCATTTTAAAGAACCTTTTCTATTCCCTACATGACATTTTCTGTTCCTAAGACTGTCATTAACACTGCCTTCTAGATTTAAGCAGATCATTCTGTCCCAGACAGCAACCCTGGCTCAAAAGGGATGTCTTTTATCCAAGCCCAGCAGTTGTCCTGGTTTTCTCATTGTTCTGGCTGATGCATTGCAGTGCCCCATTTTCTCCACTCTACAGCAAATGTTTGAAGTGTTTGAACCAGGAAAAGAGAAGAAACTCAAATATTAGGTTAAGCCAAATAAGCAGAGTTTTTCCTCCTATTCATCAGGATTTCTTAGAGTCTTAATTTGCTAAATATACACTGTGACTCCCCAAAGTATATTCACTATTTCCCAAACATCCTTGATCACAGATGCCTTTGGAGGGATAATGTTATTAATACCTGGTGGAATTCCGATGTGGCTTTATCAAGTTTGGGAAGTGTTAGTAAACAGAAAAACACTGATGGTGCCAGAGAGCTCTGGAGTCAAATCTGAACTTCAGTGTCTTTAGCTGGAGGACTTGGGTCATTTACTTAACCTGGCTGTATACCTTTAATTAGGTTCACATGTTGCTATTTTTTAAAAAAAGAAGGTAGGTGAGAAGGGCGAAATTAAAATTAATTTACAGGCAATTTTTATTTCCTCTTTTGTATAGCAGGTACCTACCCGTCTGTGAATATTTACAAGCTCATGTCTGAAAGGTACCTGCTGTATTACCTCAAACATTTGCAGTGAAGACTTCCCCTCCTCCCCCATTAAAGGAATCTGTGCTATGAGTTTGGGGTGGTGCATACATAATGTCATTGACCCCCCTTGCCTATCATTTCACAGTTACTTTCCTTTGAGACTTAACATTTTTGTCATCTTAAACGGTTACCAAAAGATCCCCCCAAAGAAACTGCTTCAAAGATAATGGGGAAAAAACAAGTGGATAGAAAGAGAAGAGGAGAACTGTCTGCTTAGCTCCCCTTCTTGGAGACCCAGAAGTATAGTAGCATAGTCACATCTCTCCTTGGGGATGGGCTGGGTAAAAAGATCACAAAGAGGGTGGGAAGTACAGGCCAGATTCTGTGACAAGCCCTACTCACCGGACAAATGAGATGAGGTGAGAGAGTCTGAGATCCAATTGCTACGTACTTTAGCCCAGGATTCCCTTTGGGAAAAAACTGCCAAGTTTATACCCCATCTTGTTTCAAAAACCAGATGTGTTTCAGAGAAGTGGACCTTTGTACATGTCTCTCAAGCATACTTTCCCGTAGGTACACATCCTGGGAGAACTAGGTGTCCTTATGGAATATCCTCATGGTACCCCAATTTTTGTGTACTGTGCAATACAAAAAGTGCCATTTTCTTTCATGAGACTTCAGTTTTCTCTTGGACACTGGGGTAATAACCATAATAATACCCTTTGCCTGGGTGATTATGAGGATAGAATTAAATAAGTTATTTGTAAATCCCTACTCTGGGTCACCCTTCTGAGAACTGGAACCATGTCTGTCTTACTCATTATGGTAGTCCCAGCATTGTTTCAGGGTCTGGCATATGGTGGCACCCAAAACATCTTTGTTGAGTGAATAAATTACTATTGTATTCATCCAAAACCCCTGAGATAATACTCCTTGGCTTTTGCTCATTCAGGAGGGTTTCACGGCAGTATTCTAAGACATTTAAATTTAATTGCATCCACTGCCAATCCCATTTCATACAAAAAAGCATTTTAGAACGAAAAAAAGTAGGCTCGGCGCCTGTGGCTCAAGTGGCTAAGGTGCCAGCCACATACATCTGAGGTGGTGGGTTTGAATCCAGCCCCGGCCCGCCAAACAACAATGACAGCTGCAACCAAAAAGTAGCCGGGCATTGTGGCAGGCGCCTGTAGTCCCAGCTACTTGGGAGGCAGAGGCAGGAGACTCGCTTGATCCCAGGAGTTGGACGTTGCTGTGAGCTGTGATGCCACAGCACTCTACCCATGGCAGCCTAAAAGATAGCTTAAGTCTCTGTCTTAAAAAAAAGCAAAAAACTAAAAAAAATTGAAATTACATTGTCTCTGAATACAGGTCAATCCTTCCATGAAAGGACAGTTAGCATCTTTAAACTGTCCAAAAACAATATTATCTAGTATTAACTGAGTGCTTTCTGTCTTACATGCTTACTAATAACTAATTAATTCCTTATAATTCCCCCATAGAATAGCTATTATTATTATTACAAGATTCTGTAGAAGAGAAACCTGGGGCCCAGACAGGTTAAGTAACTTCCCAAAGATCACAGAGCAAGACTCAAAGAATCTACAGTCCTCACCCTTAACCATGGTATTTTGTTACCTCTCATAGTTCTTGATATTGCCTTATTTTTCTCTAGAAAAAAGTTCATCTTGGGCCAGCACTGCTATGAAATCTGAGAAACGAATGCTTTATTTCACTTGAGAATTCTTTTTGCTATAATTATCCTACCCTTGGAAGGCCTAGTTTTCAGGAATTTCATCTACAATTTGGGATAAAAAATGGGAAACAGTTCTGATCAGAAGGTAATAATGTGGAAAAAAGAAAAAAGAAACCGAGATGGGCTTCTCTTTGTAAGGAAAGGGGATAATCAAAAAGACGAACTAAGTGGGAGTGAAGTCTATTTTATCAGAGAGGGAAATGTATACAAAGCAACTAGTAAAGTTAAAAAGGGTTAATTAAATCAGTGGTCTCAAGTACGAGGCTGAGTCGTGGAAAGCCTGGCCAAGGCTGCCTTTTGAGTCCACAAGAGTGTAGATCATTAGGAGTGGCACCTAATGGAGCAGAAAGTATGAGAGAGATTGTACTCAGCTTCCATTGGGGCCCCTCCTCAAGTTCACGAACAAATTAGTCAGCGCATAGGTGCGGCAACGGTGGTCTCTCTCTCCCCTGAGGGGTGGACTTAGCCAAAACAATGAGGGTTGCAGGAGCAGGTCTGGCCAAAAGGGGGCGCAAGAGGCAACCTGGAAGGAGAAAGGGGCTTGTACGCTGTACTTACACCTGCCTCCCTTTTATCCTGGTACTTCCAATTCCTTTGCATCTTGCCAGCAACGATTTTTCACTCACAGCTGCTCGGTGGTTGCAGTTTTCGCAGTTCCCTCCTCACCCTCCCGGGACACGCTTCAACACTTGGAATTGGAAGCACTAGCCGGTCATCGCCCTTCTGTTGGCAGACTGGCTCCCAACGCATCAAAGCCTCTGCTGCAAACGTTTAAGTTCTAATAACTCCAACACTTTGTCTTTGTTCCCATGGTCTAGGAGTGGTAGCTGCTTCCTGCAGGCCCCCTTTTGCATTTTCAGGGCGTGGACACCCATTGGACCCATCTCTTGGTTAAAGCACCTGGTGTGGTTTCTGCTTCTCCTCGCTGGACATTGGTAGAACAGCGCTGGTCTCAGTTGCTGTTTCTTTGGCACTTACTCCTCATTCCCCCGCCCCCCACTTGCCATTTGCAGATTCGTGTTATTATTAAGGATTTTACATCCATGTGTTCTGACTTCCCACTTAGGGAAAAATTGGAAGCACAGAGAGAAAAGGCAATAATGCTTGGATTCAGAAAGAAAGAGATTTAAGATCTGATTCTTCCATTTCACAAAATGAGTGATTTTAAACCAGTTAGTTAACACCTCTGCACATCACTTTTCCATCTATAAAATGGTGACAATAATGCCTGCCTCAGGGTGTTGAGAGGATATAAGGAATAAGATATACACCAAGTGCTTATTAAAAGCACTTAGTACACAAAGGCAACCAGCAAATGGCTTTTTAATCTTTTGTGTATTCATGCACAATTACCCAGGGCACTGGCTTGTACACAGTAGGCATTCAATATATACATAGTAGTGATCATGAAGATTTAAGGTTTGTGTACATTTCCATGTCCCATGCCCTTGGGCACCGGCTTGAACACAGTAGCACTCAGTGAATATTTGTGAGTGATAAACGTACATTTGAGCTATTCAATTAATAGCTCATTCCATGTTATGATCCATTTGTTGATTGTATTTACTGAAAAATAGACCACTGCGCTGCCAGGAAAGAATTCCAGGGCACGGTGTTTGACTGAAGGTCTGTCTCACCTCTGTGGGCACCAATACATGGACCAAGTACTGGTGCAATGTACTTGGAACAAAAGATTTGTTATCTGTTCAAGTGCCCCTACTGATGGGAAAGAAATGGAAGTGAAACTCTTTCTGGATCATCCTCCTTGTAGCAAAAAAAAAAAAAATGCCGCATCTTTCATTACTGATCTTACTTTCGATGAAAATGGCAAGCATTCACCAGCAGCAGTTCACAGGAATCATGAACAGCCCTGAGGACAGTGTGTTTTCACAGTGGAGCAGCAGAATGCAAATTCCTATAGCCCCTCTGAGTGTCCTTGAAGAGCTGGAAAGCAGACCTGCATGTTTAATCCTAGGGAAGGAATAATAGAGATGAGGTGCCTGGGGAAGGAGCCCTGTGGAATTCCAGCCAATGCAATGTAATGTAAAAATGCTTTATTATCCCTGAAGCTTGCTTTCCCGAGATAAGGTCCATCATACAGTACAAGTCAAGTAAGCGGAGTCCTTGAAGAGTTTGAGGAGGGCTGTCTCACCTGATTCAGTCTGTCTTTGGACTATATTTATATTGAGCAACAATAACAAATATCCCACATATTTATATTTGTATTTATAAACACTAAGCTCATTAAGAGATTGGATAACCAGGGCCAGTTAGGTGTACTGTCTACATGAACTAGTGTAGGGAGATGACATTCATTTGTGATTGTGAGAATAAGTCATGACTCAGGAGTTTGCTGATGTCAAAATGCTGCCCTTCTCACTGGTGAGGTCAATCAGGAACATCTTTCTCAAATCCAGTGGTTCTCAAGCTGAGACACAGATTGCGGGCCCTACTCTCAAAGTAGAGTCAGAACTGAGTGTCTGAGTATATTAGGTTTTTCCAGAGACAGAAAACAAATTGGAGATACACATAACATCAAGGAGATGTGTTATAAAGAATTGACCTGCATAATTATGGAAGCAGAGAAGCCCCAAGATCTGCAGTCAGCAAACTGGAGAATGGGGTAACCAATAGAGTACTCATCACCTGTGTCCAAAGTCCTGAGAACCAGGAGAGCCAATGTGGCCAAGTTCCAGTCGGAAGGCTGGCAGGCTCACGACTCAAGAGTTGACTGAAGGCAGAAAAAGACTTACGTTCTGGCTTAATCAATCAAGGGGGGAGGAGTTCTCTTCTGAGCCTTTTTATTTTATTCAGATCTTCAATTGATTGGCTGAAGCTCACTCACATTAGAAAGGCCAATTGCGGCTCAGCACCTGTGGCTCAAGTCAATAAGGTGCCAGCCACATACACCTGAGCTGGCGGGTTTGAATCCAGCCTGGGCCTGCCAAACAACAATGACAGCTGTGACCAAAAAATAGGCATTGTGGTGGGCACCTGTGGTGCCAGCTACTTGGGAGGCTGAGGCAGGATACTCGCTTGAGCCCAGGAGTTAGAGGTTGCTGTGAACTGTGATGCCACAGCACTCTACCCAGGGGGACAGCTTGAGGCTCTGTCTCAAAAAAAAAAAAAAGAAAGGCCAATTGCCTTTCCTCAGTCTACGAACTCAAATGTTAATCTCATCCAGAAACCTCCGCATAGGCACCCTCAGAATAAAGTTTGGCCAAACATCAACCCCAAGGAGAAGCAGGATGCTGCTGCTTATTCAGGGAACACACAACAAGAATTACTGTTGTAGCAGAAACGGAGTCAGGTTGGAGCTCCACCACTGGCTTTACTTTTATCACAGAGCCTGGGGAAAAGTAGATACTCAATAAAAAGTATATTGAGTGAACGAATGAAGTCACAGAAAGAGGGAAAGGATGGAGGATCCCTTGTATAAAAACATCTGAGTGGAAGTTAGATGGGCAGAGTTCCAGTATGACTGAACCTCCCTTTCTCCAGTTCTAGGGTTTAATCCTTACAATAACATCTTTATTCCCATTGTGTAGACAAAGCAACCGAGCTTCTGTCCTAAGGAAGCAGTTGAGCTGAGTTTCCAATTCGGCTTCTTCTGGCCCCCCATCCTTTGCTCTTATACGGCATACACCTCAGACATTTATGGAACACTGACTATGGGCAAATCCCCACCCTATGGGACAAACCTCAAGGTGTTTAAATCTAGGGAAAGGCAGGCTTTTATTTTTAAAAATATCAAAAGGAATCTGAAATAGATGGTTTTTCAAAATGTCACTGGAATGTGGGATAAAGGGACTATGTATAGTGGTTTTAAGAGTACAGTTTCTGGGTCTCAGAAGAGTCTTCTGAGTTGAAATGCCATTTCCATCACTTACCACCTCTGTTACTACTGTGAAATTACATCATCTCCATGCCTCTGTTTCCCTGTGCATAAATACTTGTGAGAGTGTTTACACCCTCGCAGGATTAAATGAGTCGATAGAGTAGCCCCTCCTTATTCATGGTTTTGCTTTCCGCAGTTTCGGTTACTCGCAGTCCACGATGGTCTAAAAATACTAAATGGGAATTTCCAGAAATAATCAATTCCTCAGATGTAAACTGCACTTCCTTCTAAGGAGCATGATGAAGTCTTTGGCCGTTCCACCCCCTCCTGCCTGGGATCTGAATCCCCCCTTTCCCAGTATCTTGCATGTTGCAGGTACTCCCCATCCCTTAGTCACTCGATCATCTAAATTATTAGACTGACCGTCATGGTACTGCAGGGCTTGTGTTCAAGGAACCCTTATTTTATTTAAAGATGATCCCAAAGCACAAGAGTAGAGACGCTGGCGATTCTAGTATGTCAAAGAGACGCTATAAAGAACATTTTTTAAGTGGAAAGGTAAAAGTTCCTATATGCTGAAGTTGCTAAGATCGACAGCAGAATGAATCCCCTACTTGTGAAACTGTGAAGAGGGAAATGAATTGTGTGTATAGTGTATTTAAGCTTCGGTACTATCCATCCACTCCTCGAGGCATCCACTGGTCTTGGAATGTATCCATTGAGTAAGGAGAGATGCAGTATATATAAAGCATTTGCCTGGTGTTACTGACAAGGCAATCAGCATGTGAGTGTTCACTAGTATTAGTACTATTGTTATTATTATTATTATTATTAACCCCCCAGACCCAGTTTAATGCCTGACGCCTGGAAGATGATCTTTATAGGTGTGTTGATTAAAAACCAAGAATTGGCTCGGCGCCTATAGATCAACCGGCTAAGGCGCCAGCCACGTACACCTAAGGTGGCGGGTTCGAATCCCCAGCCCGGACCCGCCAAACAACAATGACGGCTGCAACCAAAAAAATAGCCAGGCGTTGTGGCGGGCGCCTGTAGTCCCAGCTACTTGGGAGGCTGAGGCAGGAGACTCGCTTGAGTCCAGGAGTTGGAGGTTGCTGTGAGCTATGATGCCGTGGCACTCTACCCAGGGGGATAGCTTAAGGCTCTGTCTCAAAAAAAAAAAAAAAAACCAACAAGAATTACTTACTGGAGATTATATTAATTATCCATATAACAAGAAAAGTTTCTGATATAACTGACCACTAGGAAACTCAGACTTTGAATACCTTCTTCCTCTTCTCAAAGCACCAACTTCAATAACAGCTATTAATACTTCTCCACGTGCCTGCTTATTGCTGCTGGCTCAGTGATGTTATATTCGTTTGGCTTGATGTGCTAGATAAATACAGAATAAGAAAATAAGGCAAAATCTTGAAATTTGCCTTAAGCGCCTGATCATTTTCAGTTCTCACAGCGGAAGATGATTGAAGAGAAAGTAACGGGGAAGGACTTATGAGTTTGCTTTTTAATAAATACCTTATGTATGAAGTGTCGTCGATGACCTCTTGTTTTGCTTAATAAAAAGTCACTTGGAAATGCAAACCTTCACTGATCCATCCTTTGAAAAGTGGCACGTTGCCAAAGAATTCAGAGCTCATGGAAGTGGGAGCTGCCGAAAGTCTACCTGAGCTCCTTAGCACAGGGATCCTGAATATTCAACAACAGTCTGAAATTTCCAGGGCGGCTGCTTGCTTCAGCACTTTCCCTCCTAGGATATGCCAAGAGTGCACATTAGCATTTAAATGGACAGCCAAGTCTTACAGAAACCTCCTGATATATGTCACACTGCAACTCGTTTCCACTCCTTCGGGGGATATCGAGTTTTTTGTACTTTTTCTGATGTTCCAAGTTCTCTTTCAACTTTTGCCTTTATGGATTTGGGATGATCAGTTATCTGCAAGATTTATAACCAACAACTTTGATGTCGGACAGATGTATGGTGTCAACAGTCTGCAGCTCAAGAAAATTTGCTCTCTCCTTTAGGATGTAATATGCTTCTCTCTGCTGACGGCTCGCTTTGATATAAGAAAGCACACTTCAGTTCCCTGGCTTTCTCTGAAAGGGGAAAATTTTAAATCAGTCCTCATTCCAAGCTGAAACTTAATTGGACTTCACTAAACCACCACATTTGCATGCTAAGTCAAAAAAAAGACTCATTCTTCATACACCTAAAATCCTTAGCTTATATCAAAGCAGAACCATGAACTAATGGAGGTTTTCATTCGGATGTGATTACCTGCCTACTGAAACCCAGACTTAAAACGTAATTTAAATTACGTTTCTCTAATAGTCAGCGTGGGTTCTATGCTTTGAACTCCTGAGCGTGACAAGGATGGGTCATGTCAATATTCTTGGCTAACTTCACTATACTGCCTTGTCAATGTAACAGTGGATCCAAGGCAAAGCTGGTGGGCTGAGCGCTATCAAAGTCTGTAATCGCACTCTCTTCCAATGTGTTTCCCTTAAGGCTGCTGCCCACAATTCACTAATGGACATTTTCACGACATCATCTAGAGCTGTGTGTCCTGTATGGATACTTGTCACATGAGGCTACTTAAATTTAAGGTAATTAAACTGGAAATTCAATTCTTCACTTGCACAGTCCACATTTTAAGTGTGCAGTAACCAATTGGGGCTTTTGTAGTGGAAGATGTATATTATATACATACAATATTTCCATCATTGCAGACAGTTGTACTAGACATCACTGATCTAGAGTCTTAGGATTTAGAGGGTCCTTAGAAAGAGCAGCCAACCATCCTGAGGGGACGTAGGGGTTCCTGGGTTATAGGACTTTTGGTGCTAAAATTGGGAAAGGCCCTTGAAAAATTGGGACTGTTGGCTCAACCCCATTCTTGACTTTGGACATTTCTGAGCCAACTAGCTAAGGGATGTTATGGAAGCAGGCAGTATTTGGAGAGCTATACTATAAAATTAAGCTAAGCTAAAACAGCACATGGCAACTTGGTTTCTGATTTTCATCAAGGGGTAGAAAGTTCACGGGAGCAAAGCAGATTGTTGGAGCAACCACAGTGAAATGGTCCCACCCACTGGAAGGGAGCACATTTAATAAGTCTTCAGGGTTAGCTATCAAAATTACCTTTTGGCCTTAACCTGAAGGTTAGCATCAAAAGCATATTTGTCAGAGATGGCTGGGGTATCTACGGGTAAATCAGTGTTCCGTGTTGTATTCATAGGCAGGATTCTATTGCCTTATTTTTCACCCAAAGCAATATATATATTGTAGTTGATAAATTGAGGAACTGAAAGAAAGCTTTTCTAGTCCAACTCTGATTTTGTACCCAAAGCACAAAGTGCGCAAGTGCTTTGTCCAAGATTCCACAGTGAGGGGGGAAGCCTGTATCACTTTTCCAAAAAGCAAGCGCAAAAATCAAAAGCACAAACTAGCCTAAATTCCTGCAAATAATTAATGGCATTGTAAATGAGTCCTGCATTTTTATTACTTCTCCATAATTATTGTTTAATGTTGTATAAAACTATTTTTTTACTGTATATTATTTCATATATGAAATAGCCTCCTAGTCATAAAACTACTAGTCAACACAGTAAATGTGGCTTGAAGACTGTCCCGCAGCATGGTGGACAGGAAGATGTTTTAATGTCATCAGATGGCAGAGGAAGGGCAGAACTATTCCAATCTTCTCTCACACCAGCTTCTGCAGCCAGAGGAATGATCACTTATGGAACAGTATACACATACAACATTGCTAACAGGGAACCAAAGCCCAAATGAGGCAAGGAAGGAGAAGAGAACGTCTGAGACTCCTGAATGTGCTTAAAACCCAGATGCCAAACCAGGTGTGGTGATCCTAGTCCCAGCCACTCAGGAGGGCTGAGGCAGGAGCATAATTTGAGGCTGGGAATTCAAGACCAGCCTGGGAAACAGCAAGACCCCAACTGTGTAAGATACAAATAAAATAAGTTAAATTAAAAAGAAATACAACTATAACTTAAAGGTGGCAAATAGAGACAAGAGACTTACAGGTTCAAAGCCAGCTGCATCGTGGTGTGACATTCAGTGGGTTATCTTACCTTTCTGTTCTTCAGAAAGGACATATGAGCAATGGGGATTACAACAGAATCTATCCTATCAGGTTAGATAATATGTATAAGGTTCTTAGAGCAATACGCGATCTGTTCTGTGCTCATTAAGTGCTATTAACTATTATAATTATTATCACTAAACTACATAAAGGATTTCAAGTCTCCAGATTCATATGAAAGCACATTCCAGGGTAATGAAGAACTGGCAGGAGGACAAATGACACCACAGCCTGTAGCTTACCATTACTGTCTTGATGAATAACATAAAAGACCCAGACACGTGCTAGAACAATGCTTCCCAAATGGCTGTCATCTGATTGCTGTCTGTTTTAGCTTTCTGTTTCTGCCCTAACAAATTAGCGTGAATGGAGTGGCTTAAATCAAGACAAATTTATTCTCCTACAGTTCTGGAGATCAGAAGTCTGAGATGGGTCTTATGGGTCTAAAATCAAGGTGTTGGTGGGGCTGGTTCTTTTGGGGGCCTTTGTGTGAGAATTTGTTCTTTCTCCCCAGCTTCTAGCAGACACGTGTACTCCTTGGCTTATAACCAACTTCCTCGGCTCACTCCGACCTTCCCGCATCACACTTCTGACACCTCTGTCTCTGACATTCCTCCATCCTGCTTATAAGGACACTGTGATTACATTACTGGGCCCACCCAGGTGATAGAGGAAAATCTCCCCATCTTAATACCCTTGACTTAATCACATCTGCAATGTCCCCTTCACTGTATAAGGATTAGTATGTAGACACCTTTGGGGACCATTATCTAGCCTACTACATCCTCCTCATCTGTTTATCAATATCCTATTATTTATTTACTGTTTGTCTTAATTATTTTTACTTAACCTGATCTGTAAACTCAAGGTTCCAACGGGCTAGTTGTGTCATTTTCTACAATAAATTAAATATTTTAATTATGAAAATAACTAAGTGTTATTTATCTTCCAACATCTATCAATATACATACCACACTTTAGGAAACATTGTTTACAAATTCCGCTATGAATTGACCACCCTCAAGGACTGGCCAGATTTCCCTACAATATTAGACAGCGGGAAAAGCCTAGCCCAGTCTAACAAGCAAGCTTCTTATCTTCTTTTCTAACTCCTTGACTTGTAACCCAGCATTATTTTAGAATATTTTGAAGGTATAGGCTTTGAATCATATTATTAAAGCCAGACATAGAACTTCCTGGAATGAGTTACAGTTTAATGTTGTGTCCTGTACTATTAGGGAAGGTCAGTGCAAGAATCATCTCCTCCAACTATATTTCTGAACCTTTTGTTAACCTGTAACTGGGGATATGAACCATTATGTTACTAAGTGTTCTTTCCACAGGGAGGCAAAGAATAAATTCCTGCTTGAGTTTATTGCCAATGAAAAAGATGGCCTCGTATGTTAAATTTCTTTCATCCTAAAAGGAATTTTCTTTCTTTCTTTTTTTTTTTTTTTTTTTTTTTGCCTAAGCTGCTAAGTATAATCATATTCAAGGTCTAAATGAAATCAGATCATCTCTGGAAATTTGGAAATAAAATTCCCCTGCTCTGGACATATGATGTACTGTATATTAGTTTGAGACATAGTAGGAGTTATACTTTGTATTGTGTCAAACCTTGTTTCTAGTAATAATATAAAAGTCCTATTATGACAGAATTTGTAATTAGGTGGATGAGATATTTTGTATGAAACCAATTCCAGATTCCTGTACTCTTTTTAATATTTTAAGAAAGTGATTGTGATGGTCATGAGACCGTCTAAGTGCAATGAACTTGATGAGGCTCCCAGCTGCTGTCCTCTGAAATCCATTCCTGCATTTGCACCAAGGCCGTGCTGCACATTTGGTCCAGGTGAGGACCAAATATAGCAAGGATGCTAAGATAGATCTATTCCCGAGAAGGCTCCTTTTTGACAGCCAACTTGAGGACTTTCCGTCAGCCTTCTTGAACCGTCCTTAGATTTCATAGTAGTCTAGGAGACTTCCATCCACCCTTCCTTCCCTCTTCTCATTCACTGTCCTTGGGTTGTGGTCAGGCCCATCCTTCCTTGGCTCCCTTCCACTTCTCTCTTTCAGGCATTTCCTTAATTTCATCTTGTTAACTGTTTAAACCTATCTTGGTATCTATACATGGGAAGACCCAGATCAACAAATATTTAACCCTTAAAATAAGAACACCTTTATTTTCTTTTTTTATTTGAAGGCATAATTTATACAGAGGTTGTACAAAGTTGTTTGGAGATATATTTTAAAGGAGAGAGCAGAACACACAACTTTGTTTTGGCGGCATTTAAACTTGGGTTTGTATCTGCCTCCTGGAATGTTTAGACAGGACCAGCAGCTTAGGCTCTACATCAGTGGAATATAGTTAGACCCTTAGGCTACCAAAAGATTGCCAAAAGGATGCCACATGATGAAAATGAACTTGAGTAATGATCACAGGATTTTGTGATGAGATGGAATAAAGAGAAATGGAATAGTAACAGTGCTCCGTGTGAAGTAATTGAGACCAAATCTTGCTGACAATTCCCTTTAAAAAGTACATGGGAAAACCAAAAGTACAACTTCATTGACTAGGGAGGGGGAAAACCCTGGCAAAGAAATGACATAATAAAGTAGTTGGGCTGAAATTTCCTATGAAAAAGATGGGGTGTTTATACATTGTAATCAACTTGAAGAAGGTATAATGCAAGTTAGCTTCAGTCTTTCTCACTGCTTCAGATCTAAAGATAGGGGGTCATGTTTTTCTTTTATCCCATGTCTAGTGAATGTTTAATCCCAATGTCCCAATGCTTTAAGCCCTGGAGATGTTTTAAGTTGTGACAAAGGAGCAATCTCTCATTCTAAAACTTAACCTGAAGTGGTTGAAAATTTCAGGGTTACATGTCTACTTACAGTTCTGATTTTTAACATATACATATAATAACCAGTCCACAAAGTACTAATACATGGTCATAATGCACGGCAGTTCTTAGGACCTATGTGTTATCATACACAATGGCCATCTCTCAGGCACCCTAGTTGGTACTCCGTGTTACAACATGATCTCTGAATCTGACACTATACACTGTCAATCACTAGACAATCAGGGACATTACAAGACTTCTTTTTATCTTCTATTTTATCTTTTGATCTCAAAAGAGATGTCGTTTAGCTGATAAGAGGTGAGTCACTAGTACTTAATAAGATTAGCTGTACATGGTGCTCAAGAAAGAGTTTTCTTCTTAATGAAACATGAACCTGATGCTGTTGGTGGATACAAATTGTTTGAATGTTTATGTTAAAATGTTGTTCTTATATAACAATGGGTTAATATACAGTTTAATTAAATTATATACAAAGTCTGTCAGTTGTCCGAGTAATTGAAATATTTGTAAAGGGTGAAAAGGGTAGGGATCTGAAAGGTAGGAAAAGCCATGGGGGTATGGATAATTTCTCCATTAGGTTTAACTTTCTTTCTTTTTGATGATACCATGATAATAACCATAAACCATGAGCACACTGGAAAGGACAGGGCAGGGATGGGGAAAGAATTACAAAACCTACTGGAATTCTTTGTGATCATCTTATATATACTTTTAATCATGGAGAACACACACTACAACTACACACTGCTGAAATTTTTATGAGAGTGCAATAGAAATCCATTTTACATTGTGGTGTTCTCTATGGTAAAGAAGAAAGAGGAGGGCCTTCCCCAGGCTCAGCTGTCTTTCAGTGCTACCATCTGACAAGAGCCTCAAATTTCAAGGATCCACTTTCGAGTACAGCTCTGACACTATCAAAAATGTTGGTATTAAAGAGTACCATCTTATTAGAAGCAGAGTAATGAAAAGGGAGAAGTGGAAAAGAGATTTTAGATCCAGGGACATTTTAAAAACAAACTGAACTTACTTGCAAGGAGAGAGCAGGAAGGTAAGAATTAGTAAAATATAAGGGCCTCTGTACAGGGAACAAGTAGCAAGAGTGAAATTAGAGCCTGGAGTCATCCAATTAGTTAAACAGCTCATGAAGAGGAAAAGGATTCCTTCAATCCAAACACTGAATACGAATGAAACTAGCAGCCAACAGAACGAAATTGTGATTTTTCTTTCATCTTTAAACCCCTTAGGAGAGCCATTTTGTTACACAGATAATTGCTAGCACCTTCCAAAGACTGGGGACAATGCTCAGAACATCATTAACCTATACTAATATTATCACTGATCAATTCTATTTTTTCTTTTTTGAGAATTTTTTATTACATAGACAATTTTTTTTTCTGGCCTGGGCTGGGTTTGAACCCGCCACCTCTGGCATATGGGGCTGGCGCCCTACTCCTTTGCACTACAGGTACTGCCCCTGATCAATTCTATTTTAACAATCAGGATATCGATGTTATATACACAGCTGGCGTAAAATGTCTTCCAGTGTAGCATAGAGTCATATTTGTGTGTGTGTGTTTGTTCATCCATGAGTATCACTTCGTAGATATCTATAGCGACCTTGGTCTAGGGTTAATTTTGCCCCATCCCTAAGGCTTTCTGTAAATTATTCCCCATGCTGCACCTGTGTAACATTCTTTTTACTTAGGCTGGTAGGAACACAAATTACTCCTAGTCTTGTCTGAGTTCTAGACATTGTTATGCCTTGTCCTTTCTGGTAGCTTTTTCTTTTTCTAGCCTTGGGTAGTTCCTCACATACATGTACTGATTAGAACAGAGCTGAAAGCCTGAAAGGGAACCTTCTGCAGATTCCTCAAGCACTCCACCCCTCCTTCCTCTGTGCAGCTCTGTTTTCTCTGGTACTTTGCTCTGTAAATTCTAGTCACCTTGGTCACCTTAAACTCTGATCTCTGTATCCAAGAATATTAAAATGACCAGTGTAAATGTGATTCATATGTTAAAATGGTAGAATAAAACGTAATCATGATAAGTGAAAGACACAAAACAGACCCAAATAGAACTTTCAGAGACAAAAAATGCATTCATTATCTGAAACAAAGAGCCTCATTGTATGTTTTTGGCAGCAGATTAGACCCTGCTAAAGAAAAAAAAAAAAATCAATCAATTTCAAGACATAGCAACAAAAACTATCCAAAATGTAGCATAAAATGGCTCAGCACCTGTGGCTCAGGCAGCTAACACACTAGCCACATACAACTGAGCTGGCAGGTTCAAATCCAGCCTGGGCCCACCAAACAGCAATGAGAGCTGCAACCAAAAAATAGCCAGGCATTGTGGCAGGCACTTGTACTCCCAGCTACTTGGGTGGCAGAGGCAGGAGAATCACTTGAGCCCAGGAGTTGGAGGTTGCTCTGAACTGTGATGCCATGGCACTCTACCCAGGGCAATAGCTTGAGGCTCTGTCTCCAAAAAAAAAAAAAAAAAAAAAATTAAGCATAAAGATATTTTTTAAAGGTTGAAAATAACTTGTAGAATAGTATAGAGGTCTAATACACAGTCTAATATAGTGTATGTATAATTGGAGTCCTAGAGAAGAAACAAATGGACAGAAAAAGTATTTAAAGCAAGAATGGCTAAACATTTTCCAAATTTGCTGAAAACTATTAACCCACAGATCCAAGAAGCTCAACAAGCCTGAAGGTAAATAAATATAAAGAATCCCACGGCAAGTTACATCACAATCAAAATTCTGACAACGAGCAATGAAGAGGTAATCTCAAAAGCAGCCAAGAAGCCAGACACAGTGGCTCACACCTATAATCCCAGCACTTTGGAAGGCTGAGGTGCTTGAGGCCATAAGTTCAAGACTGGCCTAGGCAGCATGGCAAAATTATATTTCTCTACAAAGGAAAAAACAAAAAAACAGGTAGCTGAATGTGTCCTGCACACCTGTAGTCCCAGCTGCTAAGAAAGCTGAGCCATATAGGAACACTTGTTCTCATTACTCCTGTTCTGGGCTCTGCCGGCAGTCTTCCAAATCTGATCTGCTTTGATGTACTGTACTGATGAATTAGCACTCCAATTTGTATTTCTGTTTATAATGTTTAGAGTCTAGCTTGCATCCTTACCCTAGCCACCCTTACAGGGTTCCTTACAATGACTGCATTGGACCCACTGCACCAAAGCCCTGGGATTATAGGTGTGAGCCACTGTGTCTGGCTCCTTGGCTGCTTTTGAGATCACCTCTTCATTGCCTGTTGTCAGAATTTTGATTGTGATGTAACTTGCTGTGGGGTTCCTTATTCAGCTTTGGATCTGTTGAGCTTCTTGGATCTGTGTGTTAGTAGTCTTTAGCAAATTTGGAAAATGTTTAGCCATTCTTTCTTCAAATACTTTTTCTGTCTGTTTCTTACAGGTGAACTGACTGCATTAGACTCCTGAACCCACAATGTTCAGGATGTATGTGGATTCCACTTGAGCAGCCAGCTGGCCTTCTGCACTTTCTTCTCCTCTCTGACCCCAGGACTGTGGATCTACCACATAATCACCCTGTGTTAATTGATTTTGTTGCCTTGGGCCTGTATTGTTGTGGTAGGTGCCTATGGACAGAAATGTGAATTGTTTGCTTGTTTTTTATTTTTATTAAATCATAGCTGTGTACATTAATGCAATCATGGGGTACAATGTGCTGGTTTTATATACAATTTGAAATATTTTCATCAAACTGGTTAACATAGCCTTCATGGCATTTTCTTAGTTATTGTGTTTAGACATTTATATTCTACACCTAGTAAATTTCACATGTACCCTTGTAAGATGCACTGTAGGTGTGATCCCACCAATTACCCTCTTTCCACCCATCCTATCCCCTCCCCTCCCCTCTCTCTCTCAACAAAATTGAAAGCACAGCACTGGAAAACAAAACAAAAACAAAAGAAAGAAAGCTGAGCTAGGAGGATCACTGGAGCAACTGAATTGGAAGTTATAGCTAGCTGTGACTATGCCACTACTATACTCCACAGCCAAACCCTGACTTTTTAATTAAAAAACAAAACAAACAAAAAAAGTAGTCCCACACAATATATAACACATACAGAGACACAAAGATTAAAAAAAGAAGATAATGGACACCTTTCAAATACTGTCAACCTAGAATCCTATAAACAGTGAACATTTCTTTCAAAACTCAAGACTAAAGGCTTTTTCGGACAAACAAAGCTGAGAAATTGACTTCACTGCATTATTTGGAACTAGCCAAGAGTGGCCCGGGCTTCTCTGAAATGTAAAGCCTCCTCACCCTCCCCTAGTTTTCCTCACATGCAGACTCTACAGTGGGTTCATATTAAATAATACCATGGTAAGGGGCAAACCTGCGTGTTCCTCATAGGGGCGCGGAAAGATCAACTGGTCCCACACGTCCCACTTTGCAGCTTCTCAGTCTAAAAGTTATTGACTCTGTAATACATAAATTACAGAAAAGAGACTTCTCCCCCCCTTTCAGTAAAACTATATCAATTTCCTCATATCTAAAACAAGGATATTTGTCTAGGTGATATCTAATATTCCTTATGTCTTTGAAATAACATAAGCACAATAAAAATGCCAGCGTGAGCATTTGCTGATGGTATGTGCTTCCACTATGCTATTCTTTTTTTGAGAGAGAGAATCTCACTTTGTCACCCTCGGCCCTGACATCACAGCTCACAGCAACCTCCATCTCTCCAGCTCAAGCAATTCTCTTGCCTCAGCTTCCCGAGTAGCTGGAACTATAGGTGCCCCCCACAACACCTGCCTGTTTTTAGAGATGGGGGTCTCACTCTTCGCAGGCTGGTCTTAAACCTGTAAGCTCGGGGCAATCCATGTGGCTCAGCCTCCCAGAGTGCTAGGATTACAGGCATGAACCACCCCTACCTGGCCAACTACGTTATTCTTGTCAAACAAATAAATCCTTAAGGATTGTGATGTGTGATACACAGGACAAAATATATTGCTATAAGATAGAATAATGAGGAGGGCTAATATATACCGGGGAGTCAAAAAATGCCTCTGGCATGTAGTAACACCACAAATTTTGGTCTTTATCCTAAATGTGGGGTTTAAAACAGGATAATCATAGCAACTATTGATTGTTTTAAAAAGATCATAGATTTTTGTTCAGAGCTATGGCTGTCCCATAGCAATCCATTGGAAGCTACATCAAAACTTAAAAATTTCTATTAGTCACATCTTAAAAAGGGAAAAGAAATAACATATCACAACAATTTTAATAATGTATTTTATTTGACCCAATATTTCCGAAGTATTATCAATAGGTAATCAGTGTAAAATTTTATTACTAAGGCATCTTATGTTCTTTTTTCATGCCAAGTCCTTAGTATGTGTGTATCTTCAGTGTGTATCTCAAACTTCCAGCACCATCTCATTTAGACTAGTAGCATTTCCATGTTCAATAGGCACACGTGGCTACTGGGCACACTGGGGACAGAGCAGAGCTAGAGAATAAACTGGAGGTGGTCAGTTCAGAGGTTACTTCAGGAGTCCTTGTGAAAGATAACGATTGCTTGGATTAAGATTGTAAATGCTGGGGCTGTGCCTGTGGCTCAAAGGAGTGGGGCGCTGGCCCCATATGCCAGAGGTCTGGAGGTGGCGAGTTCAAACCCAGCCCCAGCCCAAAACTGCAAAAAAAAAAAAAAAAAGACTGTAATGCTGGGTGGCTTCTGTGGCTCAGTGAGTAGGGTGCCAACCCCATATACCAAGGCTGGCAGGTTCAAAACCGGCCCCGGCCAAACTTCAACAAAAAGTAGCCAGGTGTTGTGGCGGGTGCCTGTAGTCCCAGCTACTCGGGAGGCTGAGGCAAGAGAATCGCCTAAGCCCAGTAGTTGGAGGTTGCTGTGAGCTGTGACACTATAGCACTCTACCAAGTGTGACATAGTGAGACTCTGTCTCTAAAAAAAAAAAAAAAAAAAAAAAGGATAAAATACGAAAGCTTCTGCATGGTCAAGGAAACAGTCATTACAGCAAATGGATAACCTACACAATGGGAGAAAATATTTGCATCAACTGATAAAGGGCTGATAACCAGAATCTACAAAGAACTCATGAAAATCAGCAAAAGAAAACAAACTTTAAAAAGTGACAAGATACAGGATGGCGCCTGTGCAAACTTTAAAAGTGACAAGATACAGGATGGTGCCGGTGCATAAGGCGCCGGCCCCATATGCTGGAGGTGGCAGGTTCAAACCCAGCCCTGGCCAAAAACTGCAAAAAAAGGAAAAAGAAAAAAGTGAGACGATACAAACGGAAACTTTTCAAAAGAAAATAGACAAATGGCCAACAAACTTACGGAAAATGCTCAGTGTCTCTCATCATCAGGGAAATGCAAATCAAAACCTCAATGAGGTATCACTTAATTCCAGCGAGAATGGCTTTTATCAAAAAGCCTCCAAACAACAAATACTGGTACACATTTGGAGAGAAAGGAACACTTACGCACTGCTGGTGGGACTGCAAATTTATACAGCCTCTATGGAAAGTAGTATGGCGATACCTCACAGAACTAAAAGCTGACATACCATTTGATCCCACAATCCCACTACTGGGTATTTACTCAAAGGGCAAAAAGATGTTTTACAAAAAAAAAAAAAAAAGAAAGAAAAAGAAAAAAACTGTACTCGAATGTTTATTGCAGCACAATTCACAATTGCAAAGAGGTGGAAACAACTAAAATGCCCATCAATATATGAATGTCTTAACAAAAGGTGGTGTAGTACATGGAGTACACAACCATAAAAAATGGTGAATTGGTCCTTTTTGTAACAGCCTGGATGGAACTGGAGACCATTCTCCTAAGTGAAGTACCGTAAGAACGGAAAAACAAATACCACATGTACTCAGTATTAAACTGAAACTAATTGATTAACACTTATGTGCACATATGGAAATATATTCATCAAATTCAAATAGGTGGGAGCCAGGAGAAGGGACTGGATAGATTCACAGCTAACAGGGACAATGTACATTGTCTGGGTGATGGGCTCGCTTAGGACTTTGACTCAAATAGCACAAAAACAATTCATGTAACTAAGATGTTTGTTTCTTTTTTTTTTTTGAGATAGCACCTCAAGCTGTCCCCCTGGGTAGAGTGCCAAGACATCACAACTCACAGCAACCTCCAACTCCTGGGCTCAAGCGAATCTCCTGCCTCCACCTCCCAAGTAGCTGGGACCACAGGCGCCCACCATAACACCTGGCTATTTTTTGGTTGCAGCCATCATTGTTTGGCAGGCCCGGGCTGGATTCGAACCTGCCACCTTAGGTGTATGTGGCTGGCACCTTAGCCGCTTGAGCCACAGGCACTGAGCCATAACTAAGATGTTTGTACCCCCATAATTTTCTGAAATAAAAAAGGAAAAAGAAATAGCAACCTAAAGTAAACTGTAAGATAACTCTAAGCCTGCTCCTCTTTAACGCGTCGCTCTTAAATTTTCTCCTGTGGAAGGGCCTTATACACACACACATTTTACTGTCACTTATGCTTTTATTTTCTTTTTTATATCTACTTTTTATTTTATTTATTTATTTTGAGACAGAAACTGACTATGTTGCCCTTGGTAGAGAGCAGTGGCGTCACAGCTCACAGTAACCTCAAACTCTTGGGCTTAAGTGATTCTCTTGCCTCCACCTCCAAAGTAGCTGGGACTACAGGCACCCGCCACAAAGCCCCATTATTTTTTGGTTGCAGTTGTGACTGTTGTTTAGCAGGCCCCAGCTGGGCTCCAACCCGCCAGCCTCGGTGTATGCAGCTGGTGCCCTACTCACTGAGCCACTGCTTTTATTTTTGATCAACTCCTTTTCTGTCTTGATCTGCTTCAAAATTCCGGTTTCTTTGCCTGTTCCTCTGTGGATTTAATTCAGCTGGATTTTACAAACATTCTTGAGTGACTTGTTCGTGCTAGATTTTGTGCTAAACCCTGAGAAGATAAAGACAAAATGAGAAACGATACTGGTGATACTGGAGTTTCACCCTTCAGTAGGTACTGGGTTTGGGGGATTCGAAGAATGAACCCACAGAGCACAGATCAGTAGTAAAATATGATTTTTTATTAGAAATTAGAAAGGAATGCAGAACAAGTAAAAAGGACCAGAGCTTCTGGAAGCGGGAAAGAACTGAACTGAGGAGTCTCTACGTGGGCTCTTTATCTAGAGAATTACAGGTGGCCAGGAGTTGGTAGATGGAAAAATATCTTTTCAAAGTTAATGAGTGCATTAACAAATGAATGAATGTAGATCTTCCTCCACAGGGTGAGGTTATCAGGTCCTTTACAGTCTTTGATTCTGAGAAGGGATTAGGGTGTGTGCTAACTCAAGGTGGAACCACCCAAAAAAAAGGTCCCTGGCTGCTTTGTTCATGATCTTATCAGAGCCCAGAGGGTGTGTCCCAAAAAAGGCAGTCTCGTGTGCCTGGAAACGGGGGTCTGACCTCTGAGCTCACCTGGGCCTGGAGAATGGGGGCTCCCTGTCTAGCCCTGAGTGGTGGAATCCTGTATCACGGGTACTAAGGAAGTGAGGTCTACATGAGACCTAAAATATTTACTTTTTTTCCTCTCCATTGTACTGGCTCTCTAACAATCGAGCATATTTTATTCTCATCCAGACCATTCTCAGAGGATGTGTAGACCCCTATTTTTCTGCAGAGTTTCTGATCATTCCAATCAGGGTTTAGTCAGAAGAACAGAAATGGCTCTAGGCATTTTAAACAAATCAGGGTTTGGCGCTGGGAGTTCACTTATCCAACAATTTGAAGGACAGGCAGCCACGATCAGCGAAGCCCCTGCCAATTCCTTGGAAATCTGAAAGTGAGAGAATATCAGCAAAGCTGCCTCCACTGAGTTTAATTTCTAGAACACTGATGTGAATGGTTCTCAGAAAATGCTTGGAACCCTCAGGCGAGCACCCACAGGAACCAGACGCCAATCCTGTCTGCCCACAACTGCCTCTGCAGAGTGATGCCTTTCCCAAAACCTGCAGCAACCTGCCCAGGAAACCAACCTCCTTAAGTACAATAAACAACTCAGCAAGCCTCCTGCTGGAAGTCAGACTTGCAGGAAGCCAGATTGCTATCTCTAGTGACAATCCAGGAAGCTAAACAATAACGTCTGTAAGAACAGCCCCAAAGGCCAACTAGTAACTGACAGTTACTCTAATTTTTGTCTCTGTTTCCAACACATGACTAGAGAAAGTCAAATCTGCATCCCTACCCTACATAGTGCCCAGCCTCTAGCTGGCCTGCTTCCTGCTCCTTCAGGCCAACAGCCTCCAACTGGGGCATATCTGAAGCCTTCCCATTTTTCTACTAGAAAGCTTTCCCACTCCTTTGCCTGCCTGCCTTTGAATTTCTGCCAAAATGCAAATGAGGATGACTGACTCTTTTAATATCCAAGTTCAGAATAAATAACCTTGGCTTTGGCTCAGTGCCTGTGGCTCAAATGGCTAAGGTGCCAGCCACATACACCTAAGGTGGCAGGTTCGAATCCAGCCCAGGCCTGCCAAACAACAATGACGGCTACAACCAAAAAATGGCTGGGTGTTGTGGCGGGTGCCTGTAGTCCCAGCTACTTGGGAGGCGGAGGCAAAAGACTCGCTTGAGCCCAGGAGTTGAGGTTGCTGTGAGCTGTGATGCCACAGCACTCTACCCAAGGGGACAGCTTGAGGCTCTGTCTCAAAATAAATAAAAATAAATAAATAACCTTGGCTTTCCCCGTTTAGTTGGTCTTTATTTATTTCCATAGTATTACCTAAGGTAGCATTTGGTCTGAGAAGAAATTGTACTTGGTAAGGGAAACAATGCATCCTATTACTAGAAATCATTTTTCTCACGTGTAGCAGGTGGTATGACACAAGGGTTGGGTACTTGAACTCTGGAATCAGAAAACCAGACTTCAAATTCTTTAGGGTTGTTGGGAGGATTAAACTAGATGATGGTTCTAAACTGCATTATCAAATCTGGTATTATCATTATCTTCTTTTTCTAACCTCATACCACAATGCTGGGCCACATATAAATTACCTCTTATCTCAGACCCTTCCTCCATCTGATCTTCAACCCAGCGGTTCTCAACCTATGGGTCATGACCCCTTTGTAACAATGAAAATACATTCTGCATATCAGATATTTACATTATGATTCATAACAGCAGCAAAATTACAGTTATGAAGTAGCAATGAAAATAATTTTATGTTTGGGGGTCACCACAATGTGAGGAATTGTATTAAAGGGTCGCGCATTAGGAGGCATTAGGAAGGTTAAGAACCACTGCTTTAACCCATCCATCAATATACAACCAAAAATATATTCCCTAATTGATGTTTAATTATCTTATTCCTTTACTCAGAAACCCCAGGAACATTAAAGATGTCCATGACCTACCTTTCCACATCTTCTCATACTCTCCCTTACAAAAATGGCCCTCTGTTCTAGCCAAATGTGTATGTGTGTGTGTATTTCTCTTTGCACTGGCCTGAAAGTCCCATGTACATGACCACTTTCCCTCCAGTGCTCATATTTGGAATGACCACACCGCCTTTCTCAGTATCTGAATCCTACATTTCATTTAGGCTACAGCTCAAATCCTCTCTCCCCCTTAAAGTCATACGAGACCACTGCATTAAATAGAAATTTCTTTGTCCCCAGAGTCTAAAGCTTTTACTGGACTCACTCAATCATATTCTCATTTGCAATACATTTAACTCACGAAAATCTCAGTGAGAGGATAATATTACTGAAGGTGGGGCCAATAGTTTATTTTTTTGTGCATATTGCTGTATAGCTAAGCATAATAACAATCATT
>NW_003852452.1:5310537-5313145 GCF_000181295.1 Otolemur garnettii
TGATTAAATATATTGTTGTATGAGAGATCTCGCCCCACACATATACAAATTTCTTTTCAATATTGCCAAAGGCTCCTGGGGAAACCCAAATACAGGATTCAGAAGTCATATGTTTATTTCTATAATAGGATCACTTTCCTTCATCATTTTTCTCTAATTTGTGACGGAAATCTTGAAATAATCAGTAAAGCACCAAAAAATACCTTCACTTAGTCACATGGGATATTCAGAATGGAAACACAGGAGACTAAATCACACGAAGTCATGTGACATCTTTGTGTTTTCCACTCATTCCTGGCTTGAGTGGGGCTTAGACTCCACTCTGCTACTGGATTTAGGCTCTTTGCCCCAGGTTCTAGCTAAAGAGAGGGATAATTGTTATTTATAGCAACTTAATAATATATAAATATCAAAACTACTATAAAATTTCAAACAAAAATCGATATTCCATAAAGTTTTAGTGTGAAGCAGAGAGTGGTTTTGTTTTGTGTGTTTATTTGTCCCTCTCAATGATCTCAGTTCATTCATTTTTATGTGATTTTTTTTTATTAAGTCATATGCACATACAGCATGTGTACATTTATGCATAGGTGGGGTACGATGTGTTGTTTTTTTATACAATTTGACGTGCTTACATCAAACTAATTAATATAGCTTTCGCATTCTTTTTTAAATAAGGTACGGGGAAGTAGGCACGTGGTACACTTAGTATGGACCTTGCCCAAGATGTCTTACAGTTTTAAATTCTTTAATCAGAGAAGCCTATGAACTCTCTTGAGCCTTACTGAACCAAAAAACACCACCTAAGTTTCAAAACTTGACCATTTGAGGATATTAAATTGACCTTACTCTTTCTGTGATCCATAGAAAAGTTGGAAAAATCCAAACTTCACACACACAAAAAAAACTTGGCCTCCAAGAGTGCAACATCTAACCTGGATCTTTCCCAGCAAATAGGTAAAGTATAAAGAAATTGTATCTTTATTTTATTTCTGTTTGTTCTATAAAAATACAGACATAGAAGGAAGAAATGATCACTTCAATCAATATGCAGTGGTAATTAAAAGCAATTGTAGTCCTCAGGCTGTTTCAAATATGATCCAGTGATCAGAAGGAATTGGACATGATTACATTTTAACTGGAAACACATTTCTGTCCAGAACTGTGCTTCGAAGCATTAAAAAAAGGCCCAGTGGTGGCCCCTGTTTGTGTTTCCATCTGGGGCTCTAATTTGAACTTCAGTGATTATTCTGCCAGACTTCTGACTGTGCAGAGATTCAGAAAGTCAAAGCCAGCATATTCTTGTGTGCTGTTTCATGCAAAAAAAAAAAAAAAAAAATTGCACCAATTACTATGTTTGCCTTTGTAGAATAGCTCTATTTAAGTCGATTATATGTTAAACAGAGCATTTGTAAAATTCACAGCTCAGAGTTAATATGGCTTTATCCTAGGGAACCCAATCTGAAAAGTAAGTGATTGTAAGCCCTCCTAGAAAGGAAGTAAGCAACAGCCTATAATGAAAAACAGTCTGCATCGATTAAATTTAGCTTGATTTTAAAATTACGAAATACATCCCATGGTTGGTCTTCCATTTGAAAGACTTCTTCCAATCCCATTGAAAATGCTCATCTTTTTTTCTGATATTCCATGAGTGCTCCTGGAACAGTATCATCATCAGTGATAAGAAAAAAGGTAGAGAAAAATAAGCAGAGGAAATTGTAAAGCCTCCTGCCAGGACATAGCTCATCATACAAAGCACTCTGATGTCACAGGTCCTGGCCCTGGGAATTTCTGTTTTCTGTGGCCAGGAGAGAAGACTCAAGTCTGAACTGTGTTGATGTGAAAGAAAAGGGCAGCTTTGTGGGCCCTAACAAGCATGACACCTTTACTGTATTTGATGTGAAGTGCATGGTCCTTTTATTCTCTTAATCTGATTGTCCATGCATCTTTTTGACCTATGACTCACTATTCTTTACTTCTGATAATTCCAACATTTACTTAGAACGCTTACTATAACGTTTTAAAATAGTCTGTTGGCCAGCCTCAGTTGATCACGCCTGTAATCCTAGCACTCTTGGAGGCCAAGTTGAATTCTTTGAGCTCAGGAGTTGGAGAGCAGTTTGAAGAAGTGTGAGACCCCTGTCTCTACTAAAAATAGAAAAACTAGCTGGGTGTCACGGTGAGCACCTTTAGTTCCAGCTACTTGGGAGGCTGAAGCAAGAGGATCGCTTGAGCCTAAGAGTTGGAGGTTGCCATGAACTATGATGCCACAGCAGTCTACAAGGGCAAATAAGTGAGGCTCTGTCTCCATAAAAAAGGCCACAAAAATTCTAACCATTAAGATTATATATAAGATCATAGAACAATAGAGTTTACACTACTATCCTGTCCATAGGCAAGTAGTGTGACTCTTTATTACCAAAACATAAAGGGGAGAAATGCGCTAAGGGAAAAGCAGACTCTAACTGATAGAACGAGTCAGTGCTCTCAAATGGCTTGTTCTTGTCTTTCATTTCATTTCACACACGCCTGTATAATGCTTCCTATGTGCCAGGCACTGTGCTAAAAAGAACCCAGGCTAATATACTGATGTTGGATTATTTCATTG
>NW_003852452.1:5313254-5318337 GCF_000181295.1 Otolemur garnettii
TTCATTTCACACACGCCTGTATAATGCTTCCTATGTGCCAGGCACTGTGCTAAAAAGAACCCAGGCTAATATACTGATGTTGGATTATTTCATTGTACATAGGATAATTATTAACCCTCTGTAGCAATAGTTCTCGCACATTTTGGACTTAGAACACTTTACACTCCAAAAGTTACTGAGGGCCCTAAAGAGTTTTTGTTTACATTAACCCGAAGAGTTTATACTCTGAAGGGATATGTTGGTATCATTTTCTGTCTATTGATATTTACCATATTAAGAATTAAGACTGAGTATACTTAATTATTCATTTGAAAATAATAGTGACAAGCCTATTACACATTAATATAAATTTATAACCCATTTTTAATAAAATAGCCACATTTTCCGAAATAAAAATTTCAGGAAAAAAGACAAATATAAGGTTTTTACATTTTTGCAGATTTCATTCATGTATAGATTACTTGAAGACGGTGGTTTCACATAGCTGCTTCTCTGCTCCATCTGCTGCAAGGTGTTGTTTGGTTTGAAGGGTATGAAGACCAAAAGACCATCTGGTCTGACAAGGATATGTAGTTGAAGAAAGAATATTTTAATGGCCTTGGCCTTGTAGAGAATTGTAGATATTCTTCCTTGACACTGTATCTAAACTCAACAAGTGCTGGTTTTGCTTTTTTTTTTTAGACAAAGTCTTACTATGTTGCCCTTGGTAGAGTACTGTGGTGTCACAGCTCACAGCAACCTCTAACTCTTGGGCTTAAGCAATCCTCTTGCCTCAGCCTCCTACATAGCTGGGACCACAGGCACCTGCCACAATGCTGGGAGGCACCGTAACCACAATGCTATGGGCGCTACCCAAGTGCCTGTTTTTTTAATGCTTATTGTAATGTAGAAACTGAAACTACATTAACAATCTGTTTTTATTTATTAAAAACCACCAGTCTGTTATATCTTGAATGGATCATTTACCCATATATGATTTTATAATATGATGTACACTGGTCACTTGAAAAGTATTGATCCACTAAGTTATGTAGATCTTCTGAATGTTGACACATTTTATCAAACAATATCAAAATAACACATTTGTTAATATCCACATAATAAATATTTTGTAATAAAAGTCCTTGTAGGCTTAGCACCTGTGGCTCAAGTGGCTAAGGCGCCAGTCACATACACCTAAGGTGGTGGGTTCGAATCCAGCCCAGGCCTACCAAAACAACAATGATGGCTGCAACCAAAAAATAGCCAGGTGTTGTGGCGGGTACCTGTGGTCCCACCTACTTGGGAGGCTGAGGCAGGAGACTCACTTGAGCCCAGGAGCTGGAGGTTGCTATGAGCTGTGATGCCATGGTACTCTACCCAGGGGGATAGCTTGAGGCTCTGTCTCAAAAATATAAATAAATAAATAAAAATAAAAGTCCTCGTAAGTTCTGGGAAGCTTTGAGCTGACAGTGGAAGATACAAAATTTTCAAAATTCAAGTTTCCATTTGAAAGCTTGAATTTTTATCATTGGCAATAAATAATCATTTTCTTCGAAATGATAGGCTCACTTCATTTGCTTATAAAATGACAGTTTGGAGCTATTCCTTTATTTATTTATTTTAATTTATTGTGCGGGATTCATTGAGGGTACAAAGAACCAGGTTACATTGATCCCTTGTGTCAGATAAAGACCCTCCCAAAACACCTTTTGGAGCTATTCCTTTAAGTAAAAATGTTCATTTTTCAACTCAAACCGTGGCTTTCCTTGTAGACAACCATTATACTTTAGTGTGTAAAAGTGCTTATTTGGTATAGAATGTTAAAAAGGTGGGTATTCAAGAGTGGAGATTTAATAAATATTTACCGTTTTATTGAGGACATTATTAAGGAAGACTGGCATCTTTTTTAACATTGAGTACCTGACAATGAACACAATATCTAGCACCGGCTCCTTGATTCCTGCTAAGACACCAGCAGATTTACCCATCATTGATTTGTACCATCAATGCAGATGTCAACACAGTAAGTAGTAAACATCTTGGCATTATTGTGAAGATAGTTTTCATATTATAGGATCCCCAGGGATCCACTGACCACACTTCTGATCTACAAGGTGACACTTATTAAAACTTGGCACCTAAAGAATTTGCCTGCTAAACCTGTCCCTAAGGACAGGTGATTCAGGCACTTCCTGAATCTCAAATAAGAATGAATTCACTGCTTTCACAGTCATCAGTTCAGCAATTAACGTCTTGTTGGCTTTAGTGATGTGTGGAGCACTAATACTTAAAGAGTTAAACATTTAAGTGAATTTTCAAACTTTCCAAACTTCTTATTCTGAAGGATTTCACCGCATTCCCAAATGAGATTGCCAGTTAAATCAGTGAGCAATTCTTTTGCTTTATGGCTTATTCACGGGTAGTTCTGAGGCTGTTTCAGACCTGGCCTGGGTCAGTGATCAATACTTAATCAACCCACAGACTACAATTCACTAAATCACTTTTTTGGAGCCATCCATCCAATCCTGCTCCTAGTCCATCCCTACTACATTAAAACCTGCAGAGACACTGCCAGAAATCTTCCAGTTCTTGCCCTAGAAGCAGACTCAGAGGCCCCTGAAATGAGTTCCTTGCCAATATTTTCTGTTCCTGCACTTTCCCTTCCCACCACACACTTTTTTTTTGGTGGTTATGGAATGTTCTCTTTTAGTATCAGGCAAGGAAAGGAAAGGACTGGTGTCTCACAGCATATGTAATTCATCAAGAGCATGAATATATCCTGCTTCACATTCAATCAACAGACACCTCTTGATAGCCTCATAATGACACTGGGTTTAGTGCAGGGGAATTGGGGATGAGGAGAATGGCAGCATTATGAAGAGCCTCAAGTTACAGAACGTGACCTCAATAAGCCAAAAACTGTTTACTGAGGAGCTGTTTGGGAGGAGCAGCTGTGAATCAAGGCAATATCCAACGAGAAGTCAAAGGAATAACACTGAGTCAGGGCTAGCCCTCCAACTCCAACCATTTTCCTGGTCTCTTGACCCTTAACTCAATGTTAACTTAGCCTGGGAGCTTCTTTCCTTGAGCAGGGCCTTGAAGGGTGTTCCTCACATGTAAGGCCAATGAGCAGAGCTTTCTGTTTGCCTTACAGGGCCCAGGTGAGGTGCCATCTTTGCCAGGAAGCTTTCTTGGGGCTTCCAAGGCTGGGTGAGCTGCTACTGTTTTGAGTTCCCCTAACTCTCCATGTCCTTCCCCATGGTCCAGCTCACTCCAAGGCATCTTATCTATTTACTTGTCTAGCACCAATAGAATACTTGCTCTGGAATGACAAGTGGAGTGTCTTATTCATAGTTGCACATCCAGTCATAGCATAGATATTGCTACAGGGTAACTACTCCCATAAATGCTTGCTGACTGTATGAGCTAATAAACAGAGCAGAAAGCCTATGTGGAGGAATGAAAGGCAGGTACTGACCAAGCATTGGGGGTTCATGGCACCAATTGTGAAGTTTGGGTTTTGATCACTGATGTTGCAATACCTACTGCCTTAGCAAGACTAATATGAACATGTTTGACATGACAAAGCAAGTGGAAAAAAATTAGACAAATTATAACCATTTTAGCAATGCTTTAGGCAGAAAATAATAAGGGCCTGTACCAGGCTGATGGAAACAGGAATAGTCTGAGGCAACAGAGGTAGCCAAAGGTCTATCTTTGATTTCAAAGCTAAGAGCAGCTACAGATGACTGCATATGTTAAGTCTGGGTGACAATGAGAAGGTGATAGAGTCAGTCTAGCCAATATTTCAAATCTTCAGTCTCTCAAGAAAATAATACTTAGAAAATTATTCACTATAATGCATCAATGCCTCATTTTAGCAATACTTAATGGTAGCATCTGTCAGAATTTATTTATACAGCCTATACCCTGATATTAAGCTTTTAGACAAATGTTTACAAGTCCTAAAATTATATTTCTTTTATAATTGTTGCCAATTATCTATGAAGAATTAATTTCTAGAACACAAAAGGTAAAGATACTGAAATATCAAATATTACCTCATTCTTCAGAAGTATCCCAGAATTTAGGGCTTTAAGAAATACCAATGCAGATGAGACCAACAGGACTTCATGAGAATTACCTAAGATTACGTACAGGTGCAGTGATGTGTAGGCCAGGTGGGTGTGCCAGGGAGATGACAGTACAAGTTCCAGAGGTTGCCACTAGCTCTGGCAATACCCCTTTTGCAAACGAGAAAGTTGCACTAAGGTAGAGAAGATAGATCAGCTATCCAAGTTCACAAGACTGAGGAGAGGCGTGATCACACCTGGAATGCAGATCTTCCAACACTCGAGTTAGGCAGAGTGTAAAACATTTTTATAACAGGTAAGCTTCACAAACCAGGAGAGAACTCTGGTCCTCTACATGTCATCTCCAACAAAGAAGAAAACAAGGAACTCGGGAACAAGGAATAATCAGGAGTATTTTGGAGGCAATTAAAGGATGTGAAAAATCAAAATGCTAGAAAATCCATAGAAAGAAGAGGTTAAAAGAGAAGGTTCCAGTTGGTTTTATGTCGATTTTCTCCTTTGGACTCTGAATCTAGATCTCTATCATTGTCATTTTTCTACTCGGCTTAAGAGTATGGTTTAGGACCTGTGCTTTCCATATTTTATCTAGCTGCATTCTTCAGCTTCAGGCCTGGACAGATTCAGGGATTCACAGGAAAGCATCTTTATTAGTCTTGCTTTCTCCTTCTCTTGCCTCTGCTGTTTTCTTTTCAACTCAGTTTTTAGATCTCTTCACATGAGCAGCAAAATAGCCATGATTCTATCTTCTCAGCAACTACAGTGAAAATTCTCTTACTCAAAGTGTTCTAATGAATGTCCCCAAATTGAACATCAGTGACTTTCAGTACATTCTGTGATCTTCCTTGAATCAATTGTTACGTTAAGAGTGTGATAACTGATCACACAGAGGTCATGTGCCCGCAGATGGAATGAACTGATGAATCACATCCACATTTCACGGACCTTATTAGTGAGAAAGAATAGTTTTCCAGTCCAAAAATCAGTGTGCTGTCAGCCAAAAGAGACAA
>NW_003852452.1:5318844-5323471 GCF_000181295.1 Otolemur garnettii
GGCACTCTACCCAGGGGGATAGCTTGAGGCTCTGTCTCAAAAAAAAAGAACTGCACCTGGAATGTTTTCAGGGAATGAGGTAGCTATGAGGACCCTTTACTACCACTCTTCCTTCTTTGCCTTTCTCCAAATCTTCTCTGTAATTCCTAGAACATTCTTCCAGCTTAAGCATAGTTTGTGTTTTCTCCTGCTGGAGTGTGGCACAGTCCCAACTCTATCGAATGGCATTCTTGTTACACTCTCAGTTTCCACACTGTCATCTAATTGCCTCATTCTGTTTTCTGATTCCATATTCCTAAGACCTGGAAGCTGATTGTTCAAGTTCATTTCTGTCCATGTCAGAGGTGATAACGCCGCACACTAGCCGTTGCAGTCTACAGCTTGTCTACCGAGTCCAGGGCTAATTCTTGCTCTTATCAGCTTAGTGGGGGTGGGGGAAATGTTAACACCGTTCTCAGAGCTTAGGCAGTAACATCTCTTTCAGCAGAGGGTGTTGGAAGGGCAGCTTTTGTAAAATAACCTCTCACGAGTGATGTACCAAGGAGGATATCAACTATATTCCCCTAATAAAATTCTTGAAATCAATTACTTTACACCTTCCAGTAGCCTCTCATCATCCTACTCTCTCTGCATTCTTTCCAGGGAAAACATGTGCACTCTTAAAGGAACCACTTTATCCCCTCATCCCCGAATCCACCAATCCACACTTCTATTTAAGGCTATGAATACAACCCGGACTCTGAATCCCACCCCATTCCCTTTCCCAAGGAGTTCTTACTATTATCAATTCTCTATATGTCCATGATCCATGTCTTCCCACTCATGCCTGCCCACCGCACAGTGAGCTCCACAACACAGGCTGCTACCTGGCCTAGTCAACACTATTCTTAGCCTGGGGTCAGTAACTTGCCACACAGTAGGTTTCCAATTAATTTTTGTGGTCTGTTTGACTAAAGTGAGTATGACAGCTTCTCAATAAATACTGCTATTCCTTCTCTTATTCCCTTTCTTTGACTTTGTTCAGCACTAATTCGAGAATAACTTGTTTGAAAGAAATATTCTTATAAATAAAATATGGACAAAAATCGAATTGGTAGAAAGCCACCTTTACTTTGTTGGCCTTAAAGATTAGAAAGTAATACATATATGTGTATATGTTTTCCAAAACTATGAATGTGTCATCTCAGGGTCTCTTTTAATACTAGTTTAGCTTATTTTATTAATGAGCCCAGAATGCCTTCAAAGTGATGAGCTTTGTAGCAAAACCACAATGCTTTGCTCTCAGGAACATTTTAATCTAATTTAAGTCTCATGTGCAAGGATGCTTCTCACACTTTGGCTTATAGAAGGAAAGATATGAAGTAACCCAACTGTCTTTTCAAAAAATTAGTCAAATACATTGTAATTGGTGAAGAAGCTCATTTATTGCCATAGTCCTGTAATAGCAAAAGGCTCAGAAGAATCCAAACACGCTTCAGTTGAGGACAGTGTGAATAAACTAAGGTCGCACAAACAAAATAAGAAGTAAGCAGCCGTGATCATGAGGACGTATCGTTAAGTGAAAAAAGAAATTTCCAACTGTGTGTACTATGCCATTTTATAGATAAGAAAGAGGGATGCTACAGACAGATGCACACATTTGCTTATTTTAAAAATGCCAAGATAAACCCCAAAGTGAAAATAATAGCTGCCTTTAGGTCATAATGGGAACTGGGTAAAGGGATGAATATGAAAGTTAGATTTTAAAAGATTTTGAAGATTTTTCTCTGGAAACATAGGTACATTATGTTAAAAATCAATTCTGAAAATAAGAAAACAGAAAGAAAATAATAAATCTATTTTTTGAGTTGGTGATGTCACCATCCAAAGAAGAATTATTTCAAGGAGACTTTAAAACAGCCAAGATATGGAAACAACTCAAGTGCCCATCACCCCATGAATGGATTAATAATCTGCGGTAGATGTATACCATGGAATGCTATTCAGTCATAAAAAGATGGAGACTTTACACCTTTTGTATTAACCTGGATGGATCTGGAGAACATTCTCCTAAATAAAGTATGTCAAGAATGGAAAAGCAAACATCCCATGGACTCAGTACCAATATGAAAATAATAAATCAAAAACTATGGTGCCACATGGGAGAAAAGCACAGTTAAATTCAAGAAGGGGGAGGGGGCTCAGGAATTTTGCATCTATCGGGTGCAATGTAAGGGTATATGGCACGCTTCCTGGGTGAAGGACTCAACTACAACTTGGACTTTGGACTTTACCATACAAACACAAATAATATAACCTAATTGTATGTATACTCATATTATCCACCCCTCAAAAAAAATCCCCAGTAATTTTGCTATCTATCCCTCGTGGGATAGATTCCAACAACAAAAGAAATGTAAAAAAGTTTTCTCAGTAATCAGAATGTTAGTTTTAATATATTGTTATTCCGATAGTGTTAAAATATAAATAAACAATCATATTAATATTTTTTCATTTAGAAAGCAAGGTTTTCCGTAAAAGAGGAAAAAGATACAAATATAAATCAAATAAGTAAAAATCCTATAACCCAAATTTGTATTAGAATCATTAGTGTGAACTCCTGAACTATTTCTACAGCTTTGATGAATGAAAAGGTCTAGAAAAAACGTCCAACCCAGCAGCTAGATCAGGGATACTGTTCTCCATCCAAAGGAACCTGGGAGAAAAGCTTGGTGCCAGATCTCGGGCCAGAAATGTAAAAGATAAACCCGGAGCCGGGTGCAGCACCAGAAGTCCTGAAAGGGACAACAGGAGCCAGCGTGAAGATGTTCTCACTGTCCAAAACCAGGATGGCTTGAGCCTAGAAAAGAATAATAAAAGCAGTAGGCTTGAAAAAATAGCATATCAGATATGTTTAAAATAATCTGCTCATAATGAATAATGACTTAAAAGTTCGTTTGTCAACTGTGCCGGGTGTGAAGGAACAATAAGGTTATTATGCTGAAAATTGGCAAAAGAATCAAGCATTTCTACGCCTTTCCTGTAGAAAGAGCACTTCAAGGCAACCAAATAGTTGGTATGGGAAAGCCATTTTTTAATTTAAAAAAAATCCAGTTCATAAATGAAGAGAAAATTATAGACTTGGACTGTTTGAGTTTTGCAATTTCTAACCAAACAATTGGTTTAGGTAGTGGTCATGAACAGCTACTAAAACTTTTAGGTGGAAAGCTGATGAGGAACCTTCCCAGGGAAAGACATGACTGCCATTACCCAACAAAACCTGATCGATCTTAACATCACAAAAAAGGAGACCGCTCGCTTGGCATTCTGTCCTTCCGATGATGTGATACAACAGGAAGAATTTTGTTCCTCCTGATGTGAAACAATATTGTAAAACAACAGGAAAAGGAAGTACACACCACCACCTATGAAAGATTTTTGTGAAAAGGAAAAAAATCAGACCTGAATCTGATAAATTTACAGAAATACAAGGGACTGAGAAATAATAAATGACACCACAGGAACACAACTCAGCAAAATCCACAAAGGGCAATACTCCACAAGAATTTTTTTCAATAAATAAATTGCAAGAAAAATAAACAGAGGAAAAAATAGACACATATTAAAAGAAATCGGAGGGCGGCACCTGTGGCTCAAAGCAGTAGGGCACTGGCCCCATGTGCCGGAGGTGGCGGGTTCAAACCCAGCCCCGGCCAAAGACTCCAAAAAAAGAGAAAGAAATTGGAGATGTAACAACTAAATAGAATATGTGAATCTGGGATCCTAATTTAAGCACACTAACTTTAAAAAAAGAAGAACGATAAAGAGAGGGAATAAACATATCATACTCTTAATGCTATTATTACTTTTTTCCAGGCTGATAATATGTTTGGGAATCTATTGTTCAAAAAAAATTATGCAGTTTGGACAAGTTCATAATGAAGTATTTACAGATAGGCGAGATTCTGTGATTTACTCCAAAAGAACCCAATGCATAGAAGGGAAGGTGGGAAGAGGCAGGAGAGGAAGATGCACCAACACTGGCCGAGTGCTGGGAACTGTAAAGATGAGTGATGGTTACGTGGAAAATCACAACAGCATTCGCCCTGCTCCTGATATGTTTCACATGTTCCATAATAAACATTTTAAAAAGCTGTCTCTATCTTTATTCCATCTTCCTTCAGTTCTTCCTGGAAATTTCTAAGATGACTTAAAGAAACAAAGAACTGTGAAAGTCTCTCTTCAGAACAGTTTGAAATAATAATGAATTCCAAAGGCATTAAATCTTGTCTATTCTTCATGAGTTATTGTACAAGAAGACTATTTCTCAAATCAACAGACATGAAGTATTTATATAATGGACCCTGGACTAGGAGGTTTTGATTTCATACGAAGGAAATACAACATTTGCATTAAGAAAAAAATAATGGAGATTTGTTTTGAAATTAGTATTCCCTTAAGGTAACATTACATTAATCTGACTAAAGCAAAGGACTAAAGCAAATTTTCCAATTTGTCAAGTATCTGTCACTGGGACTAAAATGTTGTGCAGGCGGGGGGGGGGGGGGGGGGGGTTTCCCATACAATCAAAACAATAGAACATCTTTCTGTAGACCATCTACTAAGGACAGGTACTTTTTCTGTAAGA
>NW_003852452.1:5324192-5336990 GCF_000181295.1 Otolemur garnettii
TTTCTTTAGGGCTGCATAGTATTCCATGGTGTACATATACCACAGTTTATGGATCCATTTGTGGATCGATGGGCACTTGGGCTTCTTCCATGACCTGCAGGAGACTTTCTATGACATGAAAGCCTCAAATTAAATTCAGAGCTCCACATAAAAGACTAAGGATAAATGCCACAATCCCTGACAGAGTTGCTGGTTCCAGTCGCTGGTGAGCAGAAGAAATCTTACCAGCACCTTTACAGTCAACAGAAAATGCAGATATGACTCCATTGGCCGACCGCAGTTCACACATGGAAATTTGGTAAGGGGGCCTCAGCTTGATTTCCATCTGCATGTCAGAGAGATTTATCTTTGTCGAAAGAGACCTGGGATTATTGTATCGCTGCTTGGTCCTCTGAATGAGGTTATCAAATTCAATGAAACAGGATGGTCTGACAGCAGTACTTGTCTTCATCATGTTATAAGTAGTAAAGAACTCCTTCTGAAGCTCATCCAGGAAAGAGAAGGCGAGAACATTTGGGTAATTTTCAGGGCACAACATCATGTAGCTCACTCCCAGAGAGCTAATAAAATTAATGTTATAACGTCCAGTTTTCAGTGTACATCTATCAGGAAATTGAGAAAGTTTCCTCAAGAGCATCTTAAAATACTCTCTGCACTCCTGCATTCCTGAGCTTTGTTCCCAATCAGTAGAAGCAGAAAGTGGCAGTCCATCTCTGACACAAATGACTGAGGCAGATAAAATCATAGACATTTCAACAGATAGAGAAGACCTGTCCAGCCAGGACCCACCGCCTTAATCTTGTTTTCAACAAGCCTGCCACGGATCCTATACCTGCACTGACAAGGCAGACAGTGGCATGGCCGTTTCCCGGTCCGAATGGAGGGACAGCACCCTTGTGACTCAAGGCTTGTTCCCTACTGTCCTAGGTAGCTAGAAGAACAAAGTGTCTCCAAAGAATGAGTGCACGGCAGCAAGTGAACTTCATTAAGACAAACTTTGCATGGTTTCACATTTCTAGTAAGCAGAAAAATAAAGATAACACTTAAGAATTGAAAGTAAGGTAGAAGAAAGATGTTATCATCAATTAATGTTAAGGGCTCCTAGTAATTCGCAGAAACTGCCTAGCATGTCCAAATGAAGGCAGAAGATATATATTTTTTCATATACAGGGACTGTGTGTGTGTGTGAGGGAGAGAGAGAGAGAAAGGTAATATCAGAGAATCCCTAAGAATTTTGACATGGTTTATGCTGGAAAATTCTCAGAAAGGCAATGCCCCTGCACTGCCTTCTTGGCAATACAGCAGTAGAGTTAATGCTCCATGTCTAGGGATCTGACTTCTTGGGTTCAATTCCCAACTTTGCTAAGAATTATGTACTTTAAAGAATATAGTCCTTTAGACCAGGCATGGTGATTTACACCCGTAATCCTAACACTCTGGGAGGCGGAGGCCAGTGGATTGCTTTAGCTCATGCGTTAGAGACCAGCCTGAGCAAAAGCAAGACCCTGTCTCTACCAAAAATAGAAAAACTGAGGCAAGAGGATTGCTTGAGTTCGAGTTGGAGATTGCTGTGAGCTATGACACCATGACACTATACTCAAGGCGACAGCTTGAGACTCGAGACACTGTCTCAAAAAAAAAAAAAAAAAGAATATAGTCCTTTAAAGTTACTATGAACTATCTATGCTGTATGTGGCTTGGGCATATTATTAATATTTATCCCCTATGTACTTCATTTTGTAACCTATGAAGTGGAACTATTTAGCCTTGAGACATAATAGTAGCACATTTCCAGGTTCTCAAGAGGATTTTTTTTTTCTGTCACCCTGGGTAGAGTGCTGTGGCGTCACAGCTCACGGCAACCTCTAACTCTTGGCCTCAGGTGATCCTCTTGCCTCGGCCTCCTGAGTAGCTAAGACTATAGGTGCCTGCCACAACACCTGGCTATTTTGAGAGATGAGGTCTCGCTCTAGCTCAGCTGCTCTGCCTGCCTCCCGGAGTGCTGGGATTACAGGCATAAGCCACCGTGCCCAGCCTGTCCCATGAGAATTTTGTGGGGAAGCACTTTACACAGCGCCTGGTGCACGGTCACCAAAGGGAAATGTCCACGTTTCACTGACATTCCAAATCACCAAACCTGGATTGAACCTCTTTTTGCCAAAACAGCATTTGGCCTCTATGATAGAGCCAGCTCGTGGCCCAGTCCATTATTTATTGATTCCTTTCTCCATATAAATAGAGTCCTGATGACTGGTGGGCCACATTGCCACCTGGAATAGAAGACTACACTTCTCAACCTTCCTTGCTTCTGGGGCGGGCCAGGGCCCCATGTCCTAACCAGGAAAATCAACCAGAAATGCTTGTGGAATTCTAGAAATTCTCCTTGAAGGAGGCGAGTCTGCCCTTTTCCCTTCCTCTCCTCCACCCTGCTTCCTGAACCGTGGATGTGATGGCTGAAGCTAAGGCAGCCAACCTTTCTGACCGTGAGGCCACGTGCTGAGGAGGGCAGAGTAGCTGGGTAGAAAGGAGCCAAGGTCTGCAGAATTCTGGAGCTGCCTTACCCACCCTGAACGTTCCACTTCCAGATCTCTTTCATGGGACAGATAAAGTTTCAGCTTATTTTAGTCACAAGGTTTGTGTTTCTAAGTGTCTCATTTTTAATTTTGTTGTTCTGTTCAAGCAGTCAACCCAGCCCTTTGGATCTGGGCAGAGACAATAAACATTGGCTGGAAAATACATATTTCATTTAACCAGTGTCTGTGCCAGGCCACGTGTGGCTAAGGGGAGAAATACAGACCTGCAGAGGATGGTTATCTGAGGTTGTGGACAGATTACGAAAACACAGAAACAAAGCAGAGGGACAAAGGCACACGGTTTGGGGACGATAACAAGAATCGGTATGTGGCGATGAACCATCAGTAACATGTTACAGTATAAGACAACATACAGAAATTTTTAGGGGACTTAAGACAACGGTAGTAGAGAAAAATGAGAAGAAAAGACATCCAGGGATATTGTTAATGGCTCTGGAGCAGGAAGAGAGGAACAATGTATGTAAATTTCTGGAGCTTGAGAAGGAGCCAAAGGGTTTTGGCAGCCAAGCCCTGAAAGTTGGTAATCGGTAATTAAGAAGAGCCACGGTAATTAAGAAGAGCCACGACACCAAAGTCGTTTCTAGAATGAATCACTCTGAACTTAATAAGGGAAACGTTCCCTTCCATACCGAGAATTGTTAATTCAGTGGTAACTTTGAAGAATTTTGTTGGCTTCCCCAGTCACGGGACAAGGCACATACCCTGATTTAGGTTCTAAGAAATCGTCGCTTGTCTTCTTTTGTAACAGCGAATGCAAATCCTATGTAATCAGCATGAAAAATCCAGTCAGTCTGGCTGACCTGGAATTGTCTGTTAAGAGCTGATAGATGGGTCGTATGTTGTGCTGTGTCACAGCCGGAGCGTGCCAAAATGCTCCTGTCTGCGTTGTGGCTGACCCATCGCTGCAATGACCGTGTAACAGCTTTCCCTTTGGGCACCCTATCTCCCACATGCAGCACCTTGCTATTTTCTAGTTATATTTCAAAGCTACAAAGAAACTCCGACATTCATCTGGGGCAGCCCTTTGCTTCAGGTAGGCGCCAATTTGAAAGCAGTCAGGACTGGCCCTTATCTATGAAGCTTTAAGGTAAAAGTTTCCCATCACAGACCCTGTGGCTACTCAGCACTCTGGTCTCCTATCTGATGGAAGTTCTTCTTTATTCAAAATAAAAACGAACCCTGTTTTAACGTAGTCCTTTTCCTTGTTTGCTTCTCTGAGCACAGGAATAGCTGATCAGAATCTTCTTGGAAAGCTGTTCTTAGTCTCGAAAACAAACCGAGTCATCCGGACTTAAAGTTGAACGGTGTCCATTCTCTTGACTCATGTAACATTTGCATATTTGTGATTCTCTTTTCTGAATCTATTCCAGTTTCTCCACACTCCTTAAGAACAGTCTGATGACTCAAACGGGATGCTTTGATCTGATAAGCATCTGACTAATATGAAGTCTGAAGGAAAGATTATTTTTCACACACGTTAGTATCGTTTCTCTTTCCTAGGGAAAGCACGCACATGCACACACACGGATACCACATGGTCACGGATGGAACCAAAGTTGTTCTCTACTTACTTCTATCTAGCTTGTGTCCCCTGACCTCTGTCCGTATGGAAGGGATCTAAGCATACAAATGAGCCCTCTTCCCTTTTAACCTGCATTCTGTTTCCATAGATAACTACAGTATTTGGATACATTGTAATATGATGGCTGTGAGCAATACTATGGTTTAGAAATCTTCAAAGCAACGTGGAAGTTATTTCCAGGGAAAAGTAATGGAACATATAACATAAAATTGGCTTCAGTGAAAATCATAATTTATGGTGGAAAGTAACATGATAATTGTCAGTTTACTATGCACAATGTTCTCCTACGCCTTGCAAAAATGCCTGCGGTAGATATTGGACTCCATTTCACAGATGAGAAAAATGAGTCACATAGAAGTTAAGTAACTTCCTTGAACCATCCATGATCACAGGAGATAGGATTTTAACCCATGACTGACTCCCCAGCTTGTGCTCTTAACCATTAAGTCAACTAAAAATATGAATATGTTTTAAAAAGTAGAATTTGTGTGAGATTTCTTGTACTAAAAAAACTGAGAGGCTTGGTGCCTATTGCTCAGCGTCTAAGGGTGACAGCCACATACACTAGAACTGGCAGGTTTGAACCCAGCCCGGGCCTGCCAAACAACAATGACAACTACAACCAAAAACCAGCTGGGCGTTGTGGCAGTGCCTGTAGTCCCAGCTACTTGAGAGAATTGCTTAAGCCCAAGAGTTGGAGGTTGCTGTGAGCTGTGACACTACAGTACTCTACCAAGGGCAACGTAGTAAGACTCTGTTTTGAAAAGAAAAGAAAACAAAAGAAAAGAAAAGAAAAGTAAAAGAAAAAAAGAAACAGAGAATCCACCTGCTGTTGAATTTTTGAAAAAGGAAAAAGAAAACAAAAATGAATGAGAAAGATAAATTAATCGAGAAAAGCTAAAATACCTATAAGAACCAAACAATGGTTGCTTAGTCAATACAAGAGTTTTCATAGAATGCTTACCAGTAGTTTGAAATGGTTTTAGTATCAATTCTAGAAGGATGGTGCTCAGAGTCCATTTGATTATTGTTTCATTGGTGAGAGTAACTAGCTTTTTGACATGAGAGTGGGAGAGTTTTTATAATTACGTTATGAACATGCACTTAGGACTAGGCTAGAGTCCAGGCGAAGAGGGGGAAATCAGTGCTGTATAATAACCAATGGAAAAAGCAATTTCAAACACTAGTTTATAAAAAAAAAAAAAAAACCAAAGCAGATGATTCTGTTTCATATACACACACGAAACTCACTTGTGATTTTATTTTTAAAATGTTTCCCAGATGGTTTGGCAAAGGGAAAGTATATGTAGAGAAAAGACTGGGACAAGTGGGGCCAGATGTTAACAGTTAAGTTAGGGCGGTCGGACTTACCAAAGAACAGGATGCTCAGTTCAGTTTGAATTTCAGATAGACAACAAATATTTTTCCAATGTAAATATACACCAAATATTGCATGCATACTCATCCTAAAAATTATTTGTTTACCTAAAATTCAAATTTAACTAGAAGTATATCTTATCTGGCAACTCTATAGTGAGTACTCAGTGTTATTCATTCAACTTTTCGGCAAGTTTGAAAGCTTTTAAAATAGAAACATTAAAGTGCTTTCTATATGTTCATTTATTTAATGGTACTGAGAGAACCAGACAAATGCCATTTTAGGCAGCTCCCACTATCTTGAGAAATAAGTTTCGGTTTCCCCGCCAGGTATTTTCCCATAATTGCATGTTCCTACCACCCAGTCAGAACACACCTTGTAATCACACCACTGGGCACTAGTGCCCAATCCTGCGCTGCCCCATATTCAGATCTTCCCCAAACCCCACCTACAATCTCAACCCCATAAAAAACCCCCGCCCCAGAGCTCGTGGCTCTGGGCCAGGATCCCTTGCAGCGGAGCCCCCGGAGTCCAAGCTCGAGCTTGCTGCAGTAGAGGCCCTTTTGCTTTTGCACTGGACTCAGCTCCTGGCGGTCTTTGGAAACTACGCAATCTGGGCACAACAGTACTAGCAACCTTTTTTTTTTTTTTTTTTTGAGACAGAGTCTTACTTTGTTACCCTTGGTAGAGTGCAATTTCGTCACAGCAACCTCAAACTCTTGGGCTTAAGTGATTCTCTTGCCTCAGTCTCCCAAGTAGCTGGGACTACAGGTGCCCACCTCAATGCCTGGGTATTCTCTTTTTTTTTGGCCGGAGCTGGGTTTGAACCTGCCACCTCTGGCCTATGGGGCCGGCACTCTATTCCTTTGAGCCACAGGCACCGCCCAATGCCTGGGTATTTTTTTTGTTGCAGTTGTCATTGTTGTTTACCTGGCCTGGGCCAGGTTCGAACCCTCCAGCTTCAGCATATGTGGCTGGTGCTGTAACCACTGTGCTACGGCTGCTGAGCCAAGCCTTCTTAATATTAATTATAAATTGTATTGTGTAGAAAAGGGAGAATATTCTTAGCTTGCTGGTATGTTATAAAACTAAAAGGGAGGCTCGGTGCCTGTAGCTCAAGCGGCTAAGGCGCCAGCCACATACACCAGAGCTGGTGGGTTAGAACCCAGCCCTAGCCTGCCAAACAACAATGACAACTACAACCAAAAAACAGCCAGGCATTGTGGTAGGTGCCTGTAGTCCCAGCTCCTTGGGAGGCTGAGGCAAGGGAATTGCTTAAGCCCAAGAGTTTGAAGTTGCTGATGCCACAGCTCTACCAAGGGTGACATAGTGAGGCTCTATCTCAAAAAAATAAAAAAAATCTTTAAAAAGAGAGAATAATTTACACGTTTAAACTATATTTATAGCCCAGAGAGGGTGAGGGTAGGGGTTGAAACTGGCCAGAGGAGTCAGTAAGCAGCCTGACCTGGGACAACTCTCTGTCTCCATGGGCTCAAGATCCTCCTGTCCTGTCCAGAGATCCTGGGGCATCTAGGGAGCATCAGTTGGGGGAATCCCACGATGCTGCTACCAGGCCAAGCGACACCCAGTGTTCTGGCCGGGGGAAACCTCTTTACCCTCTCAAGTAGCACCACTGGGGACCACTGAGAACTCCACTGACACCAGATAAACCAAGAAGACCAAAATACTGCTGCGAAGGCTCTGAAAATTAAAAACTCTTACCATTAGAAGCTCAACACATCAAAGCAGGCCAAGATCCTGTGCTGTACCCAAACAGGGTGATTACCCGCTAAAATAAAAGATTTCAACAGGATCTAGAGTCTCCTAACACAATAGACAAAATGTTCAGGGTACAATCAAAAAACACCTGTCACATCAGGAATCATGAAAATCACAACGCGAACGAATAAAAACAGTCAATAGACACCAACTCAGTGTGAATCAGAAGTTGGAATTATGTGACAAAGATTTAAAGCAGCCATGATGGAAATGTGTCAAATTCTCTTGGAAGAAGAAAGGCTCAGGAAAGATAATGTCAGTTCTGTTCAGGAATGTACCAGTGGGTAATCTGGATCTCTTCCAAGCAGAGTCTTTGAAGTAAATGTGATAACAGTAAAGATAGCCTATGTATTATGATATAGACAACTTAATCAAGTATATAATCAATGTCCAGAATAAAAGAAATAAAGATTGAAAGGTCGAGCAAGGCATACAAGCCATCTGTGCTTGCGTGGAATTTTTATTTTTAGAGTGGTAGTGTTAAAAACAGAGGAATAACTTCAAAGTCATACTCATCTAAGCAACTCAATTCTTCCTTGCCTTAGGGCTGTTGCCAAGAACTGAGCAAAAAGATCAAATGTCAGAAGTCTTTCCAATAAATTAAAGGGTTGAGCTTTCCAAACATTGTTCATGATGGAATTGAAACATTGCAGAGATATACAAATGATTCTCCAAGCCAATTTTTTTCAGGCTTATGACCAACTGAAGGGAAGTGACAGGAGTCAAAGGCAACATAGATGGAGTGTCCTCTTCACCTGCTGAGAGGACATGTGCTCTGTTTGATGCATGCTGAACGGAACTGCAATTAGCCAAGATAGAAGCATTTGATAACTGTAAATATGATTAAAACAAATACAGTAGGACAGAGCTGACCACCTCTCTACACTGACCATCTCCTTAATTCCACCTAATTTTCATAGACCAGACATGCACCACATACACATATCAGTATAGTAAGCCTACTTCCTTATGGTGACCACCGCTGTATGTTGACCAGTTTGTTACAGTCCCTTGGGTGGTCACCTTACAGAGCTTCTACTGTATTGGTACTTTGGAAATTTTCGTAGCCCTACTAGATGTGGCGGTAACAATAAACATAGCAGAAGTTTACTGTGTACTTACTATGAACCAGACCCTGTGATAAGTATTTGTGTTATTTAATGCAGATAGCAATCCTCATAGTAAGTATTACTATCCTTATTTTATACAAGCAGAAACGAAAATTCAGAGAGTTTAATAACTTGTCCAAGGCCACACAGTTTTGTATTTTCATTATAAAAATACCTATTCCTCTTTGAATTCGACTACCTGCTTATTCCACAACCGTGTCCTTCACGTTGAACGTGGTACCACTTTAAATTCATAATAGGGAATTACATGTGATTCTTTGATACTGCCAGGATTCAGACTACAGTTTCCTAAGTGTCTGATGTTTACACTCACAGATGACCATTCACAGCTTCTAACTTCCAACCCCACCCTTCCATCTTCACTCTCAGCTTCCTAATTTACTGAGAAAATAACAATCAGAAGAGAAATTAAGGCCCCTCACACTCTGCCTCCCTGCTCGTTCCTGAACCATCTGTTCTCTGCGCTCTTATCTCAGATGATCCCTCTCCTTGTGCCTTGGACCCACCCTCTCCTGTTCAACGGCATCCTCCAGCACTTCCCAAGGGCATCCTTCAGCACTCCCCCTGTTACTACTTCTCCCTTTCTGCTGGATCGTGTTTATCAGCACCCAAACAGGCTGTTATTTCTCCCATCTTAATAGATGATACAAAATAAGCACAAAAGCAAAATTTCTCTTTCCCGCCCAGTCATCGCCCATGTGCCCTTTGTAGCAAAATCAAGACTTGTTTATACTCCTCTTTCCCATTCTCATGATCCTTAAAAGTCACTCCGAAGAGACCTTAGCTACCCCTCCCCACTGAACATGCTCTTGCCAAGGTCAACAATGACCTCCACATTTGTAAACGCAGTGGTCCATTCTCAGTCGTGTCTGCTTCTGGTTTAGCAGCATCTGACACCGGGGCTCACTCCACCCCTCCTTGCAGCACTGGCCCCAGCTGCTTCCAGGACACACTCCAGTTTTTCTCCTACCTCCCTTGCTGCCTTCCTCCATTTCTTTTGCTGGCTCCTCCTCCTCTATCCGACCTCTTAACATTGGCATGTCTAGAGCTCAAGTCTTAGTCCTCTTCTCCCCTCTATCTTCACTCAATTCCTTGGTAACATCATCAAATCTGCTGAGTCTAAATATCTTCTTTCTGCTAATGACTCCCAAATTCCTATCGCTAGGTTTCTCTCCTGAATTCTAGGCTCAGATATCCCACTGTCTGTACTCATCTCCCTTTTGATATCCCAGTTGACTTTCTGATCTTCCTTTCATACACAGTATCATAGTTTTAGCAAGAAATGGATGGTGCACTTTAATTGGGTAATTTGTGGACAGTGTAATAAAGTGGCTATTGACAGGGTGTTTAGAGAAACCACAAAGGACAGTGCAGTGTCCCAGGGCTAATAGAGGTGGCTATTGTCTCACCAACCCTGAAGGTTAAAGGAGTGAAGGAAGAAAACAGATGTTACCAGGAGAAAGAGGCACAGAGGTCAATGGAGGGGAGCTGGGACACTCAGAGGAGGAGTGTAACCAGGATAAAGCAACTCTCCCCTCCTTAGAATCTCACACCAGGGCTCCTCACTGGTTGAACATGTGCCAGACAGCAAGAGATCAGTAAGGTACTCCATAGAGGTCAGCGTCCTGGGGCACAAAACAGGATGAGGAAGAGGAGAGAGAGTGCATTTTAAGGGCAAATAAAAGATATCCTGCCCACTCCAGAACAAATCCACCTAGGGTCTTTCTCCTGCTGGTTAATGAAAAAGGCACCCTGTTTGTTGTTATAGGCAAAAACAAGGCATCATCTTTGACTCCCTCTCACATTGGACTTGTCAGATCTCGGCCCCACTTTCCAAATATGTCCAGCCTCTGACCACTCCTCACCACCTGCACGAACATGGCTCTCACGGAGCTACCATCCTCTCCTGTCATTCACAGCTAACAGGTCTCCCAGCTTCCCCTGGCGTGCAGTTTCAAACACAGTAACCAGGGAAGCTTTTCCTCTTTCTAGGGATTTATCTATTTTATCTAAGTTGTTTATTTCATTGATGTACAATTATTCACAGTGTTTATAATCCTCTTTCTTTCTCTAAGGTTGGTAATAATACTCCCTCTTTCATTTCTAATTCTAGAAACTTCAGCCTTCTCTAGTGTTTTTCCCCCCTTGATCAATCTAGGTAAAGTTTTGTCAATTTTTTAGTCTTTCAAGGAACTAGCTTTTGTTTTCATTGATTTTCTCTACTGTTTTTCATTCGTCACATCTATTCCTTCTCTAATCTACTGCTTCTACTTGCTTTAAGTTTAGTTTGATCTTCTTTTTCCAGGGCCTCTGAAGGCCCTTAACCTCAGTGGAAAGTTAGGTTTTTGATTTGAGATTTCTTCTTTTCAAACACAGGCATTCACAGCTATACACTTCCTTCTAAGCAGGGCTTCAGTTGCATCTCACAAGTTTTGGTATCTTATATCTTTTTTTTTTTTTTTTGAGACAGAGCCTCAAGCTGTCCCCCTGGGTAGAGTGCCCTGGCATTACAGCTCACAGCAACCTCCAACTCCTGGGCTCAAGCGAGTCTCCTGCCTCCGCCTCCCAAGTAGCTGGGACCACAGGCGCCCGCCACAACGCCCGGCTATTTTTTTTTTGGTTCCAGCCGTCATTGTTGTTTTTGGTGGGTCCAGGCTGGGGATTCAAACCCGCCACCTTAGGTGTACGTGGCTGGCGCCCTAGCCGGCTGAGCTATAGGCTCCGAGCCGGTATCTTATATCTTAATTTTCACTTCGCAGTACATTTTAAATTCCCTTCTGATTCTTCTTTGAGCCAGGAGTGTACTTTAGCGTGAGATGTCTAATTTCCATGTATTTGTGAGTCTCTTAAAATTTCTTTTTGTTACTGATTTCTAATTTTATTTCACTGTGATCAGAGAACACATATCATATTCTTTTATCATTTCCATCCTTTGAAATTTATTGAGATTTGTTTTGTTGCTTACTGTGCAATCTATCCTGGAGAGTGTTCCGTGTGCACTTGAGAAGAATGCGTAGTGCGTTGGGGGCTGAAGCATTCTAGGGATGTCTTTTAGGTGTTACAGTGTGGTTCAGATCTTCCATATCCGTGTTGATTATTTCCTGAGCGTATTTTCTTCAGTTTATTTGCTGTATCCATTACTGAAGATGGCTATTGAAGTTTCCAACTACTATTTTTGGATTCTGTTTTAATTTTTGCTTCATTTATTTTGGTGTTCTGTTTATAACTGTTCTAACTCCCTAATAGATAGACTCTTCTATAATTACAAAATCCCTCTTTATTTGTAGTAATTTCTTTTTAATCTCTTTTACCTGACTCCCCAGATTCCCTGTGGTTGCTATTTTCCTGATGTCTTTTGCCTGTATCGTTTTTCTATCCTTTTACCTTGGATCTATTTTTATCTTAAAATCTGAAATGTGTCTCTCTGGTAGATATCATATGGTTGGATCTTGTTGGTTTTTATCCAGTCTGGCAATCTCTGCTTTTTAGATTTCTGTTGGGGGGGACTAACAGAGCCACTCGTTAACCCTTTCTCCTCTTCCTCCTCTCCTAAGACAAAGACACAAAGCATCTAGCTAGCCCCACCCCTTGGGAAGTTCATGCCAAAGACTCTTAACTTTCCAGGCAAGTTGTGGAATTTGCCCACGCAGGCCCTTATAAAAGGGGTCTCTAACTGCCCCTGGGCACAGAGGCCATCTTTGCACTGCCCTGGTGCTGTCACCCTCTCCTTTCCTGGCCTGAACATCTCCCCTGCAGCCTTGTCTCTGGGCGCCATCTTTATCCCTTTCCTACGTGCTGAAGTCCCAGGAGGGGCTGACTGGAGGCTGGCTGGCAGCCTTGCTCATCTCACTGAGACACCCCCACCCCCATCACCTTGGTTTTCTCAAACCTGATTCCAGTTGCACCCAGACCGGACTCTGCTGACCCACCTGTGGGAGAGTCCTAGAGGATTTTGCCCCAACTGCCATTGAAAAGTAAGGTCTCTAAATAGCTTCAAGCAGAACTCCCTCCGCTCTCTCTGTGGCTGGCTCCAAGCCTCTATGTCCCCAGATCCCCCTCCCTGCTTCTTCCTTGGTTGGTTTGTACCTAATTGGAATGTTTTGTTCTAGCACTGCACTTTCTTTTGCGGTCTGGGACCTCAAATCATTTTGATTTTGCTTCAAGCCAAGGGCCAGACCCTCTTTTAGGCTTTTAAGGTTCTGGGAACCTTAACTTCTCTGAGAAAAAAATAAAATGGGACATCCGACCTTTTTTTTTTGAGACAGAGCCTCAAGCTGTCACCCTGGGTAGAGTGCTGTGGCATCACAGCTCACAGCAACCTCCAACTCCTGGGCT